>NW_026294491.1:10000-610000 GCF_007827085.1 Peromyscus californicus insignis | reverse complement strand
ATGTTCAGAATTGAGACATCATCTTGGTGGATTTTTCCTTTGATTAATGTGAAATATCTTTCAACATTTTTTGATTAATTTTGGTTGGAAGTCCATTTTCTTAGATATTAGAATAGCTACATCAGCTTGTTTCTTGGGTCCATTTGCTTGGAAAATCTTTTCCCAATCCTTTACTCTGAGGTAATGTCTGTCTTGTTTGATGTTGAGGTCTGTTTCTTGTATGGATGGAATCTGTTTTCGCATCCATTCTGGTAATCTGTATTTTTTTTTAAATTGGGGAATTGAGTCAATTGATACTGAGAGATAGTCATGACTAATGATTGTTATGTTGCTGTTGTTGCTCGTGTGTGTGTGTGTGTGTGTGTGTGTGTGTGTGTGTGTGTGTGCATGTGTGTGTGCATGTGTGTGTGCATGCTCCCTTCTTTTGGTTTTGCTGGTGTGAGATTATTTATTCCCTGCATTTTCATGGGTGTAGTTAGCCTCTTTGTAATGAAGGAGTTTAGTACCTTCTGTAGGGCTAAATTTGTGGAAATATATAGTTTAAATACGACTTGGTCAAGGACTATCTTGTTTTTTTTTCCATATATGGTGATTAAAAGTTTTTCTTGGTATAGTAGTCTGGGTTGGCATCTGTGGCCTCTTAGAGTCTGCAGGACATCTGTCCAGGCCCTTCTGGCTTTTAATCTACATTGAGAAGTTGTGTGTAATTCTAAGAGTTCTGCCTTTATATGTTACTTGGCATTTCCACCTTGTAGCCTCTAACATTCTTTCTTTGTTCTGTATGTTTAGTATTTTGATTATTATGTGCTGAGGGGACATCATTCTTTCCTAGTCCAATCTATTTAGTGTTCTGTAAGCTTCTTGTAACTTTATAGGAATGTACTTTTTAAGGTTAAGAAATTTTTTTTATCATTTTTAACAAAATGTATTTTCTGGATCTTTGAGCTAGGATTCTTCTTCTTCCGTTCCTATTATTCTAGGTTTGGAATTTTCATAGTTTCCCAGATTTCCTAGATGTTTTGTATCAGATTTTTTTTGATTTAACATTTTCTTTGGCCAATGTATCAATTTCTTCTACCATATCTTCTATGTCTGAGATTCTATCTTCCATCTCTTGAAATCTGTTGGTGATAATTGCGTCTGTCTTACCCATTTGCTTACCTAGATTTTCCTTCCAGAACTCTATCAGTTTGTGTTTTCTTTGTATCTTCTCTTTACATTTTCAGGTCTTGAACAGTTTTATTCAGTTCCTTCATCTGTTTGTCTGTTTGGCTTTCTTTAAGGATTTTTAATTTACTCTAATTGTTTGTGTTTTTCCTTTATTTTTTTTAAAAGGAATCTATTCATTTCTTCCTTAGGGAGCTCTATCATCTTCATAAAGTTGGTTTTAAGGTTGTTTCCTTGTGCTTCAGCTGTGTTGATCTATTCAGAGCTTACTGTAGCAGGATAGCTGGGCTCTGGTGGTGACATATTGGCCTGGCTCTTGTTGATTGTGTTCTCATGCTGACTTCTAGGCATCTGAGTTTGGGGTAATTGGACATTTAGGTGCTGTGTTATTCAAGGTTCTCTAGAGTCATAGAACTTATAAAATTAATCACTCTCTCTATATATACATATATATGTATATATACATACACACAAATATATATTATTTATGGGAATTTATTGAAATGACTTACAGGCTTCAGTCCAACACTGGGTAGGTGTGAATGGAACATCCAAGAATCTAGTAGTTTCTGAGTCCCATAAGACTGGCTGTCTCAGCTGGTCTTCTGTAAATGCTGAAGTCCTGAGGAAGTAGGCTGCATTGCCAGTGAAGGAATGGGTGTAATGACAAGGTGAGGGCAAGTAGGTGAAGAATGAATTATCCCTTCCTTCTTTCACTGTTCTTACATGAACTTCCAGCAGATAGTGTGGCTCAGATTAAAGGTGTGCCTTCCCACCTCAAGATCTGGATTAAAGGCATGTGTCATCCTGCCTCAAGATCTGGATCAAAAGCCTGTGCCTTCCAGCCTCATGATCCAGATCAAAGGCATGTTGTCTTCCTGCTTCAAGGTATGGATCACAAGTGTGCCCTCCATTTCTGGATTTTAGTTCATTCCAGATACAGTCAAGTTGACAACCAAGAATAGCCATCACCATCCACCCCTTGTCAACTTGACACACAATCATATCTCCTTATGACATAACTAATTTCCAATTGAAAACAATAATCAGGTCTTAATAACACCCAAACATAAATTAACTATCCCATGTACAATTGACAAATGCATTATATAATTTATCAGGTCATCATTATGCCTAACATGATACAAATATCCCTTGTACAACCACAAATGCATATAAATTTAGAATAGGTGGTGGTGTTCACTGGGGAACATTCTTGTGGTATCTCAAACCTACATATGATGGCCATTGATATTCTCTTAATTGTTGTTTCAACATATGATAAGGAAATTGAAAGAAAACACAAATATCTGTACAAATACATCCTTAACAAGATACAACAGAAGCACTCATGTTAGTTAAAAATCAATCCTCCATTCTGAAACTGGTCTCACGGTCTTAGATTGTATCTTAGTCGTTTTAGTGCTGTGAAGCGACACCATGACCACAGAAACTCTAATAAAGAAAAACATTTCATTAGGTGACTTACAATTCAGAGGTTCAGTCCATTATCTTCATGGTGGTACAGCCATGCAGGCAGACATGGTGCTAGAAAAGGAGCTGAGAGTGAAGAAGGAGCTATATCTGGATCCCACAGGCAACAGGAAGTGGTCTTAGATACTGAGCATGGCTTGAGCATATATGAGACCTCAAAGCTCTTCCCTGCCTGAACCCCCACCAATGACACACTTCCTCCAACAAGGTCATACCACCTTCAATAAGCCACACCTCCTAATACTGCCACTCCCTTGAGCTTATGGGGGGGGGCAATTACATTCAAACTACCCCAGGTGCTGATTTCTGAGTTTGTCTTTCTTTCATGGGTATTTTTATCCCCTGGTTTCTGTTTCCTCTCTGGTCTTCTGGCCCGAGTGGCCTGTGGTTCTGGTGACCAGCAAGACTTCTGGTCTAGAAGACTGCCTCCACTTGGATTTGGCAGCCTGCACGACCTCTGGGGTTGTGGGTGCCAACATTGCCTCTGGGGTTTTGAGACCTTGTGTGGGCTCAGGTTCCTGGTACTAGTGTGGCCTCTGGTAGGGCACAGGGCTTCTCTTTATTTATTTGTTTTTTTGTCAGGTTACCTGGGTAACATTTCAGGACTCCTGCTGGGTGGTACAGGATTCACACCTACATACTGTACAGTGAAGGGCTAGGTATCTCCAGAGTTTCTTGAAGAAGTTTCTTTATATTGTCCTTTTTACTGGAAGGTATATGTATACTTTATGAAAGTTGTATTTGCTGTGGCCAAGAAACTCTGGTGCACAGCTTTCTTTGTTCTGTGGAGCTGATAACAGTATAAATGAAATTTTAAAAGTAGGAGCTATGGGTGGGTGGGGGCAGGTGTTTAAAGGGAGCAGGGCACAAGAGTATGTAACGGGAGAGGAAAGGAAAAATATTGCATATTTTATCTCATTAGTCCTTTAATTAAGTATATATATATATGAAACAAGAAGGAGGCCTCTTTGGGAGGAGGAAACCAGCAAGGGAGGTGGTTGGGAGGGATGTGAGGGAAGTGGGGAAGAAAAATGAGGAGATACAATAATATATATGTATGTAGTTGTCTCTATGAAACTCATTTTTGGACTCTAGGGAGGGGAGGCTGTGATCTTGTATAAGAAAAGAATAAAGAAAAAGAGAAAGAAAAAGAAAGTATAAAGAAGACACCTGACTATGGGAGAACCTCAACTATGCCCATTTTAGCACACTAATATTGTAAAATCGGCTGTATTATTCAAAGCCATGTACAGATTTTACACAATTCTCATCAAAATCCCAGTGGCATTTTTGGCAGAGATAAAAGGAAGAATTTCATATGAAGTTTGAAAAGACCCTGAAGATCCAACAAGGAGAAGAAAGAAGAGTGCTGGAGATGTTGCAATATTTGATTCAAGCTACTCTGTAGAGAAATAGTAACAAAGATGTTACCAGTACAAAACCAGAGACAGACCAATGAAATAGAATAGAGGCCACAGAATTCAACTCATGCAGCTACAGACATTTGGTTTTCTTCTTTTTGTACACATGTATACATGTTTGCATGTGTGCAGGCACATGTGTCTTTGTGTTTATGCTTGTGAAAGGCTTGAAATTGACACTGGGTGTCTTCTTCAATTGCTCTCCACATTATTGAGGCAAGACAAAGCTTTCACTGAACCAGGAGCTCTTTGACATGGCTGGTCCAGCTAGCCAACTTTCCCCAGGGATCCTGTTTTTGCCTCCTGAGTGCTGGCATTTCAGACTGTCACCATGCAAGTCTGGCCTTTAGGTGGATCTTGGGAATACAAGCTATGCTTCCCAGGCTTGCACAGCAAGTGTCTTATCCATTGAGTCATCTCTCCAGGCAACACTGATGGCATCAAAACAGATGTTGGATAAAAGATAGACTATTTAGCAAGGGATACTATGGAGACAAGATATCCTCCCATAGAATATGGCTAGATCCCCACTCAGTCATGGTGGCATATCTCTGTAGTTCCAGCACTTGGGAGATGGAGGCAGGAGAACAAAAAAGATTATTCAATAACATCACCTCTTTGCAAAAATCAAAATGATGCGTCTGCCACTCATTAAACAATTTTTTATGTACAATCTATCTTCCATTAAATGGAGCAAGACGCATTAAATGCATTTCCAGGCAAATTGCCTAGGTGAGGGAGTGAACTCAAAATCTAAGGAGATGAAAGAAAATTGATTATGATAATATAAAAGTCCACCAGGACCTGTGTTGTTCATGTATCAGAAACTAAAGAACAAACAAAGGGAAAGAAACCTGGAAGAAAGAAAACAAAAGGAGCATAGAAGAATTGTCCAGGAACATTTCCCCTATTGAAGGTGGGAAAAAGTGCCCTGTTTATTTTCACATCTATCCTGCTCAGCACAAGGGACATGCTCCCTCAGGATTTTATGCCTACAGCTCGGTCTCCTTAGAATGCTGGCAGAATTTCAGGATGGCAGAGAGGTTTTTCTAGATGAAGACTGTCAGCCAGATTCACAACGTGAACTGTCACTTCAGACGCTTCACAGACAGCAGTTTTTGGACATGCATCTGAAAACTGTTTTGTTGTTGTTGTTTGTGTTTTTGTTTTTAGCAGTCAGTCAGGTAAGAGAATGAATTAGGACTAGAGTTTTCTGTTCTTTTGGGTGGTCTGCCAGTTGGCAACATTAAACACCAATAGGCAGGTCAAGGCTGGTTTCCTTTCTTCTGACAGACTCCTCACTGTGTGTGAGGATTATAAAGGTTCTTCAGCTTCTGTATTTCATTGCTACGCCTCATCTAATTTCACTGTACTCAGTTCCCTAAACATTCTCCAAATCTGCAAGCTGCAAATATTGAAAGTGTGGTGAACAATTCAGGTCTGATTGTATAGAGCAATTTCATTGATTCTTTTCCTTAATAGTTAGGTAAATACTTTCCCCGTATGTGTACTATTTTGATTTCTGGTTCAGAGAATTATAAATTAATTTTGTCATGGGACTTGATTTTAAGCAGAAATGTCTGTTGTGTTTATAAACACACTGAATATGTATCACTATCAAAGAATCTACCCTGAATTGTTTGAAAGCAACCCTTCACGGAATTACACTAGTTATTACATCATTTCTCAGACTGCCTCCCAGCTATAAATGTCAGACTCCCTCAGGATCATTATAAGTTTTCACAGTTCATTAATTTTGTTTCTCTAGTTGCACAAATTATTTTCTTCTAGTGATTTCTTACTCCCTGTGTGGTTTCCACTTTGTAGGAATCACCCCACTGTCAGTCTCTGTCCAACTCTATGTGCAGCCTGGGGATTTCGCAGTGCCTCCCAGCAACATGGTTCCCCCTCCTCCGACACTGAATCTGATTCTTTTCTTCTGTACACACACAGATTGCACCCAGCACATCTTTAAATGAAAGGAACCAGAGGAAGCTACTTCTCACAGCTGTGTCTGCTCTGGCTAATGTATTTCAGGGAGATAATTCAGGTACTTTGCTAATAATGGAGAATGTAACAACTCAAAAACCCTTTTAGAAAACATTGAAAGTGTAGTCAATTATTAAACTTTTTTCATAATTTTGATTTTTTATAATTTTTTATCATTATGACTTATTCATAATCACTTAATTTTACTTTCATTGAAAGAAACACTATTAATAATACAACTGAAAATAAAAGGATACATTCCTCATAGAAAATAGGGCTTTGAAGAAAAGGAATAGAAAGATTGTATTTAAAGAAAGCTTGACAAATAAAACATGTTTTTGATGAAAGAAGAGCTGGAAAGTTCCATCATCTATGTAGAAATCTGAGATGAGGCAAATGGAATTCTGGGATCACAGAAGAGAGCACAGTTACCACTGCCACGCTGATGAAGCTAGAAGAGACATGGGGAAAATCACTGTAATATCTGAGGAGTGAGCTTCTTTTAAGGTAAGTGAAAAGAAAAGATCTAATAATTAAGACCACAAAAGACAGGATTTCAAGGGTACTGAAGCCATGGGTATTTGGCAGTCTTTCTGTTGAAATGAGGGGAGGGATTGCTGAGTCCACAGAGGAAGAGCAGTTTTGATCCAGGGTCTCTGGGATTAAAAAACGAAAACGAAAACCAAAACTGAAACTCCGGGTGTCTAGGGGACCAGAAGTTTAATAACACATAATTTATAATGCAAGAAGTCACTTGGACATAATTTATAATGTAAGAAGTAACTTGGACTGGTTACAGCAACACAGGACTATAATTCCTGATCTTGGAGACTTGAAGGAGGATTGAAGCAATTTTGAGGTCAACATATGTTTATATGGAGACCATTTTCCAATAAACATACAAAAAAAAAAAAAACCAAAAACCAAAAAAGAGGTCTGTGGGAAATGTCTCCATCTGTTAAGTGCTTTCTATTCAAGCATGAAGATCTAAGTTCAGATCCCTAACACTCAGTTAAAAAGCTGGTTGTGATGATGTGTCTTTGTAAACTCAACTCTGGAGAAGCAGAGGCAGGAGAATTTATGGAACTCTGTCAAGCCAGCTGAATGGGGGAGCTCCAGGTTCAGTAGGACATGCTGTTATGAAAAATAAGATTGAGGAAGATGTTTGATATCAACCCATTGCTTCTACATGCACTCACATACCATCAGAAATCCATTTTGGAAATAATTAATGGCTCAGATAGGAACATGAAGTTCAACATCAAATATAGTAGTAAAAATAAGCATAAATACTGTCAGATTCTGTGGCTAATATGATCATCTCACTCCATGATGCTTTTTGGGTTGTGGGTGAAAAAGAAGTCTATACAAGAACATTTCTAGTTTTTCTGCATTTTAAGTAGAGAAAGTATAATTACTATTATATTAAAAAGGTGGCTTTCCTTTATTTTTATTATACACTTAAAAATACTAGTTATTACATTTTTGTTGTTAAATTAGCTTACAAGGTAGTGGGTTTCCACATGGGATTTTCATACATATTTCATTTTGTTTGATTCTGTCCCCCACCACCTCCTGTCTCCTTCCTGTCCCCTCCTCTTCCTGTTGTACCTGTTGGTCCCTGGTACTTCCCTTCCATATTGTTCCATTGTCTTTCATATTCCTTACTTTAAAGCTTTTCTTTTTTAGTCACATGGTCTCCTTCTGGTTTTCTTTACCCATGTCCATACACACTTGGTTCCTCATATTTAATAGAGGCTAGGACTGTATATGAGAGAACATGGTGCTAGGTGGTGATAGTGTATGCCATTAGTCCCACGACTTGGGAGGCAGAGGCAGGTGGATCTCCAGGTTCAATGCCATAGTGAGTTCCAGGAACAGTCAGGGCTACACTGAGAAACCCTGTCTCAAAAATACCAAATTGAGAGAGAGAGAGAGAGAGAGAGAGATAGATAGAGAGAGAGACTGAAAGAGAGAGAGGAGAGAGATGGTTTTGGTCTTTCTGTGTCTGTGTTACCTTGCTTAATATCATATTTTTAGTTCCACATATTTTCTTTCAAGTTCATAATTTCATTTTACTTACACATTTATAAAATCATTGTTTATATGTATTGAATTTTCATTATTTGTTGTTACTTGATAAGCATCTAGGCTGATTCCTTTTCCTGACTATTATGAATACAGCACATGGACATGGATGTGCCAGGATCTTTGCAGTAGGATGTAGTATCCTTTGTGTATATCCCAGGATCAGTCTGTTTGGGTCACATGGTGATTCTTCGATTTCTCTAGAAATAACAGACTGATTTTCATAGTGGCTGCATCAGTTTACATCCCTCCAACATCCTTCACCAGCATTTGATGACATCTTCTTTCTTAGATGGCCATTTTGTCTGGGGTGAGATAGATCTTGAAGAAGTTTTAATTTCTATTTTCTTGATAGGGATTGAAATCGAACACTTTAAAAATATTTATTGGTTATTTGTATCTTTTCTTCTGAGAAATGTCTATTTAGGCAATTGGTCCATTTATTGATTTGTAGAGATTGTTTTTGTGGTTAACTTTTTCAGTCCTTTACATATTCTAGATACTAACCCTTTGCCTGAAGCATAGCTGGAGAATATTTCCTCCCATTCTGTAGGGTCTGTTGATAGCATCTTTGCTGTGCAGAATATTCTAATTTCATATAATAACATTTGTCAATTATTGGGTGAAACCTTTCTTTTTAAAGTGTCAGTGCTTGAGATGAGTCCATTGGCTCCTATTCTCCTCAAGTTGGAAACTTTCAAGTCTTTTTACTCACCAGGAGATGTCTGCCTGGTGGAGTATTTAAAAGATGCTCCATGTTAGATCCAACTTAAGAAATGAAAAGAAAATTGCTTCAAAATGTAAATACTTGCAGCTAGAAAATATGGTAGGCTGGTATACTACTCAAAAATCAATAAATAAAAAGAAATGATTATTGATAATATAGTAAATTAAAAGATATTTGATCACAATTCACAACAGACACTTAGGATTGTTATTTAACATATTAATGGGTAGATGATCCCAAATATTTGAGAAGGCGCCATGGAATACAATGTCTTACTCTTAACATACTTTGATTTTGAAAAGAAAATCCATGGCCAAAAAGACTGGTCTACATGAATGGTAGTGTTGTGCAATAACTGTCCTTTCTTCTCTTTTATTAATTTTAAATAAATTTATTTTTTGTATTTTGTTCATTTATTTTACATACTGACCACATTTCCCCTCCCTCCTCTCCTCCAGTTCCCTTTCTTCTCACTCCCATCTACCCCCTTCCCCTCCTCTCCTCCTCCATCTCCATTCAGAAAGGGGCAGGCTTCCGATGGGCTTCAACAAAGCATGGCACATCAATTTGAGGTAGGACCAAGCTCCTTCCCCATGTATCAAGCCTGGGCAAGGTAATCCAGCATGGGAAACAGGATCCCAAAAGCCACTAAGCACCAGGGACAGGTCCTTATCTCACTTCTAGGAGGCTTACAAACAGACCAAGTTACACAACTGTCACACACATGCAGAGGGCCTAGGTTGGTCCCATGCTGGTTCCTTAACTATTAGCCCAGAGTCCATGTGCTCTGATGAACTCAGATCAGCTGTCTCTGTGGGTTCCCCCATCATGACCTTGATACACCTGGGTCATACAATCTGTCTTCTCTTTCTTCAGGAGGACTCCTGGAGCTCAGCCTAGTGCTTGGCTGTGGATCTCTGCATCTGCTTCCATCAGTTACTGAATAAAGGCTCTCTAATGACAATTAGGGGAGTCACCAATCTGATTATAGTAGAAGGCCAGTTCAGGCACCCTCTCCACTATTACTAGGAGTTTTAGCTGGAGCCATCCTTGTGGATCCCTGGGAATTTCCCTGGCACCAGGTTTCTCCCTGTGTTTTCTTTTAAGTGATGTCAAATCAAACCTCAGTCACCAAATTTCTCCTCCTGGGAGTGACAGACATACAAGAATTGAATCCCATTCTCTTTGTTATTTTCTTCACCATCTATTTTGTCAATATAACTGGGAATGGAGCCATCCTTATGATCATCATTTCGGATCCAAGACTCCACTCACCTATGTATTTCTTCCTGGGAAACCTAGCATGTCTAGATATTTGCTTCTCCACTGTGACAGTACCAAAGATGCTAGAGAACTTCCTTTCCACAAGCAAAACAATTTCCTTTCTGGGATGCATAGCACAGCTTCATTTCTTCCATTTTCTGGGTAGCACAGAAGCTCTGCTGCTGCCAGTGATGGCATTTGATCGCTTTGTGGCTATCTGCAAACCACTTCACTATTCGGTCATCATGAAAAACCAGCTCTGTATTCAGATGACTGTTACTATCTGGACCATTGGCTTTTTACATGCCTTGCTTCACTCTGTAATGACATCTCGTTTGAGCTTCTGTGGTTCGAATCATATCCATCATTTCTTCTGTGATGTTAAACCATTGCTAGATCTGGCCTGTGGAGACACTGAGCTCAACCTTTGGCTTCTCAACACTGTAACAGGCACCATTGCCCTCAGTCCCTTCTTTCTGACATTTCTCTCCTATTTCTACATTATCACATATCTTTTCCTCAAAACCCGTTCTTGCAGCATGCTTCACAAAGCACTGTCCACTTGTGCCTCTCACTTCATGGTTGTTATTCTGCTCTATGTTCCTGTTCTTTTTATTTACATCCGTCCCTCCTCAGGCAGCGCTCTGGATCAGGACCGTGTCATTGCCATCATGTACAGTGTGGTCACTCCTGCTCTCAATCCACTCATCTACACCTTGAGAAACAAGGAAGTGAGGGGTGCATTGAATAGGAAGATGAGAAGATGGCTCCAACTTGAAGAGATCTAAAGAACTCTTCTGAGGCATAAATTAACCAGGCAATGAAAAAGTTTGGAAACAGCTGTATTTTTCAATTTTAAGACTGTATGTTATTGAGAAAATTAGACAACAAAAAATATATAGGAAAACTCTGTGGTGGTATGAAACAGTATTTCTCAGATAATACAAGGGAAACTTCAACATGTATGGCTCTAGCTACAGAATCCTTCTGAATTTGTTTGAGAATGTCAGTTGATAATCTTAGCTTGTGATATATTCAAATATATTATCACATTTAATTAGGTTTAGAAATATGTCTGTACCATTCATTTTTTAAGATAAATAAATAGTACTTGTTTGTTTATCTGTGTGGACCATTTTGGTCAATACATATTAGTGGGGAGAATAAAGTTATTATGCTTCTTTCCATTTTATTAAAAATAGATTCTTTTCCTCTACAATATATCCTGATTACAGTTGCCCCTACCTCTACTCCTCCCAATCTTCCCTCCCCTCCAGATCCACTCCCTTTATGTTTATTTTTAGAAAAGAACAGTCTTCTAGAGATAACAACAAAACCTGACAAAATAAAACATGATAAGATAAAACCAATACATCACATTGAGGGTGACCAAGGCAACCCAACAGAAGGAAAAGAGCCCTAAGAGAAGTCAGAGAAGTGGAGGGATTTGGTAGAGACATCTCAATTATATCTGTGTATTCCAAGGAAACTCTCTTTGCATAATGTCTGACTGTGGATTTCTTTATCTGTTCCTGTTTGCTGCAGAAGGAAGGTTAACCAATGATGAATGAATAAGGCACTCATGTATGAGTATGGCAGAGTATCATTAGGAGTCATTTTATTGATTATTTATTTTAGATCAGTAATGCTTGGCTTTACCTTAGGTCTGTAAGATATCTAGTCTCTGGTTCTTGGTCACCAAAGCAGTGTCCAGCATGGGTTCTGTCTTGTGGAGTGTGCCTTAAGTCAAATCAGACACTGGTTGAATACTTCCACAAGTTCTGTGCAACCATTGCCCTAGCATTTGCAGGCAGGACAGATTGTAGGTCAAAGGCATTGTGGCTGCTTTGGTGTTTATGTTTTTCTTTAGGTAGCCTGCAGAGTACCTTCCTACACCAAAGACACTAGAAGATGGGGTGAAGGCTCCATTTAGGCACCAGTTGGACTTCTCAGTGTTCAATGAGTTGTTTGGGTGTTGTCCCTGGCAATGTGGCCATGGGTCAGTTTGTGGAGAGCAACCTATTGTATAAGCAATAGTCTGGATTGTTTGGTGTTTTCCATGGGACCACCTTGGCCAACAACTAAATTGATTTTAACCCTGTCCCACTATTAGAAGCCTCATTTGGTGGTGGAGATGATCAATTGGGACTCTATCTTCCCCATTATTAGGATCCCTCATTAGGATTGCTTTCATATATTTTTAAAAAAAGTTTCCACTGCACTAGGCTTCCATACCATCCCTTCAAATGCTCCTCTATTCTAGTGTTCTCTCCTCACATCTCCTCCCTCAACCCTATCTCCGTTTCCCCTATCCAGTTGATCCTCCAGTACTCATCCCCATTCACCCCCCAGTCCACCCATAAAATCTATTCTGTTTTCCCCTAATAGGGATGTCCATGTGTTCTTCCAGTCCCTTCCTCTTTTCTTAAGCTCTCTGGGTCTATGGATGTACATTTGTTATCACTTATTTAATGGCAAATATCCACATATAAGTCAATACATACTATATTTATCATTCTTGATCTGGGTTACCTCAGTCAGAATGATTTTTTTCTTGCTTCATCCATTTGCCTAAAAATTTCATGATGTCATTTTTTTTTCAAAATAGGTGAGTAGTACTTCATTGTTAAATATACTACATTTTCTTTATCAGTTCTTCTATTGAGGGACATCAACATTGTTTCTAGTTTCTGGCTATTATTAATAGAGTAGCAATGAACGTGGTTGAGCAAGCGTCCTTGTGGTAAGATGGAGCCACGTTTGGGCATATGTCCTAGAGTTGTATAGCTGGATCTTGAAGTAGATTGATTCCCAATTTTCTGAGGACCCACCATATTGATTTCCACAGTGATGGTACAAGTTTGCACTTCCACCAGCAATGATGTAGTATTCTCTTTGCTCCAAATCCATTTCAGCATGAATGTCACTTGGGTTATTGATCTTAGCCATTCTGACTGGTATAAGATGGAATCCCAAAGGATTTTTGCATTTAATTTCCTTAATGGGATATCAACCATCCAGTTTGGCTAGCACCATTTGGTGAAGAAGCTATCTTTTTGTGTGTGTATTTGTATCTTCTTTATTAAAAAAATCAGCTGTCCAGAGGTGTATGGATTTATTTTTAGGTCTTCAATTTGCGTCCATTGATCAATGTGACAGTTTTTTTTTTTTAATTTATTTTAATTTATTTTGCAATACAATTCAGTTCTACATATCGGTCACGGATTCCCTTGTTCTCCCCCCCTCCCGTCCCCCTCACCTTCCCCCCAACGCCCCCCCCCCCCCATTCCCATCTCCTCCAGGGCAAAACCTTCCCCACAGACTGAGGTCAACCTGGTAGACTCAGTCCAGGTAGGTCTAGTCCCCTCCTCCCAGGCCGAGCCAAACCATCCTGCATAGGCCCCAGGTTTCAAACAGCCAACTCATGCAATGAGCACAAGATCTGGTCCCACTGCCTGGATGCCTCCCAAACAGATCAAGCCAATCAACTGTCTCACCCATTCGGAGGGCCTGATCCAATGTGGACCCCTCAGCCATTGGTTCATAGTTCATGTGTTTCCATTCATTTGGCTATTTGTCCCTGTGCTTTATCCAACCTTGGTCTCAACAATTCTCGCTCATATAAACCCTCCTCATTCTCGTTAATTGGACTCCCAGAGATCCACCCAGGGCCTAGTCATGGATCTCTGCATCCAGATCCCTCAGTAGTTGGATGAGGTTTCTAGCACAACAATTAGGGTGTTTGGCCATCCCATCACCAGAGTAGGTCAGTTCGGGCTGTCTCTCGACCATTGCCGGCAGTCTGTTGTGTGGGTATCTTTGTGGATTTCTGTGGGCCTCTCTAGCACTTTGCTTCTTCCTGTTCTCATGTGGTCTTCATTTACCATGGTCTCCTATTCCTTGTTCTCCCTCTCTGTTGTTGATCCAGCTGGGATCTCCCACTCCCCCAAGCTCTCTTTCCCTCGACCCTCGCCTTTCATTACCCCCACTCATGTCCAGGCTGTTCATGTAGATCTCATTCCATTTCTCTGTCATTGGGCGATCCCTGTGTCTTTCTTGGGGTCCTGTTTTCCGGGTAGCCTCCCTGGTGATGTGAGTAGCAGACAATTCATCCTTGTTTCATGTCTAGTATCCTGCTATGAGTGAGTACATACCATGTTTGTCTTTCTGAGTCTGGGTTACCTCACTCAGGATGATTTTTTCTAGATCCATCCATTTGTCTGCAAACCTCATGATGCCATTGTTTTTTTCTGCTGAGTAGTATTCCATTGTGTATATGTACCACATTTTGTTTATCCATTCTTCAGTTGAAGGGCATCTGGGTTGTTTCCATGTTCTGGCTATTACAAACAATGCTGATATGAACATAGCTGAACAAGTGCTCTTATGGTGTGGTTGAGCATTTCTTGGGTATATGCCCAAGAGTGGTATAGCTGGATCTTGGGGGAGATTGATTCCCAATTTTCTAAGAAAGCGCCATATTGATTTCCAAAGTGGTTGTACAAGCTTGCATTCCCACCAGCAGTGGAGGAGAGTTCCCCTAGCTCCACAATGTGACAGTTTTTATGACAATACCATGCAGTTTTTATTATGTTTAGGTATATCACTTATATCCCTAATCTCTGCAGGGCTTTTAAAATGAAAGGGTGTTGGATTTTGTGAAAGGCTTTTTCAGCATCTAATGAGATGATCATGTGTTTTTCTTCTTTCAGTGTGTTTATATGGTGGATTACATTGACAGAATTTCACATGTTAAACCATCACTGCATCTCTGGGATGAAGTCTACTTTTTCATGGTGGATTGTTTTTTTGTTTTTTTTGTTTTTTAAATACGCTCTTGAATTCTGTTTGTCAGAATTTTATTGAGTATTTTTGGATCAATGTTCATGAGGGAAATTGGTCTGTAATTTGTTGCATCTTTGTGTGGTTTGGGTATCAGGGTAACTGTAAGCTCATAAATAGAATTTGGCAATATTCCTTTAGTTTCTATTGTGTGGAACAATTTGAGGAGTATTGGTGGTATTAGCTCTTCTGTGAAATTCTGGTAGAATTCTGCACAGGTTTTTGAAGTATGACTTAATGATTTTTTGGATTTTCTCAGTGTCTATTGTTATGTCCCCATTTTCATCTCTGATTTTGTTAATTTGGATATTCTCTCTCTGCCTTTGGTTTGGATAAGAGTTTGTCTGTCTTGTTGCTTTTCTCAAAGAACAAACTCTTTGATTCATCGATTCTTTGTATTGTTCTCTTTGTTTCTTTTTCATTGATTCCAGTCCTCAGTTTGATTATTTCTTGCTGTCTGCTCCTCTTGCTTGTGTTTGCTTCTTGTAGAGATTTAAGGTGTGCTGTTAAGTTGCTGGTATGAGAACTCTTCAATTTCTTTATGAAGGCACTTGATGCTATGAAGTTGCCCCTTAGCACAGCTCTCATTGTGTCCCATAGGTTTGGCATGTTGTGCATTCATTTTTATTGAATTCTGGGAAGGCTCTAATTTCCTTCCTTCTTTCTGCCTTGATCCAGTAGTCATTCAGTAGAGAGTTGACCAGTTTGTAGACTTTCTGTTGTTGTTGAAATCCATCTTTAATCTGTGGTGGTCTGATAGGATACAGGGGTTTATTTCAATTTTCTTGTATCTGTTGAGACTTGCTTTGTGTCAGAATATGTGATCAGTTTTGGAGGAAGTTCCATGAGGTGTTGAGAAAAAGTTCTATTCTTTTGTGTTTGGCTGAAATGCTCTGTAGATATTTATTAGGTCCATTTGTTTCATAATATCTGTTAACTCCCTTATTTCTCCATTTACTTTTTTTCTGGACGTCCTTTCCACTGGTGAGACAGGACATTTAAGATTCCCTTATGTGTGGGGTTCATTGTGTGATTTAAGCTTTAGTCATGTTGTTTTTACATGTGTGGGTGCCCTTGCATTTGGCAATATTGTTCAGAATTGAGACATCATTTTGGTGGGTTTTTCTTTGATGAGTATGAAATGCCTTTCCACATTTTTTGATTAATTTTGTTTGGAAGTCTGTAGCATTGATTATTAGAAGGTCTTATTAAAAAAAATCAAACCTGAAGCCAGGTATTGGAGTGAATGCTGGAAGATCAGAGAAGCAGAACAAGCCACAGCTTCCTCATCTTGCCATTTCCTCAGCTAATCCTGTTTCCTCAGACTGGAAGCTTCTGTGTCCTCATCTAAATGGATCTCAGCTGAACTGTGCTGCTCAAAAGCCTAAAAGCTTAACAAAGGCTCTAGTTCCTGGTTTTCATGCCTCATATACCTTTCTGCTCCTGCCATCACTTCCTGAGATTAAAGGCATGTGTCACCATGCCTGGCTGTTTCCAGTGTGGCTTTGAACTCACAGAGAATCATGTGGATCTCTGCCTTTGGAATGCTAGGATTAAAGGCTTGTGCTACCACTGCCTAACCTCTATGTTTAATATTGTAGCTGTTCTGTTCTCTGACCCCAGATAAGTTTATTAGGGTGCACAATATTTTAGGGAACACAATATCACCACAGAAGTCCATTTTCTAAGATATTACAATAGCTGTTTCAGCTTGCTTCTTGGGACCATTTGCTTGGAAAATCTTTTCCCAACCCTTTACTCTGAAGTAATGTCTACCTTCGATGTTGAGGTGTGTTTCTTGGATGAAATCTGTTTTTGAATCCATTCTGGTAGCCTGTGTTTTTTTTAATTGGGGTATTGAGTCAATTGATATTGAGAGATAGTCATGACTAATGAATGTTATATTGCTGTTGTTGGTAGTGTGTGTATGTGTGTGTGTGTGTGTGTGTGTGTGTTGTTCCTTTCTTTTGGTTTTGCTGGTGCGAGATTATTTATTCCCTGCATATTCATGGATGTAGCTAGCCTCCTTGTTATGGAGTTTTTCTTCTAGTACCTTCTGTAGGGCTGGATTTGTGGATAGATATTGTTTAAATATGACTTTCTCAAGGACTATCTTGCTTTTTTTCCATATATGGTGATTAAAAGTTTTACTGGGTATACTAGTCTGGGTTGGCATCTGTGGCCTCTTAGAGTCTGCAAGACATCTGTCCAGCCCTTCTAGCTTTTAGTCTACATTGAGAAGTTGTGTGTAATTCTAAGAGGTCTGCCTTTATATGTTACTTGGCATTTCCACCTTGTAGCCTCTAACATTCTTTCTTTGTTCTGTATGTTTAGTATTTTGATTATTATGTGCTGGGGTGGGGCTTTATTTTCTGATCCAATCTATTTGGTGTTCTGTAAGCTTCTTGTACCTTTATAGGCATGTCCTTTTTAAGGTTAAGACAATTTTCTTTTATAATTTTATTAAAAGTATTTTCTGGATCTGTGAGCTGGGATTCTTCTCTTTCTTTGATTTCTATTATTCTTAGATTGGGTATTTTCATAGTTTCTCAGATTTCCTAGATGTTTTGTGAAAGATTTTTTTTAGATTTAACATTTTCTTTGGCCAGTGTATCAATTTCTTCTATTGTATCTTCTATGCCTGAGATTCTCTCTTCCATCTCTTGAAGTATGCTGGTGATAATTACATCTCTTGTTCCCATTTTCTTACTTAGATTTTCCATTTCCAGAACTCTATCAGTTTGTGTTTTCTTTGTATCTTCTCTTTGCATTTTCAGGTCTTGAACAGGTTTATTCAATTCCTTCATCTGTTTGTCTGTTTGGCTTTCTTTAAGGATTTTCAATTTACTCTAATTGTTTGTGTTTTTCCTTTATTTTTTTAAAAGGAATCTATTCATTTCTTCCTTAGGGAGCTCTATCATCTTCATAAAGTTGGTTTTAAGGATTTTTTTCTTGTGGTTCAGCTGTGTTGACCTATTCAGAGATTGCTGGAATAGGATAACTGGGCTCTGGTGGTGACATATTGGCCTGGCTCTTGTTGATTGTGTTCTCATGCTGGCTTCTAGGCATCTGAGTTTGGGGCAATTGGACATTTAGGTGCTGTGTTATTCAGGGTTCTCTAGAGTCACAGAACTTATAAAATTTATCACTCTCTTTATATATACATATATGATATATACATATATATACATACACACACACACATATATATATTATTTATGGGAATTTATTGAAGTGACTTATAGGCTTCAGTCCAACAATGGCTAGGTGTGAATGGAACATCTAAGAATCTAGTAGTTTCTGAGTCCCATAAGACTGGCTGTCTCAGCTGGTCTTCTGTAAATGCTGAAGTACTGAAGAAGTAGGCTGCATTGCCAGTGAAGGAATGGGTGTAAAGACAAGGTGAGGGCAAGCAGGAGAAGAATGAATCATCCCTTCCTTCTTCCACTGTTCTTACATGAGCTTCCAGCAGAAGGTGTGGCTCAGATTAAAGGTGTGCCTTCCCACCTCAAGATCTGGATTAAAGGCATGTGTCATCTTGCCTCAAGATCTGGATCAAAAGCCTGTGCCTTCCAGCCTCAAGATCCAGATCGAAGGCATGTCGTCTTCCCTCTTCAAGATCTGGATCACAAGTGTGCCCTCCATTTCTGGATTTTAGTTCATTCCAGGTACAGTCAAGTTGACAACCAAGAATAGCTATCACAATCTAGATGTTAATTTTTATACATATATAGTGGCAAATATTTTTCTCCTGTTCTACAAGCTGTATCTTTATTCAAGTAATTGATTCCTTTGCTGTAATTTCATTAGGTCCCATTTGCCAATTATTGATCATATTTTTTGAGGAACTGGAGTCCTACCGAGAAAGTCCTCACCTATGCCTATAATCGTTAGTGTTGACAACTTGACAGCATCTAGAAATCAGTGGAGGGATGGACCTCTTTGGGGGTATGCCTTTGGGGTCTTAGGATAATTAGGTTAATTGACATGGAAAGACTCTTCCACTGTGGGCCATCCCTTTCCAGGGATCTTTGACTGTATAGAAAGCATAAAATGAGATGAACATAGGCATTCATCTTTCTCTGCTTCCTGACTATGGACACAGTGAGACTGTCTTGTTTCATGCTCCTGCTATGTTGACTACCCTCCAAGGATTGACCATACCCTTGAACTGTGAGCCAGTATAAACCATTTATCCTCTAAGTTATTTTTGATATTTTTAAATATCAAAATACAATTTTAAATACCCCATATTATTAAGTTATTTTAAGTTATGTTATTACAGAAACAGGAAACAAAAGTAAGACAACTTGTATCTTAAAGTGTGTCCCCTATTCTTTTCTCTAATTCTTTCAAAGTTTCACATCTTACATTGAGGTCTTTGTTGAAATTTTTTTGAAGGGTAAGAAATATTATGTAGTTTTATTTTGCATATGGATACCTTGTTTTCCAAACACTATTTTTGTCCAATGTGAAGTTTTGACATGCTTGTAAAAAAATCAGTGGGTTTACATCAGGATCTTTTATTTTATACCACTGAATTATCTGTTTCTGTGTCAGTATTTGCTATTTTTTTTCCTATGGCTCTGTAGTATAACTTGAAATCAAGTATGGTAATATGTTCAGCACTGTTATTTTTTCATAGAATTGCTTTGTCCGTGGGTCTTTTGTGGTTTCATATTCTTTTTAAGACTTTTTTTCTATTTATGTGAATAAAGGTTTTGGAACTTTGATTTGGATTACATGGGATATTTGCTTTTGGTAAGATAGCCATTTTTACAGTATTAATTCTTCCAATCCATTTACATGGTTAATCTTTCCAGTTCCTAGTGTTTTTCTCAAATTCTTTCTTCAGTATTTTAGAGTTTAATTATAGGGCTCTTTCACATTTTTGGTTAGGTTTACTCAAAGATACTTTTTTGAGGCAATTATTAATGATGTTGTTTCAGTTTCTTTTTCTCAGCATGTTTGCTATTAGTATACAGGAAAGGTGTTTTTTTATTGTTAATGTTGTATCCTTCTACTTTGCTGAAAATGTTTGTCAGCTCCAACAGCATTCTAATGGAGCATTTATGCTATCATTTATTTGAACCTTATCATCTGAAGATAAGCATATGTTCTTATTGGTACCTCTTTAATTTGCAAAGGAGACATTTTAATCAAGTGACCAGGCAGTCTACCAAATGGGAGAAAGATCTTTGCTAGCTGTACATTGACAAAAACTGAATAATAATAAGCCAGTCATTCAATCCAGTCAATAAAAACGAGCAGACAGTTCTCAGTAAATGGCATACAAATAGTCACTAAACATACAGTGAAGTATTCGGTTTCACTTGCCATTAAGGGAATGCAAATTAGAGCTACACCGAGATTCCATCTCACCCAAGTCAGGATGGCAATCATTAAAAAAAAACAGCACAATATGCTGGTGAGGACAAATAAGAACCATTATAAACTGCTGCTAGGAAAGTAAACTTGTTAAGAATTGGTTTTTATCATAGAAAAGAAATTCACACTTAACTATAATGGATTGGTGACCCTGTCTTCATGAATTATGCCAAGTGCATTAGATTTGTAAATGACACAAACTGCAATTTTAGGACTGTCTATCCTTTTTACATCTTGTCCTACTCTCAGAGATCAAGAAGGAATATGACTAACTCTACTACAATGACTGAACTTTTTCTCATGGGCCTTTTCAGAAAACCTGATATAGGCATAGTATGTAGTGCACTTTTCTTGGCTTTAGATTTGGTGGCTTCAATTGGCAATATCTTCATTATTGCTGTTATTTCTATGGACTACAGTCTCTGTTTACTTATGTATTTCTTCTTGAAACCTCTCCTACTTGAATCTCTGCTACATTTCTGTGATGGTGCCAAAGTCCGTTCATGCACAGCTCATTCATGCACAGTGCCTGCATTTCCCTGTGGGAGTGAACACTGCAGGGTTTTGCATTCATAATCTGTAGTTGTACTGCACTGGCCATACTCACAGTTATTTCCTATGATTGTTAGGTAGCTGTGTGCTATGAAGTCATCATAAATGTCAGCATGTTCATACATGGGGTATTAGTTGTCTGGGCCAGTCATACACACAGCTGTGACATTCTCCATTTTGCTATGGGCCCAATATCATTCACCAGTTCTGTGTTTTCCTCCAGGTTTCAAAACTTTCTGGTTCCAGTGATTATATAGCATATATGGCACATATTCTTTACTGTGCTAAGTATAACATCAGTGGAAAGCAGCACCAGATTCACCTTTAGCAATGGAATACTTAGATTAACATTCCTCCAATCTCAGAAATGAACCATAAACCAATTCATGTTTCTGTGAATAATGTTATTAGACACTTTAAAAAACAGTCACCAACCATTCAGGCTGTACAAAAATAGGACAAAATAACTGTAAAACTCTCAGAGATACTAATAACCCTACCCTTAAAATGGTTAACTGACAAACCTGACTGGGTTGGACAATGACCTATGACATCAGAGAACCTACAGGCCTTAGAACAGCTGATTTAGGAGCAACTAAATGCTCAACATATTGAAGAATCAACCAGCTCTCAGAATTCTCTATATTTGTTATTAAAAAGAAATCTGGAAAAAGAAGAATGCTGACAGATCTGAGAGCCATAAATAAAATGATATAGCCAATGGGCTCTCTACAACTTGGAATGCCTCTACCTTCTCTATTACCTAAAGAATGGCTTATTATAGTTATTGACTTAAAAAGCTGTTTCCTCACTATAACTCTACAAGCAAAGAATAGGGAAAAATTTTGCCTTCAGGGAACCTACTTGTAATAATTCTTAGCCTGTTAAGAGATACCAATGGAAAGTTCTCCCACAAGGAATGTTAAATAGTCCCACCCTGTGCCAATATTTTGTTTAAAAACAATTGGAAACAATTAATGTACAGTTTCCACAATCTATAATTTACCATTATATAGGTGATATCTTATTAGCTGATTCAAAGGTAGATACTTTAGAAAAGATGTTTGAGGAAGTAAAAAGTTTTGCCTCACTGGGGATTACAAATTGCTCCTGAAAAAAATACAGAGGAGATTAATTACTTAGGATATAAAATAGGCCTACAAAAAATTAGACCCCAAAAGGTAAACATCTGGAGGGATCAATTGTGGACTATTAATGACTTTCAAAGATTGCTAGGAGACATTTCCAACTTACAGCTCACAACTGGGGCAAGTCCTGATGAACTGAATAATTTGCTCAATACCTTAGACAGGGACAAGGACTTAAATAGTACAAGAAAATCATCAACTGAAGCTGAGACAGAATTGGCTTTGGTGAAAAAGAAATTACAGAATGCACATGTGGATTGTGTGAATCCAGAGCTTAACTGCATTCTGGTTATATTATCTTCTAAGCAATCCCCTTAAGGGATTTTGATGCAGATGAAAGATATTATATTGGAATGGACATTGATACCACATAGACAGAATAAGAAATTAAAGACATATATGGAAAATATTTCTGACTTGATTTTAAAAGAAAAATTAAGACTTCATCAATTGACAGGAATGGACCCAGCAGAAATTATAATACCTTTTACTAACGAGGAAATTTCCTCTTTATGAAAAGATAATAAATATTGGCAAAGAGCTTACAATAATTTTTGGGGAGAGATTAATAACACTTATCCCAAAAGCAAGAGAATTAAATTAACAAAAAGAACCAGTTGGGTCCTTCCTCACATTGTATGGAGATCACCAATATCTGGAGTCCCTACATTCTTAACCATGCAAATAAATCAGGAAAGGCAGGATATAAATTAAAAAACTTAAACAAAATGTTTCAAAGCACTTACATTTTTGTACAAAAGTCAGAATTGTATACCATTCTTATGGTACTAATGGATGTCACAGAACCTCTCACTATAGTTACTGACTCAATATGCAAAAAGAGCTGTTTTGCACATTGAAACCATTGAATCTATTCCTGATAAAACAGAATTAACTTTGCTATTTATACAATTACAGGAAATAGTCAGGAATAGGGATCATTGTAGTTGGAAGTTTTTTTGTTTCCTAGCCAGTCAGTGGTCAGGACAAATCTCTCCCATTCACAACCCCAAGTAAACACACAGAGGTTTGTATTAATTATAACTGCATATATATATATATATATATATATATATATATATATATATATATATATATATATATATGGTGATATTTTATTTGTTGCTCTTATTGGTTGATAAATAAAATGCTGGTTGGCTAGTAGCCAGACAGAAAGTATAGGTGGGGCATATATATAATCATATTGGTCTGCCAGGTCCTCTAGCACAAGGTAATGATGAATTGATTGGTTATAAATAGAAAACATGTTGGAGGCTTCAGAATTTCATAAAAAACACCATGTCAATAGCAAAGGTTTAAAAAAGGATTCTCCATCACTTGGCAACAAGCCAAGGAAATTGTTAAAAATATGTCATACTTGTTCCTTCTATAACCAAACTTAAAGAAGGAAATGCCTATGAAGATACAAGAAGCCTATAGAACACCAAACAGACTAGACCTGCCCAAAAAAGTCCCCTCGCCACATAATAATCAAACAACTAAACGTACAGAATAAAGAAAGAATATGAAGAGCAGCAAAGGAAAAAGGCCAAGTGACTTATAAAGGCAGACCCATCAGAATAACACATGATTTCTTAATGGAGACTTTGAAAGCCAGAAGGACCTGGACAGATGTAATGCAGACACTAAGAGACCATGGATGCCAGCCTAGACTTCAAGCTCTACTATAGAGCTACAGTAATAAAAACAGCTTGGTACTGGCATAAAAACCAACATGTGGACCAATGGAATCAAACTGAAGACCCTGACATTAATCCGAACACCTATGGACATATAATTTTTGACAAAGAAGCCAAAAGTGCACAATGGAAAAAAGAAAGCATCTTCAACAAATGGTGCTGGCATAACTGGATATCAACGTGTAGAAGGCTGCAAATAGATCCATATCTGTCACCGTGCACAAAACTGAAGTCCAAGTGGATCAAAGACCTCAACATAAATCCAGCTACTCTGAACCTGATAGAAGAGAAAGTAGGAAGTAATCTTGAATGCATTGGCATAAGAGATCACTTCCTAAATAGAACACCAGTAGCACAGACACTGAGAGAAACAATCAATCAATGGGACCTCTTGAAACTGAGAAGCTTTTGTAGAGCAAAGAATACAGTCAACAAGGCAAAGCAACAGCCTACAGAATGGGAAAAGGTCTTCACCAACCCCACATCTGACAGAGGACTGATATCCAGAATATATAAGGAACTCAAGAAATTAGACATCAAAATGCCCAACAGTCCAATTAAGAAATGGGCTATAGAACTAAACAGAGAATTCTCAACAGAGGAAACTCAAATGGCCGAAAGACATTTAAGGAATTGCTCAACATCCCTAATCATCAGGGAAATGCAAATCAAAACAACTCTGAGATACCACCTTACGCCTGTCAGAATGGCTAAGATCAAAAACACTGAAGACACCTTATGCTGGAGAGGATGTGGAGCAAGGGGAACTCTCCTCCACTGCTGGTGGGAATGCAAGCTTGTACAACCACTTTGGAAATCAATATGGCGCTTTCTTAGAAAATTGGGAATCAATCTCCCCCAAGATCCAGCTATATCACTCTTGGGCATATACCTAATCATACCACAAGGGCACTTGCTCAGCTATGTTCATATCAGCATTGTTTGTAATAGCCAGAACCTGGAAACAACCTAGATGCCCTTCAACTGAAGAATGGATAAATAAAATGTGGTACATATACACAATGGAATACTACTCAGCAGAGAAAAACAATGACATCATGAGGTTTGCAGGCAAATGGATGGAACTAGAAAAAAATCATCCTGAGTGAGGTAACCCAGACTCAGAAAGACAAACATGGTATGCACTCACTCATAGGAGGATACCAGATGTAAAACAAAGATGACTAGACTGCTACTCACAACTCCAGGGAGGCTACCTAGAAAACAGGACCCCAAGAAAGACACAGGGATTGCCCAATGACAGAGAAATGGATGAGATCTACATGAACAACCTGGACGTGAGTGGGGGTAATGAAGGGTGAGGGTTGAGGGAAAGAGAGCTTAGGGGAGTGGGAGATCCCAACTGGATCAAGAACAGAGAGGGAGAACAAGGAATAAGATACCATGATAAATGAAGACCACATGAGAATAGGAAGAAGCAAAATGCTAGAGAGGCCCACAGAAATCCATAAAGATACTCCCACAATAGACTGCTGGCAATGGTCGAGAGACAGCCCGAACTGACCTACTCTGGTGATAGGATGGCCAAACACCCTAATTGTCGTGCTAGAAACCCCATCCAATGACTGAGGGAACCGGATGCAGAGATCCATGGCCAGGCCACAGGTGGAACTCCAGGAGTCCAATGGCGAGAAAGAGGAGGGTTTATATGAGCAAGAATTGTTGAGACCAAGGTTGGATAAAGCACAGGGACAAATAACCAAACGAATGGAAACACATGAACTGTGAACCAATAGTTGAGGAGCCCCCAACTACATCAGGCCCTCTGAATAAGTGAGACAGTTGATTACCTTGATCTGTCTGGGAGGCATCCAGGCAGTGGGATTGGGTCCTGTACTCAGTGCATGCATGAGTTGGCTGTTTGAAACCTGGGGCTTATGCAGGAATGCTTGGCTCAGCCTGGGAGGAGGGGACTGGACCTGCCTGGACTGAATCTACCAGGTTTATCTCAATCCTCAGGGGAGTCTTTGCCCTGGAGGAGATAGGAATGGGGGCTGGGCTGGGGGAAAGGGGAGGCAGGAGGGGGGAGAACAAGGAATCTGTGGCTGATATGTAAAATTAAATTAAATTTATAAAATACAAAAAAAAAATTTAAAAAATCCTTGTTTCTTTTGGGCTGTATAATCAGCCAGGTAAGAGAATGCATTAGCAGTAAACTTGAAAGTTTCCTGTATTTTCTGTTCTTTAGGGGGTAGTTTGTCTGTTTACAACATTAAACATCACCAGGGGTTCAGAGTTAGTTCCCTGTCTTGAGATGGACTCTTTTCTGTGTGTGAGGATTGTGAAGGTTCTTTGGTTTTTGCACAGAATTACCACATCTCATCTCAAGTCACCATCGTGGTTACTTTAATACCCTAAAGTCAACCTGAAATCCCCAAATATTGAAAGTGCTGAACAAAATCACTGGTGTTCACTATTCCAAATGCTATTTTTCCTTAAAAATTAGGTAAATAGGTTTTTTGATATATAATTTTAGAACTGTTTTGTTTTTTGGTCCAAAGACTCATAAGTAATCTTGGTCATATGGGTTGAATTTTTAACAAGAATGTCTGCTGTGTTTATAAACAGACAAAATAATCGACTGTCAAAGAAACTGCCCCGAGTTGTTTGAAGGCAACTGTTCATAGACTTACACTAATGATTACATCATTTCTCAGACTCTTCCAACTATAAAGTTTAGAATCCCTTGGGGCCCTTTCAGGTTTTCTCCAGGTCATTAATTTTCTTTCTTTAGATGAACAAATTGTTTACTTCACCCAATGATTTCTTACACCTTGAGTGGTTCACTTTTTGTAGGAATCACCCCAGTGTCAGCCTCTGTCCAAGTCCAGTGCAGCTTGGGGATTCTCTCAGTGTCTCCCAGCAACATGGGCCTTCCACACGCTGATTCTGATTCTTCTCTTCTGTACACAGAGTGAACCCATCGTTAAATGAAAGGAACCAGAGGAAGTTACTTCTCATAGCTATGTCTGCTCTGACCAGTGTACCTCAGGGAGGTAATTCAGGTACTTTCCTAACATTGAGGAGAAAAGCAATTTTAAAAAGTTACTTGTCTTTTAGTAAGTGATGATTGTACAATTAGATATGAAATCTTTGCAATCAACTTATTCATAATTTTTCAAAAATTTTGACATTTATTGAAAAATACTGTTATTTTGATTATGTGAGTAAAATGAAAAGTATTCATTTATTTAGGAGAAAATAAGACTTTATTTGGTAGGAAGGAATGCCAGAAATTAATTTCATAGAGAGGAATCAGTTTTAAAATGAAGAGAGCTGAACATTTTTGGTAACTTTGGAGTAGGTTGATTTCAGGATCATAAAATGCAAGAGAGTTACTTACCAAGGTCCCATTAGTGGAGCTAGAAGAGAGGCAAGTGAACCTCCTCAATATTTAAATAATGAGTTTAAATAGATACTAGAGAAGACAAGATTTCAAAGAGACTAAAGCCATAGGTATTGGCAGTTCCTCCTGATGAAATAACAGAGGGACTGCTGGGTCCACAGAGACAGAGGTTTTCTTATTCAAATACTTTGAGATCTGGAAAAGGTTTTCTTTAGTCGGGATAACCAGGAGAATACAAATGCCATGAAGTGCAAATTATAATGCAAAAAGTTCCTTTGGTCAGCATGGCAGTATGACTATAATTCCAGCACTCAAGAACCTAAGGCAGGAGACTGTTTTGAGTCACTGTGGTCTTCATTTGGAGACTTTGTCTCAAAAAACATCTTAGAATCTATTTCTAAAGTTCTTAATGGCTCAGATTATTGGACGACACTAAGCCCATCATCTGCTACAGCATTGAAAAATGTTATGCACTTATCTGGTCAGACTCTTGAGATTAATATGGTCATGTTTCTTACCTCATCTGGCTCGATGATGTTCCTTACATCTTCTGGCTTGATCATGAATAAGAAACAAATCAATACAAAGATGTTTCTGCCCCTTATACATTCTTAAGATGAGGTGGAGTTATTATGTTTTGATAAAGCTGTCTATACTTTCTGTAAACTCTGTGGTTGAAACAAATTCATCCCTGCCTGTTTTCTTCATGTTAAAGCTCTTCAAGAGTGTCCTTACTTCTCAGAGGCTGTCTGCCTTGTAGGGTATTTTAAAAGCTGCTCCATGTTAGAGACAACTTAAGGGATGAAAAGAAAGTTGGATCAAAATGTAAATGCTCACAGCTGGAGAAACTGGTAGGATGGTACCTGCTCTGAATCTTCAATAAAAAGACATAATTAATGAAAAATATAATAAATGAAAAGATGTTTGAATAGGAATATACAACAGAAACATAGATTTAATATTTATTGGGCTGATGGGCAAATATTATATAAGATCTTCACAAGATCTTTGTGTGGTTATAGAAAACAACTTTCATAGACTATGTTTGTGTTGGCAAGAAAATTACTGCCTAGAAAGAATGATGGGCATGAAGGTTAGTGTTCCACAAACTATCCTATCTTTTCTTTTAAGTGTTATTGAATCAAACCTTAGTCACTGAATTTCTCCTCTTGGGAGTGACAGACATACAAGAATTGAACCCTATTCTCTTTGCCATATTCCTTACCATGTACTTTGTCAATGTGGCTGGAAATGGAGCCATCCTGATGATTGTCATCTTGGATTCAAGACTCCACTCTCCTATGTATTTCTTCCTGGGAAACCTAGCATGTCTAGATGTCTGCTACTCTACTGTGACAGTGCCGAAGATGCTGGAGAACTTCCTCTCCACAAGCAAAGCAATTTCCTTTCTGGGATGCATAACACAGCTTCATTTATTCCACTTCCGGGGTAGCACAGAGGCCTTGCTGCTGACAGTAATGGCATTTGATCACTTCATGGCTATCTGCAAACCACTCCACTACCCTTTCATCATGAATCGTCAAGTGTGTATCCAGATGACTGTCACCATTTGGGCCATTCCTTTTCTTCATGTCCTGCTTCACTCCATAATGACATCTCGTTTGAGCTTTTGTGGTTCCAACCATATTCATCATTTCTTCTGTGATGTTAAGCCATTATTGAAGTTGGCCTGTGGTAACACTGAACTCAACAGGTGGCTGCTTAATTCTCTCACAGGTACCATTGCTATTGGCCTCTTCTTTTTGACACTTCTCTCCTATTTCTACATTATCACTCATCTGTTTCTCAAGACTCGTTCTTGCAGCATGCTCCACAAGGCACTGTCCACTTGTGCCCCTCACTTCATGGTTGCTATTATTTTCTATGCCCCGTTCTCTACATCTATATCAGTCCAGCTTCAGGGAGCTCTCTGGAAGAGGACAGGATCATTGCTGTCATGTATACTGTGGTTACTCCTGCACTCAATCCACTTATATATACTCTAAGGAACAAGGAAGAGAGAGGTGCTTTTAATAGAAAAATCAGAATACAGCTTTGACTTGAAGAAATATAGTAAATTCTTCTGAAATACAATCAATTAATGTAAACACTGAAGTGTGAAATTAGTTGATTCTGCAGTTGTTTATGACATATATGTATATATATATATATGTATATCTATAACAGAAATGACCAGGTAAAAGAATATATATATGAGAAAATATGGCTCAATTGTATTTAAAATCACAAACTATATAAAAACAGAAATTGGAACAAACCAGTTACTTAATGCTGAATTTGTTTGGGAGATAACAATTGATGAAAATGACTTGGTATCCTTTCATATATATTGTATATAAAATCAAGTGTGCAAATATATCTGTATTGCCTATGTCTTGAATAGATGGATATGAATAGGTTCACCATGCTATGCCTGTGCTTTATTACTGAACTATCTCCCTAGCCCTCTTTTCTGTGCTTTTCTCTCTCTTTTTTCCTTTTCTTTCTTTCTTTCTTTTCTTTTTTTTTTTTTGAGACAGGGTTTCACAAAAATTTCCAGGCTGGCCTGGAACTGACTGTGGCCTAGGAAGACTTTGAATATGCTGTTTTCCTGGTCAGCCTCTCAAGTTGATAGAGATACAGTCCTTGTCATTGGACCTATCTATGATCAAGAAAATTATAATTTTTGGAACTGGATGGGGCAAAGAAGAACAAAGTATAATGATATATGCATATGAAGAAATCACAATAAAACCATTACTTGTACACTCTAAAATATGATAACATTATAATGATTTTACATTTTGAAGATTTTAATGTAAAGACATTGCTGTTCAACTAGAAATATAAAGTTCAATTTGACATAGGAGTTAAGGGTTAATTTAAAAAGTATGTCCTAATTTCATATTTTTGAAATGGGAAGGCAATTAAGAATTGAGATAAGTGGCAGAGTTTCCTGAGAGGTGAATGTGGATTCAGATTTGAAATTTGAATTTTTTTAACTTAATTTATTTGAATTTCTGCAACTGTCCACCTGCCCTCAGTCCATTTTGGGTCATTTCTAAATATAAACCTGTCAATTTTAAATTTCTTCTTCAATTTTCATTATGCGTTGTGAGTTTTTGTCCTTAAAATTAATTTTTTTTTAATTTTAATTCTTAATTTTTTAATGTTTCATGACTTTAGAGAGTCTGTAGCTGGGCCACAAACCACATATAATGTGAAATTTGGGGATTTGTATTTCCTGGTGTTCTCCCACCAGCAATATCCACAGCCTCAGCCTCGCCTTGTCCATATCAGGCCAAAACATTTTTTAAAAAAAAGAAAAAGAAATTAAAAATTTCAAGTTACATCAAGAATTTTGGCATTCTATGGTGGAGATGTGTAAAGTGAAAAGTATTATTTCATACATGATGGCTGAGATTGTCTTATTTCTTCACAGAGAGAAATTCTAGAGTCTTATAGAGTTGTATGAAAAATATAGTGAATATCTATGAAAATGTGAAAAAAATGAGATTTTAAATGGAGAAAAATATTTTATTATTTTTTTTGTTTCTTGGGCTTCTATTGATGCAGGGTGCCAACAACCTGGAGATTTATAATGTTGCAGAATTCTAGGTTTCATTTCAATTTAATTTTTGCCTTAAGCGAGGGTAGAAGCTGTATGTGGCTGGACACATATGTATAAAGTTTTCAGCATCATTTTTAATAATAAAATATCATGGTATTTTCTATGTTGAAAAAGAAGAATTGAAATAGGTGACAGAGAGAACTGTAAATGGTAGATGTTAAGTAATTCTGGGCATATTCACAAATCTGAGGCAAAGCATCAAGTGTTAGCCCTCAGGAAGAGGTGGACATGGTACAAAGGCTTGGGAGCACAGAAGTGAACAGTAGGCAAATAGAGAGAGCAGAGAGCAAATAGATCCAGAAATGTTGAACTCAAGGTCTGTAAAAGAAACAACAGACCCCAACATAGGATGCTAATCAAAATGATGGGAAAGGGCACGTTTCTCTTCAAAAGTGGGATTTTAAGCAAAAGACAAAAGAAAAGCCTCTGTAGGTTCCACAGGTACACTCCGACACTTTAAAAACACAGTTAAAGATCTATTCGGCAAGAATATGCAATAGAGCAGGACGTTGGCCCTTCCTAGCTTGCTCACTGGTGTTATAGTGGTGTTCACTTTGAGAAGTCTCACAGTAAAAGCCTTTGCCCAGGGAGAGCAAAAGCCTCTATATTTTTACATCTCCAAGCTCCAAAGACCTCCAGAGGATTTTGGAGTCTCTACTCACTAAGTGATAGCTCTGAAAGTCAGTGTGAGCCCAGGAAACTGTCTGCAATGTGGCTTAGATTCACGGATAAATTCTATGTGGTTGGAAGTGCAGGCTATGCTGCAGAGGGAAGCTGAGGGTAGTCACATTTGGCAACAGTAGATCAACTTCTGGGAGGAGGAGAAAGAGCCGCTGTGAGGTACTATTTGTGTGGTGTGCAGGGTGATGACAGAGACAAGCACTGAGTGATTGTGAATTCCCTGCTGATGCCTATAAAACTTCTAAAGACTAACCTTCACAATCCATCCCTTGTAAACTTGACACAAGACACATCATTTATACCATAACATTCCACCCTAGCCCCTGAAATCTCACATTCATCATGCAAAAGCACCATTTTGGAGCCTTTGAGTTTCAAAAATGAGGTCACTGGCATGAATACATGATTTTCAGGCAATGGCACTGTTTTGAGAGGCTGTGGAAACTTTGGGAGGTAGAATGTAGCTTGAGAAAGTAAGTTTCTAGAGATGTGCCTTTGATAGTCACTCCAGTTCCCAGTCTCCCCCCTTTTTGCCTTCTGTGACCATGAGGAAAAAATTTCTTCCACCACTCTCCTACTGTCACAATATTTTGCCGAAATGACAGAATCAAGAAACTATGTCCTGAATCCTCTGAAACTGTGAACCAAATTAAATTCTTCTTCTTCTTCCTCCTCCTCCTCTTCCTCTTCCTCCTCCTCCTCTTCCTCTTCCTCCTCCTCCTCCTCCTCCTCCTCCTCCTCCTCCTCCTCCTCCTCCTCCTCCTCCTCCTTTAACCAGCTCAGGATACTAACTAACTTTCATTGACTCCAGGCTGAATAATTCCCCTAGGTTATCACAGACCCTGTTTAGCATCAGAGGAATAGATCTGTCTGGGGCATGGAAAGAAGAATCCTAAATCCACATGCCAGTGGAGAGGAGAGAACTAGAAAGTGGATTGGTTTAATATTTCCAGAATATTTGATGAACTGACAGATATAAGTAAATAAATGTGTAATATTCCTTTATACTATGTGACTATATGTTGCTGTGATTGGTTTAATAAAGAAGCTGACTAGCCAATAGCTGGACAGAGGTTAGGTGGGGCTGGCAGACAAAAACAGAGTGTGAAGAAGAAGAGGAGGAGTCTCGGGAGTCTCAAGGAGATGGAGAGGAATCAGGAGATGAACTTGCCATACTGAGAAAAAGTACCAAGCCACATGGCAGAGCATAGATAAGAAACATGGGTTAGTTTAGGTTGTAACACTTAGCTAGTAACAAGCTTGAGCTATTGGCTAAACATTTATAATTAATTATAAAAGTCTCTGTGTGCATATTTGGGAATTGGCTGGTGGGACAGAAAAGTCCATCTACTGTAAAGCAAAGGATAACCAGGCTACAATCAACAACCTCAGAGAAGCTAGGAAACAAGTAGGACCTTAAAAGAAACATACATGGATCCTCCCTAGGAAGGGGAAATAGATAAGATCTCTTAAGTAAACTGGGAGTGTGTGGGGTGAGGGGGAGAGGAAGAGGGGAGGGAAGACAGGAACAAGAGGGAACAGGATGGTCGGCTTGGGGGACGGACAGAGAGGGAGAGCAAGGAAAGAGATATCTTGAAAGAGGGAGCCACTATGGGGTTAAGGAGAAACATGATGCTAGGGAAAGTCTCAGGAATCCACAAGGATGACCCCAGCTAAGACTCCAAGCAATAGCAGAGAGGGTGTCTGAACTGGCCTTTCTCTGTAATCAGATCGATGACTACCTTAATTGTCATCATAGAACCTTCATCCAGTAACTGATGGAAGCAGATGCAGAGATCCACAGCCAAGCACTGGGCTGAACTCCTAGAGTCCAGTCAAAGAGAGGGAGGAGGGATTAAGTGAGCAAGGGGGTCAAGATCATGATGGGGAAACCCACAGAGACAGCTGACCCGAGCTAGTGGGAGTTCAAGGACTATGAACTGACAGCTAGGGAACCTGCATAGGACCGAACTAGGCCCTCTGAATGTGGGTGCCAGTTGTGTGGTTTGGGCAGTTTGGGGACTCCTAGCAGTGGGACTAGAATTTATCCCTTGTGTACAAACTGGCTTTTTGGAGCCCTTTCCCTATGGAGGGATACCTTGATCAGCCTCAATGCTGTAGGGAAGGGCTTGGTCCTGCCTCAATTTGATATGTCAGACTTTGTTGACTCCCATGGGAGGCCTTACCCTCTCTGAAGAGTGGATGGGGGTAGAGTCAGGGGAGCGGGAGGAAGGGAGGGAGGGGGAAATGTGGTTGGTATGTAAAATAAAAAAAACTTAAAAAGAAGAAAAAAGAAAAGTCCATCTACAATAAATAATAACTAAGCCTAAGTTATCTAAAGTGAATTATGCTGCCCTTCTCATGATTCATTCCTCATTTTATCTACACATAGAAAAGATGGAACTTCATTGACTTGTAGCACATCTAATTTAGACTGTCTAATTTATTACAGTTGTAAAAGCTTCTCTATCATGGCCAAACCTTGTCCATTCATAAAAGAATCATTCACAGATTCTGTTAAAATAACTTATCTTTCATGACCTGGACCAGAAGACCCATCTTAGGGATTGTTTCCTGAGGGTGAGGACCAGGGATGAGGAAAATAAAGAAGATAAGAAAGTTGAGGTTAAGAGATTTTTCATGAGCTGATGGATCAGGCCAAGTAAGTTTATGAAGAATTATAACATTTTATACTTGCAAGGTAAAAATGGGACAGAGTCAGAAGAAAGTCATCACATAATAAGATGAAGTCAGCCAGAGCTAATTAAGCAATGTTGCACAATGAAAACAGGGGCTATCTCAAGTACATCACAGACCAAAAGTACAGCATCCTTGGGACTAGTAGCCACAGCTCTTCCTGGGGGAAAATATCAGGTTTCCAGTAACTGAACCCTAACTCCTTCAAGGCCCTGACCCAAGTCCCAGACTGCACCTTGTCAAGTCCATCCCTAGGCAAGAACCAGTATTCCCTTTGTCCTTTCATCAGGGCCTCTGAGAAAACTTTGGATTGGCTTGGCTTTTGACATGTTAAACTCTGCATATAATTCAGTAGCTTATACACAGCTCGTTTCTTCCCCCTTTCCAACCTAGTATCTAAGTAGCTGACTCATTGCTTCCATGGTTCACTGTTTCCTCAGGATGCCTCCCATGCCATGCTAAATGTGCATCAAATAAGATTTACACATTCTCGTCCTGTTAATCTGATCAGATCAATTTGATTCTTGAACTCAGTCATTTTTGTAAGAGGATGGAAGAAGTACGATAATTACAGGAACTTCATGGTTCCAGCAGGTGCTAGTATGTGCTCAGAAGACACAGGAGATCATGGTCTTGGGAATGCACTAGCTCTTTTCTATGCTACCAACCGCTGGGTATTTTTCTTTTTCTCTCTCTTCCTCTCTTCCTCTCTCTCTCTCTCTCTCTCTTGATTTTTTTGAGACAGGGTTTCTTTGTGTGTAACAGCCCTGGCTGTCCTGGAACTCAATCTGTTGACCAGGCTGGCCTTGAACTCACAGAGATCCACTTACCTCTGCCTCCTGAGTGTTGTGACTAAAGGCATGCACCACTACTGCCCATCTGGATATCTTTATTAGAGAGAAAAAGGACTTTTACTCATTTCACATATTGTCTTGGTAGTCCCTAATAGTTAAATATGATTCCTAGCTGACATCAATTAATGGTACACTGTAGAGCTATTTATGAATTGTGAAATTCATCATCAAATATTGTAAAAATTGCATGAAAAGTAATTTGAAGAATGGACCAAGAATTCTCATTTAGATAGAATTAGGTTTGCAATACTGTCAGAATCTAAGGGTAGGTGATTAGTGAGTAGGACAAATGTTTGAATCTGTATTTATTTAGAAAAGTGCAACTTAAAACTCATTCATCAGTCAGAGCGGTTCTTTTTTGAAACCAGGAAATATTATGCTCACATGTACACTATTCAAGTTTTCCATAGTCAAGGAGGTAGATCAATGACTAGAAAAAGACCATGAGTTTCAAATATCTTTCTGATTTCACATCTGAATCATGGTCAATATTTTACCGCTGTTTAATTAGTGACTTTATTCTTCAAATACATCAACAGACAAATTTCTTATTGGAAATTTATTACAGATTTTCCACTAATGAGTAACTCTGGGAACTGGCTCTCAAAGGCCAAGAAAGATTTATTCTATAGGCGAACCTTTTCTGATCCCAAGAGGCATAATACAAATAATGCTAGGTTTCCAGACTTCATCATCTCTGCTTTCATATATGGTCTCAGCAATGTAGGCAAAGGGCAGGATGCTCTTAAGTCTAAGAACATTGGGTAGAGTGGATGTTCCCAAGTTCATTATTTATTGGTGGACATTAGAGATATCAGAAGGTAAGTGAGAAATGTGGTATTTTATGAAGTAAAATGAGCTCATGTTTCAGACAGGAACATAGAAAGTGTAGTATAGGACATCATTCTGTTTGTATGTTAGTTTCCAAAGTTGTGTGTAAATAACTTCACCTAAAAGAAAATATCTTTCACAGTAAAATTGCTCCTACAAAGATATATATATATATATATATATATATATATATATATATACACATATATATCTTTATACACACACATATATACAAAGATATATATATACACACATGTATATATATACATATACATATATATGATAGACACACTAATCTATCTGTCTGTCTGTCTATCTATCTATCTATCTATCTATCTATCATCTATCTATCTATCAATCATCTGTCTATCTATCTATCTATCTATCTATCTATCTATCTATCTATCTATCCAATCTAGAGTTGAGGAAAGAAGCTAGAATTGAAAACTTGAACAGAGTGATTTGCTTACAGATATGTGAAGCATGAAACTGGAAATAGAAAAGAGTTACAACAATGAATTTAAAAGAAATTTAAAACAGGAAGAGAAACCAGACAAGGAGACTGAGGATGAGTCAGAGAGATCACCAGAAACCAGGAGAGTTTTGTAGGTAACTTGGAAGTCAGACAAAGAAAGAGTCTAAAGTAAGGTAAAGAGGATTTTCAATTGAGCTGTCTTTTTAAGAAATTAATAACTTAAGGACTGAAATTTAAAACTGACACTGCTGAAAGTTGTTTTGGGAAATATAAGTGTAAGTATTTGCTTTAAGAGGGTTCAAGAAAGCATGAACGTAAAACTATTGAATTAGAAAATAACTAGTGATTGAGATGGGAGTTTTCAGATGAATAAGATAAGGAGTAGAAAAACAAGGCAATAGTTCTACAAGCCAAGGGACTCATCCCATATTACCATGTAGCCCATCTGAAGCTACGTCTTTAGACACAACCATAGATGCTGAACCAGTTTTCAGATAATCTCAGTACTGAATCTCAGTTGCTCTGAGAGCTGACATGATCTATATATTTTAATAATACAGCAGTGAGAGTATTTAACATGGGGGAGTGACAGCATGAGAGGCATGTCATTGCCTGATGGAGGGGAGGATTTTCCCTAAGAAATGAGAGTGTAAGAGTAGACTTCCAGTGCTAGAGAGGCCCACAGAAATCCACAAAGATACCCACACAACAGACTGCTGGCAATGGTCGAGAGACAGCCCAAACTGACCTACTCTGGTGATGGGATGGCCAAACACCCTAATTGTTGTGCTAGAAACCTCATCCAACTACTGAGGGATCTGGATGCAGAGATCCATGACTAGACCCTGGGTGGATCTCTGGGAGTCCAATTAGCGAGAATGAGGAGGGTTTATATGAGCGAAAATTGTTGAGACCAAGGTTGGATAAAGCACAGGGACAAATAGCCAAATGAATGGAAACACATGAACTATGAACCAATGGCTGAGGGGTCCCCACTGGATCAGGCCCTCCGAATGGGTGAGACAGTTGATTGGCTTGATCTGTTTGGGAGGCATCCAGGCAGTGGGACCGGGTCCTGTGCTCATTGCATGAATTGGCTGTTTGAAACCTGGGGCCTATGCAGGATTGCTTGGCTCGGCCTGGGAGGAGGGGACTAGACCTACCTGGACTGAGTCTACCAGGTTGACCTCAGTCTGTGGGGAAGGCTTTGCCCTGGAGGAGATGGGAATGGAGGGGGGGTCTGGGGGGAAGGTGAGAGGGACGGGAGGGGGGAGAACAAGGGAATCTGTGGCTGATATGTAGAACTGAATGGTATTGCAAAAAAAAAAAAGCTTATTAAATCAAAGAGATATTTTAAACACACACACAAAAAAAGAGTAGACTTCATCTTGTAAGAGAATAACCTCCTCATTCCCAGTACAAAGGGGAAATGGGATAGATGGGAAAGTGAGTAACGCAGGTGTGACTGACAGAACAGTGCGTATTTCAAAATTCAATATAGCTAACTTGCAGCATCAGCATGTTGGAAATACAGATTCTCATATCTCGGCCCTGGTCTCCTCTGTCAGAATCTCTGGGGTGGAGTGTGATGCCTGTGACTTAACAGCATCTCCAGATGAGTGTCAGCTTTGTGAAAGTTTGAAGTTCTGTGTTTTCATTTAAAAGCATATTCAAGGAAAAACTAATGCCTCCTTACTCTAAAACATTTGTCCATTAGGACATCTACATATTGTGAGCAGCTAGAAGTTAATTAACATAGAAATGAAGAAAGAAAAATGCAAAAAGAATACTGTGGTCATATCTACATGGATCTTTTGTCTTTCAGATATAGCTTATCATTTCCAGTTAGCATAACATGACTCAGCTGCTTTTAAAAGTTTAATTCTTAACTTACATGCCTTTACTGTACAGCACGAAGTTACAACCAGAAACAACTAAAATTACATCTTCCAACTAGGACTCAATTCCCCACATTTTTTTGAGTGAAGAATATGTGCTCCTAAAGTACCACAAAACAGTCATTCTCTCTTTCTCTTTAAAAAAAATTCTGCTTGGGTCCTCTTTATAGTATTTAAGGCTTTATCTACATTTACACTAATTTAAACACTTACATATGTACATTACAAGCTAGAATCTACATTTGAGGAAGAATTGAGGCTTCAGCTTTTCTGAGCTCATACCACTTCATTTAATATAATAATTTTCAGAACCATTACTTCCTTGAACATTTTATCTCATTATTATTTATAGTGATTACAATCTCATTATGCACATGTGCCATATTTTCTTTCTTTATTGAAAATAGATCCTTCTTTCATACAATACATCCCGACCACAGTTTCCACTCCCTCCAGTCTTACCTTCTCTCCTCCCCACTTCAGAAAGGAGCAGGCCTACAAGATACAATAACCACACAGGACAAAACAAGATACAACAAGACAAGGCAAAAGCCCTCCTATCGAAGCTGGACAAGGCAACCAAATAGAAGGAGAAGAGTCCCAAGAGCAGGCAAAAGAGCTAGACACATACGCACTCCTACTGTTAGTCCCACAAAACATTAAGCTAACAACTATAACATAGAGAGGACCTGGTACAGACCCATGCAGGTCCTGTACTTGCTGTTTCATTCTGTGAGTTCATGTGAGCCCTGCTTAGTTGATTCAGTTGGCCATGTTCTCTTGTGTCCTCTATCCCTTATGAATCCTAAAATTTTTCATCTCCTCTACCATGGGTTCCCCAAGCTCCAAGGGGAGGGATTAGAGGGAGACCTCCAATTTAGATTCTCTCTCTGCATAATGTCTGGCTGTGGGTTTCTGCATCCACTCCTGTGTGCTTCAGGAGAAAGCATCTCTGATGATGACTGGACAAGGCACCCATCTATGTGTATGGTAGAATATCATTAGGAATCATTTCACTGATTTTTTGTTTTTGTTTTTGGCAATTCATGTTTGGTTCTACCCTTGGTCTCTGGGCTATCCAGTCTCTGGTTCCTGGCCATCCAGGCAGTGTTGGGCATGTACTCCCTTTTATGATGTGGGCCTCAAGTTAAAGCAGACATTGGTTGGCCACTCCCATAAGTTCTGTGCCACTGTTGTCCTGGCACATCTTGCAGGCAGAACAGATTGTAGGTCGAAGGTTTTGTGGCTGAGTTGGTGTCCACATTTTTCTTTCAGTAGCCTGCAGAATATCTTCCTGCATCGAAGAGACTGAAACATAGGGATGAAAGTTTCATGCACATATCAGCTTAACCTCTCTACTTTCAATGAGATGTGTGGATCTTGTCCTTGCCAGTGGGACCCTGCTGTCAGTTTTCTGAGAGTGACCCTCTGTCTTGGCGTCAGCCTGGGTTGTTTGGGGAGTCTCCTCCAGGCCCCCTTGGCCAACAACTCAATCCCAGGCTTCCACTGGAAGCCTTGCCTGGCTACAAAAGATGGCTAGTTCAGACTCCATATCCTTCCTTACTAGGAAGAAAGAGTAAAAACACAATTAAGTAGAAAATACAGTAAAGCAAAAACACTGCTGAGGTGTGAAAAGAAGGGGAAACACACAAAAAAAGAAAGGAAGGAAGGAAGAAAGAAAAAACAAAGAAAAAGAAAAAATGATAAAATAGATAAAAAATAAAAAAGATAAAATGGGACAAAGTGTTGGAGCAGCCTCTCTGTCAGCTTACTTCTCAGTAGTGCATGATATATTTCCCCACACTTTAAAGGTACCCTTTCATTTCCTTGGTGGGTTTTCAAAGCCATTATTTTCTTTGGAACAGAATAACATTTTTCTTATTCTGACTTTCCTTGACAAGACCATATGGAGGCAACTTCCAGACTGACATCTTATCCTGAAGACCAGTAATACTCCATACAAAAGGCATGCACTCATTGACTTTAAAGAAAAAGAAATTATGGTTTTTATTTTCAGGAAATTCACAATTTAACTGAAAAGAGAAAACTTTTATGTTACAGACTATATCAACATAAGCACCAGATCATCCTGTCTATATATTTAAGAAGAGATAAGATAATAAAAGATTAAGTATTAAATAGTGATTTAATCATGGCGAAGAAGATAAAATTATAACATAGTCTTGAAGCCCTGGTAAATTTTGACCGAAGATAAAGAATTATCAGGTGAGAAGAATAATGAGTTCAGGTTAACAAGAGTGCATGATGTCAGGAATGACAATTAGTGAAACGATGGGTGACCAGCCAGAAAAATACTGCCTCACTCGTGGTGGAACAGGTAGGCAGTGGAAGAGTTAGGCAGAGGCACACATAGGGGTTTCTGGTAACCAGACACAACAGGTATATGCAATTAATAGGAAAGAAGAGATGCTAGAGGTATTTGAGCAATAGAAAATCAAGGCAAAAATAGGAAGTACATAATTCTGTAAAACGTTTGCAGCTTGAGTTATAGTAATCTGAGTACAATGAGTGTAGCCAGTATACTGTTGGTGTAATAAGCTTTGAGTGAATTAATGAGAAAATATCCAGTTAAGGTAAGAAAAGAAAAGGTGAGCAAGGGACTTAAATGAGGAAAATTTTATAACACTGAAATGTTATAACATCGGAGAACAATGTTATAATACTGTCTAGATACGAGAGAATGAAAGAAATAGATGCACCAATGTTTTCAAGTCATGTTAGCAGGACAATGCCTAGAAGAAAGGTGATTCTTTCCTGAAAAACTAAAATAAAATGAACCACAGAAGAGGACAGTGAAATGCCTACTTCTGCCTCTAATCTCTGTTAGCCAATTTATCCATTTCTTGGTAAGTATTTTTTTTTTATAACAAGCATTTTTTTTTAATAACAAGCACTTTGAAGAGGCAAATAAGATTTTGCTCTTTAATCATAATATACCTCATTTCCTTAGGAAGGAGACACATACTAACTTAAAACTTACTAAATATTTAAACAAAATATATATGGTGACTTTCTCCCTATCACACTTGTGGTAATCTGTGGGGGTGCATAAGAAGACATCCCAGGAAAGAAACTGAGCTTGTAAGGATGAGCCTATGGTTTGAAACCAGGTGTTCTCTCTCAAAGTCATCTAAAAGCTCAGTGAGGTACTGAGATGGTGGAAACTGAGTCTGACTGTGGTAGAACTTTTGGTTGTCTCTTGGATTAGGTAAACACACCATGATTAAATAGTAATGGCTTAAGAAGAGCTACCAGAAGTCTCACACATGCACACATGCATACACACACACACACACACACACACACACACACACACACACACACACATACACACACACACACACACACACACACACACGCTTCCCACATCTTGCTGTGTGTTGCTCTCTGCTGTCTCAGACTCCACCAAAATGGGTTCTCCTATCTTTTTCCTTGACCTATGATTCAAAGTAAATCTTTTTTGTTACTTAGTTTGCAGCATTTCACTAGCAACAGAAACTGACCAAAACTGGTAATGAGAGTTGTAGTTAGAGTTTTTTGTCTGGCCCACGGTCAGGACAAATCTCTCTCACCTGCCAGTCCTGCAGCTGCTCAGACCCAACCAAGTAAATACATAGAGACTTATACTACTTATAAACTGTATGGCCGTGACAGGCTTTTAGCTAGCTGTTTTTATATCTAAAATTCAATCTATTTTTATTAATCTATAAGTTGTCACATAGCTCGTGGCTTACTGGTATCTTAACATTTTTTTATGGTGGCAGCTGGCAGCGTCTCTTTGTCTCAGTCTTTTAATTTTTAGAATTTTTTTTCCTTGTCCCGTTTATATTTTTTTTTGCCTGACTACTGGCCAATCAGTGTTTTATTTATTAACCAATCAGAGCAACACATTTAACGTACAGAACATCTCACAGCAGAGAGTTGTGACTTGCTGATGACACATTGAATGTAGACAGTGAGGTATGATAGATTTGATAAGACATCCCCAATTCAAAACACTGAGACCCTTAGAAGTCACACAAAGACTAATACAGTCTCCTAAAAAGTATATTTACCCAGGTAACTGCTTGTAAGCAAGTAAGTTATGTGATTCTATTTTTTGAAGGAACTGTCTTGGCAGCACTGTGAACAACACGTTAGATGAGGCAACTGTGGTCACAGCAAATCACTCAGGAAAATAGCAGTACTCTCCCTAATCAGCTGGAGCTGCAACCAGAGTGATGACTCTGTGGATGGACACTGCGTGCAAAGCACTAAGTTAAGTACTAAGATGCAGCCTCTGCCTTCAATGGAATCAGAGTAAGAAAGATTCATAGGAAAGTAGTTATTCTATCATGTAACACACAGTTTAAAAAGCACAGCTTTCACCTAGAGAATTCCAGGAAACCGCTGCCCATCCACAAATTGTCTTATGTCTCCCTAGGGAGCCATTTTTAATGAACTCCAAGTCATGTCCTTGCTTGCTATTCTAGTTTCCACTGCTCAATTGGTGCTGTGAGAGAGACCCATTACCAAGAGACCAGGTCTGGGTTGATGTCCATTCTTGCCCGCAGTGAGTGAATTGTCTTCATACCAATTTTTTCATGAAACACAAGACTCAGTATGAACTGCAGTCAGGCTCCTGGCTTTGTCCTCTTAGGACTGTCCAGAGACCGAGAGAGATGGAAGCCTCTCTTTAGCATCTTCCTAGCTCTCTACTTGCTGGGCCTCTTAGGGAACCTGCTACTTCTGTTAGCTATTGGTGCTGATGTCCACCTCCACACCCCTATGTATTTCTTCCTCAGTCAGCTCTCCATCATTGATCTTTGTTTCATTACTACCACAACCCCCAAAATGCTGGAGACTTTGTGGACTGGAGATGGATCAATCTCATTCTCTGGATGTCTGACTCAGTTGTACTTCTTTGCTGTTTTTGCGGACATGGATAACCTACTTCTGGCAGTCATGGCTATCGACCGCTATGCTGCCATCTGCCACCCACTGCACTACCCACTTCTAATGACTTCCTGCAGATGTGGGGTTCTGGCTAGTGGGTCATGGGGAGTAGCTCATTGTGTGTCTCTGGTCCATACCTTGTTGATCTCCCAGTTATCTTTTCATAACAACCAAGAGATTCCTCACTTTTTCTGTGATTTTGGCCCTCTTTTATGGCTTTCCTGCTCTAATACCCACCTCAATGAGTCCCTGATGATGGCTTTGGCTGGGGTTTTAGGACTAGGTGCACTTTTCTGCATTGTAAGTTCTTACGGTTGTATTTTCTATGCTGTGGCTAGGGTTTCATCAGCACAGGGGAAAAGGAAAGCCCTGGCCACATGCAGTTCCCACCTCTCTATGGTCCTCCTCTTCTACAGCACAGTCTTTGCCACATACCTGAAGCCCCCATCTAGTTCTCACTCATCTGGGGAGGTGGTAGCTGCTGTCATGTATACCCTAGTAACTCCCACTCTGAACCCCTTCATTTATAGTCTGAGAAATAAGGATGTTAAGAATTCATTGAGAAAGATTCTTAACATGGAGAAGTCTCCGGGCTAAGGATCATCACTCAGGGAGGATCACACCCCACATCACTACCACACAAGCAAAGTGAGTCAGTTAACACAATGGCTCATGGGAGAATTATATGATTGCTATGGCTAATCTTCAGTGTTAACTTGACTAGATTTGTAATCATCTAGAACATACATATCTGGGCATGTCTGTGAGGGTTCTCTGGAGGGATTTCACTGAGGAGAGAAGACTCATCCTGAATGTGGGTGGCATCACTTGTTCCATAGAATGGTCCTGGACTTATTATAAAGAGCAAATGGAAAAACCTACCTTAATGTCATTATATTCATCTCTCTTTGCTCGTTGACCACAGACGTGACCTGCCATCCCATTCTCCTGCTGCCAGGCCTTCCTCATCCTGATGTACTGTATTCTTCAAACCATGAATAAAATGAAACTTTCAATCTTAAATCGCTTCTGCCAGGTATTTTGTCACAGCAACAAGAAAAGTAACAAATCAATGATCTATTGGAAATAACACTATGTTGTGTTTGCCATTCTTTGTCTTACACTCATGTTCTTGAAGCACGAATATCCACTGCAACCAGTACAATCATTTGATAATTATTAGAATTTCTACCAGTGCTTTAGTAACAACAGCTCCCTGATATCCTTATTGTCCTGAAATTGGATGCCACTGACAAATCATGTTAAAGGGAGCTGTAGAGTTCACAGAAGTTAAATCACAAGTAAGAGGCCAGGAAGCTGGTGAGGCTGACCATAACCTAGGTCAATATTGGAGAATATATTACAGGATTCCTTTTAAGATAATTTATTATTGTTGTTGTTGTAATCATTGTAATCATGTTACATCAAATGTTGATGTAACATTTTGTGGAAAAGCAAATTGCAAATTCCATCATCAAATTTGCATGCTCAAACCCAAATACACACAATAGGAAAGAACACTTCAAATGTCATACTACAATAATATAAATAAGCATTGCTCTAGATTTGTTTCTGTATTGGTGTTTTGTTTCTGTAATTTTCCTTTCACTAATCATTAGTAGCAGTACTGCATATAGCAACAGGCTACAGAGTGACAATTTAGTACATGTCTGCACTAATGATTGAATCAGTGTACTATTTATGGTGTATCCAATAAACAACTCACAGTAGTTTACATAATTTTTTAAATTAACATTTGAAAATTGTTGAACTATTATCTTTCTCTTGGGCATAATTCAGAAGACCTAAAGGGAAATTCTGGGAAAGAACGAAGTACGCATCCCCAGCCCATTGTGGGAGACTTTTCAAGCAAGACTCTGAAAGTCCCATAGAAAATCTTCACCTAAGCTCTCCTTAGGTCACATTTCAGTTGCTTTGCAGTAGAGAAGCCTTCCTAGTGCCTGATGTACCTCCTGGTTCCTCAAGGTACAGATGACAGGGTTGAAGATGGGAGTGACCACTGTGTAGAGCAGGACAACAACCTTGGTGAGGAGCTGGGAGTGGACAACAATGGGCACAATATGAAAGACCATGAGTGTTCTATAGACTATGGACACCATAGTCAGATGGGAGGAGCATGTAGAGAAAGCCTTTGTTCTTCTGGCTCCAGAGCAGCCAGACTTTCTTTGGACCACCAGCTCCCAAATAATGACACAGAGACTTCTTATTAAGTATGAAAACTTGGCCTTAGCTTAGGCTTGTTCCCAACTAGCTCTTATAACTTAAATTAAACCATTTATATTAATGTACATTCTGCCACTTGACTCATTACCTTTCCTCAATACAGCATATGTCTGACTTTCACCGAGTCTCACTGCCAAGTCTCTTACACCAGATTCTTCCCCCAAGTTCCTCTCCCTCCCCAGAAGTCCCACCTATCCTTTCCTGCTTAGCTATTGGCTGTTCAGCTCTTTATTAAACCAATCAGAAGGTGCCTTGGCAGAGACACATCTTTACAGTGTACAAAAAGATTATCCCACAACACAGCACAGTCACTACAATCTGAGCATAGGATATCAGAACCTGCCCAAAGGGGATAGTCAGGAAGACAACAGAAAGAACAAATGTAGTCACCTGGGCCACTCCAGTATCTGAGCAGGCCAGGACCATCAAAGGTGAGAAATCACATAAAAGTGGTCAACTTGGTTGGGGCCACAGAACCTCAGGGGGACCACCATAGCAACAATCAGTCCTACCATGAAGCCAGACAGCCAGACTATGAGCACCAACCCCAGACACCATTGAGGCCCATCAGGAGTGGGTATTGTAGGGTAGTGATCATATCCCACAGACAGAAGAAAACACTCATCTGTAGCCTGAAAGCCAAAGATGAAGAACTGGAATAAGCAGCCAGTCACAAAGATGGCAGACTCCTGTAGGAAGCCCTCCAACATTTTGGGCACCACTGTGGAGAGCTAAAGGATCTCAAAGGACAGGCTCACCAGAAAGAAATAAATGGGGGTGTGAATCCTCTGGGAACTGTCTACCAACGCTACAAAGAGCATGTTCCCTGTGATGGACGCAAGATGATAATGAACACACAAACCAGAGGGTCTTCATGGAAGTCAAGGGATATAAACTCAGTGATAGTTTAGTTTCCTGTGGAGACATTTTCCATGGAGTCATTCAGTTTTCTGCTTGATAGTAACTGGAGAAATTTTAGTGTATTTCTGCTTTCCATTGCAATCCTACAACTGATAGGGCTACAAGATGATGCAGCGAATGTGCAAAATGAGGATGGCTTAACTTACCTTGCATCTATTCCTGTTCTTTCTTTCTTCTTTAATTTTTTCCTTTTATTTTATGTACAAGAGGTTGTTGTTTTTTTTTTTTTTCCGTTTTGGCCTGCATATATGTCTGTACATCATGTGCATGCCTAGTGCCTGGAGACTAGGAGAGGGTGTCTGGAGTTACAGATGGTTGTGAGCTGCTGCATGAGTGCTGGTAATCCAAACTGCTTCCTCTAGAAGAGCAGTCAGTGTTCTTAACTGTTGAGCCATCTCTCCAGCCCCACATCCTTAAAAAAAAATTACTGCTTCCCTAGCTTTCATCCTTCCTCAAACTCTTTCATTGTATAAACTTCTTGTTTAACCAAACTCATAATTCTGGTATTTCCAGACCTTTAAATACAATTCTAACACCATAATCTGTATCGTCAATCACAGTTTCCTTCATGTATAACTTGTAACATCTTCCAAATGCCCACTAAATGTATCTCTCAACCACAAACTTTCACCTTCCAAAAACCACCCCCAAATGTTACAAGTGAATTAGAAATTCTGCTGAGATATCATGGTCACTGTTTCTTAGTCATCTTTACCTCAACAACTTCTGTGGACTCCATGTTGTAGTTGCTGAAGTCTCATCAACTCCCTTGACAATGTCTTTTGTCTTTTTCTTTTAAAATAGGTTTTTAATTGAAATAGAACTACATCACTTTCTTTTGTCCTCTTCCTTTCTTCCAATGGTTCTCAACCTGTGGGTCATAACATGACCCCCCTGGGGGTTGCATATCAGATATCCTGCATATCAGATATTTACATTATCATTCATTACAGTAAAAAATTACAGTTATGAAGTAACAACAAAATAATTTTTAAAAATAAATTTATTTTACATCCCTGTCAGTTTCCCCTCCTTCCTGTCCTCAATCCCTTGCCCCACAACCCACCCCCCCTTTTCCCACACCTCAATCCACTCCTCTGTTTCTGTTTAGGAAAGGGCAGGTCCCCCATGATAATCAACAAAATATGGCATATCAAGTTGCAATAAGACTAAGCACCCTGCCATGTATTAAGGCTGGGCAAGGCAACCTAGTATGAGGAGTAGGGTCCCTAAAGCCAGTAAAAGAGTTGGAAACGGCCCATGTTCCCACTGCAACAAAATAATTTTATAGTTGTGGCTCGCCATATTAGGAGCTGTATTAAAGAGTCACAGTATTAGAAAGGTTGAGAACCACTGCTTCAGCCATTCCAGTTTACCCTCCCTTGAACTCTCCTGAATCCCTTCTCGGCGCTCAACTTGATAGCCACTTTTTCTTTGATTATTGTTGTTAAAATACTATGTATGTATATGTTTATACATACACATATGAAATCTTCCAAGTTCATGTTTGTTGTTTATGTATATGAGGTTTCAGGGCTGACCACTCTGCATTGGATGACCAATGAGTGGATTCATCTGCTTAGTTACTTTTCTATTGTCATACAAAAATACCATGACAAAGTCAATGTATAAAAGAAAACAATTAATTGGGGGCTCACAGTTGCAAAGTGTTAGAGCCATGGTTACCATTTTGTGGAGCATGGCAGGAGGCAGGTTGGGATGGTTCTGGAGCAGTAGCTGAAGCTTACATCTGGAGACACAGTCAGGAGGCAGGAAAAGCTAACTAGGAATAGTGTGGACATTTTAACCCTCAAAACCCAGCCCCAGTGACACACCTCTTCCAATAAGGCCATACCTCTTAATCCTTCTCAAACAGTTCCACCACCTGGGGACAAAATATTCAAATACTTGAGCCTATGGGGGCCATTCTTATTCAAACCACCACATTCCATTCCATGAAGCCCATAGGCTTGTGGCCATATCATATGCAAAATGTGTTTAGTCCAATTTCAAAAGGCCCCATAGTTTTTCACAGTCTCTATGCAGTTTAAGATGTGTAAGTCCAAAGTTTCTTCTGAGACTCAAGGAGATTTCTTCTTTGGAATCCTCTTTAAAATCAAAAGCAAAAAGCAAATTACATACTTCTTATATACAATGTCACAGAATTTACTCTACCATTCCAGTGGAGGAAATGGGGCATAGTGAAATCCTGAAGCATTAAAATTACTAGGGTAAAAAAATCCATGAAAGTTATAACTCATCACTGTATTTTAGATAACTGCCAATATAAAAGCTCTGTACAGACAATAATCAAGATCTAATGAGATTGCTAGTACCAGAGCCTCAGGGCTCAGTCCTTGTTCCCTTTCTCATCTTAGTCATTCCCTAGGTGGCTTCATCAATGCTCTAGACATTAAATGTGTTACATGGCATCACCTGCCAAATCTATTTCATTTTACTGAGGGTCAAAGGCAGAGTAGATGACTGCATCCACGCCCACATATGCAGCACTGACAAAATCCAGCCACACTCTGCTCTCCAGACTTCTCCTGCACACCTATAACAGATTCAATATATTAAACACATGGGTTTGGGAAGTTTTCAGGTTTATTTCCTGTCAGTTTTGCAAATCCTCTCTTAATGAACCAACAAACCACACCCAGAAGTTAAAAACAATAAAGCTATATCTACACCCTTACTTTCAGTAGGGAAATAAGAAGCCACAGCTTAGAGAAACCTGAAGTTCCATGAGGGATGAAGAAGTCCCAGCTCTGCCTGTGGTAAAACAGGCGAGACTGGGGATGAGACACAGGTATGGGGAAGAGACTCAGTCTTCAGAGTTGGTGTCAGCTGCTCACTTCATCACATTGTGCTGACAGGAGACATAGTGAGATGCCAATTATAGAAAGAGAAATTGGGAGACTCCTGGAGTCATAGTAGAGAAGGAGAGATCTGAACACATCTTATAAGACTCAGAACCACACAAGGCAGCACTTTCATACTGTAGAAAAAAACAGGAAGAAATTCAGACTATTCTCTGGGAATTGTGACACTCTGAAGAGCTCAACTCAAAATGTCCCAGTTTTTAGAGTTATAACCCAGGAGTCTATGTTCTGTCCCACTACATGTCACAGGTTAGTCCCTGCAAGATCTTACCTTTCTAAATGGTGACAGAAGCCTCAGAGCCTTCAGCACTGTTCCTTCCTGGGGCAGAACAAATGGGACTTGATCAGAGCCCACAGAAGGTGGGGATAAAGAAGAGTTATGGGCTGGCTGTGCTCCCCCATAGACTCCTGTCTACTCTGTCCCATATCAGGGATTATATCCCACCATACTTACTTGCAGTCTGAGTATAACTGATGCTTCTTTCACCTGTGGAAAGAAAACAGTGAGTGAGAGGCCAGGAAAGCAGCAGGGCCACAAAGATCTATTGAAAAAGGTTACTCATAACCCAAGGGAAGCTACTAGAACTAGGACTGCAGACCCAGGGAAGGGTGTGGAAACATGGTGAGAGATGAAGGAAGAGCAGTAAACTCTTCTGGAGGATCCATTCTCAACAGGGACCTTCTGCTCTGACTTTTGACCCTGGAAAAAGAATATGGCCTTTATTTCCCACACACTTTTCAGTAGATTGCCAGCACAGAGACTTAGGCAAGGTATTTATTTGTGATGCTGCTTCCTAGTCTGTGTTGCTCAGTGTGACTTTCATTAGTGTATCTGAGGGATTGTGCATGCAAACATGTAAGCTATTGCCTGTTTTATGGGATACAGTGGCCTCTGTTCTGTAATACTTTTATGTACCTTAAGTAAAAACCTCTTAAAAACGTAAGTAAATGTCTTGAAAAAATATTTTCCAAGAAATGTAATTTTGATCTTTTGAGATTTAAATAATTGGGATTTAGATATAAATTGTTTAAATTGTGTATTTTGAGTCTGCATGTGGTTGGTTTGCATCTGTAATCCCAGTACTAGGGAGGCAGAAATTGGTGAGGTCCCATCTCAAAAAAGACAGAAAGGATAGAGGAAGATACACAGTATACCTCTGGCTTACACACACACACACACACACACACACACACACACACACACACACACACGCTGCACTGAATAACTACACTATACACACAAGCACCCACATCATACACTCATAGACAGACAATAAAATACAATGAATTATGTTATTTGAGAAGGTGGGCCAAAGGCTTTCCCAGAGAGGAGGCAAGGAAAATTCTACCTAAGACCTGGAGTCCCCAGGTGTGAAAGAAGACTCAGCCTACCCCTTTGCCTACCTGAGCCCCTCCTCTTGCACACCACAGCAGTAGTGACCACAGTTCCAAGGAGAACCAGACCAGCAATGATGATGATGAGGAGGATAGAAGATTGAGAAGATCTCTCTGGGAAAGGAGTTGAAAGTCAGGGTCATGATCCCCAGTTCTCAGCCCTGATCTTGATCTGGGCTCTTACTTTCCCTGACTCTGTTGCCCTTACCCATCCTTACCCCATCTCAGGGTGAGGGACTCAGTCAGGCCCTCATGGTGCACATGGCACGTGTATCTCTGCTCCTCTCCAGAAGGCACCACCACAGCTGCCCACTTCTGGAAGGTCCCATATCCTGAAGGCCTTGTCTCCACAAGCTCCATATCCTGAGTCCAGTCTTCCCCATCCCACTGCCAGGTCAGGGAGATCTCAGCAGGGTAGAAGCCCAAGGCCCAGCACCTCAGGGTGATGTCACCTTCAGATCCAGGGTGATAGGCCACATGTGCCTTTGGTGGGTCTGAGGGGAAGAGTTGGAAAATTCAAGCATTTGCACTTTTTTGGATGGGGGGGACTCGTCAGGGCTCATTCTGGAACAGACAGAATTAGGGTGAGGGAGGGGTGCAAGCACTATATGGGAGCCTAGATTCAGATATCTAGCATAAACTATTTCTTGGAATGTTCTAGACTCAGGGTGAGTATGCTGGATAGTTTTGAGTCAACTCGATATAAGCTAAAGTCATCTGAGAGTAGGAAATCTCAATTAAGAAAACGTCTCAATAAGATCGGTCTGTAGGCAAGCATATAAGTTACTTCTTAATTGGTGACTGATGTGGGAGGGCCCAGCCCACTGTAGGTGGTGTCATCCTGGGTAAGTGGTCCTGGGTTCTATAAGAATGTAGGCTGAGAAGCCATGAGGAGCAAGCCAGTAAGCAGCACCCCTCCATGGCTTCTGCATCAGCTCTTGCCCTGTTTGAGTTCCTATCCTGAGTTCCTGAGATGATCAACAGTGCTGAAGTGTAAGACAAATAAACCCTTTCCTCCCCAACTTGCTTTTGGTTATGGTGTTTCTTTGTAGCAGTAGAAACCCTAACTAAGAAGGTGAGACAGTACCAAGTAGGAGACTCCAGATTTCTCGCTTCTGGTCCTGATTGGGTTGGGCTGAGAGACTCGGCATTGGTGGAGCTTGACCACCAAAGACATTAGGGTGGGCAGAGAACCAGGCCTGGGAGAGGACATGGTTCACAATGGGCTGCAGATTGAATCGAATTGCTTGGTTGCTTATTTCAGGGATGTTTTCTTCTTCCATTCTGGGGCAGATTCAACTGTTCTCAAAGAAGGGTGAGCCCTGGGGAGAGTTACTCTCTGATGTGGGATCAGGAAAGTCAGGAGCACTCTTTCTCCTCCAGATGCAAGAGGCAGTATTCCAGCTGATGCTGCCCTTCCTTCCTCCCCAGACAACTAGGGCCTCACTCCTAGGGCTGAGGGGATATCGTTGCTCGCTAAAAGTGGTTCCTAGTTGTTCTTCATACCAGCTCGCTGCAGAGTCTCCTTCCCATTCTGCAGGAATCTGTAGCAGCTCCAGGCACTCCCCCTCCACATAGGCCCTGAAGTACTCTGCAGCACCATCGGACTCCAACTTGTGCCTTGAGATCTGAGCCACCATGTCCCCGGAGGTCTAGGAGCTCAGGTCCTCGGCGGTCTAGGAGCTCAGGTCCTCGTTCAGGGTGATGTAATCCCGGCCATCACAGGCACACTGATAGTATGCACCAAGAAGGCGCATATCCGACCCCACATCGCAGCTAACCATCCACTGCAGGATGTAAGAACCTGGCAACAACAGGGCTGTCAGCCTGGGTTGCCCGGCCCACTCCACCCATTTGCAAGATTTGGATCTAAACTGAAAGTGAAACCGGGTTCAGGGTTTCTGACGGCTCTGAAGCCTACTTTCATACCTCAAACCTGGAACCCAGGGAGACTCGGGCTCCTCTGTGGGGACATGTAGGAGTTGTGACCTCTGACCCACACCTGGGATCACTCACCGTCTTTACTCTGGTTGTAGTAGCGGAGCAGGGTCCGAAGGGTCGCTCTGGCCTCTTGTGCAATGTTCTTCACTTTGTGTTTCAGCTCTTCCCAATACTCTGGTCCTTCCCGCTCCATCCACGGCGCACGTGGCTCCATTCTCGGGATCTCCTCATTGCTATCGCACCGCTGGAACTGCGTGTCGTCCACGTAGCCGACAGAGATGTACTGGGGCTCCCCAGGGCCCGGTCGTGACAGGGCGGTGTGGAAATAGTGCAGAGAGTGGGAGCCTGGGGGCAGCTCAGGGTGAGACTACGACCCTCCTCTGAGAACCCGGGCACGTTAGCGCTGGCGCGGAGATGGGGATCCGGGGAGCTCAGGCCCGGTGGAGAAGGGAGCAGGAGGGTCTGACCCCCGATGCGGTTGCTCCTCCCCTTAGAGGTTGTTTCCCCCCTGACCCCTGAACTCACCGGCACCAGAATGGGTAACAGCCAGAGCGACCACCAACAGGAGGAGGGTCCCGTGGTCTGAAGTCACCATCCTTCCCGGGTATCCCGCGGACACTTTAAATTCCGGAATTGGGGTAACGCTGATTGGATTCTCTTGGCACCCGCTACCCAATTGCAATGAGAATTGGGGAAGTGTCATCAGTGTCCATGCAAAAGTATAGGACAAAGGTTGAGTTATGAAGAAGTGAAAACTCGAGGAAGTGGGGGACTCTTCAATGCTGGGTTTTCCCCTTCTTTGACCCACTCTCTCTCCAAGTAGAGTCAAATGCGGCTACCTGGGTTCTACCTTGGCTGCTGTTCTCCTGCACTGAGTACTTGCCATATTTCCTGGAACCCTTCTAATATTTCAGGATCTCTGTATGCTCTTAAGAAACAAACAAACAAAAAACCAAAACAGTTTTTTGTTTTATGTGTACCAATGTTTTCATATATATGTCTGTGCTTTATGTGAGTGCCCAGTGCCAGCAGAGGCTAGAATAGAGGGCATTGGATCCCCTGGAATTGGAGTTACAGACCCTGTGAATTGCGATGTGAGGGCAGACTCCACAGATAACTTATATGGGTTAGATCTATCAATAATAGTCACATTTGGAAGTTAAAACTGTTAAGGCCATATTTGGAGGCACACACCTGAAAACCCAACCCCAGGAGGTAGAGACAGGGGCCTTGGAAGGAATTCAAGGTTGTCTCCAGTTACATAAGGAGTTCAATACCTGTTGTGGAGTATTTGTTTAAATAGGCAAAGATGTGTTACATTTGTTTATGTTGTGGAATATTACTTTAATGATGTGAAGATGTGTTACATTTGTTTATGTTGCATTTGTTTAATTATGTAAAGATGTGTTGCCTGCCTGAGGTACCTGATAGGTCTAGTAAAGAGCTGAACAGCCAATAGCTAGGCAGAGAAGGGATGGGCAGGGCTGGCAGACAGAAAGAATAAATAGGAAGAATCTAGGCTTGGGAGAAGAGAAGAAAAGGAGAAAGAGAGGAAGACACCAGCCAGACAGGGAAGTAATATATACAGAAGGAAAGAAAGGTAAAAAGCCCCAAGGCAAGACATAGATAAAGAGAAACAGGTTAATTTAGGTTAGAGAAGCTGGCTGGGGTCAGGTCTGAGCTAAGGCCCAGCATTTGTAACTAAGAATAAGTCTTTACATCTTATTTGGGAGCTGGGTGGCAGCCCCAAAAGAAAGCCTACTACAAATACCCTAGTGGGCTATATGAGATGAGAAGAGAGGGAAGCACAGAGGGGAAAAAGAGAGGGAGGGAGGGAAGTAGAACGGAAGGGAGAGAGAGAGAGAGACAGAGACAGAGAGAGACAGAGAGACAGAGAGAGACAGAGACAGAGACAGAGAGAGACAGAGAGAGAGACATGGGGGAGAAAGAGAGCAGAACTCTGACATCTCTAACATCATGCACCAGACAAAGAAAATGTGTAAGGGAGAAAGTCTTAGCTAACAGAGAAAAGGAAACCTTGTTGATTCCACCAGCAGAGCCTTCAACTCTGCAAATCATAGTTTTAAGATGGGAGGTCTGCAATCTGATCAGTAAACACACTGGAAAGGAGGACCTCTGTTTCTCTAGCATGTTCATTGGTAGTCAAACCTTTTGGTTATCAAAAGTAGAAGCCCCTGAGTTTTTCATATCTGTAAGCTCTAAAGTCCTCCCTTTCCACTGGCGATCCAAGTGAGAGTCCCTGGAGTCAATGCGGGGACAGGAAACTGACTTGAATACAGATTCATTAACACCATTGGCAAGCTTGGCTGCACTGCAGGGAAAACAGTGCTGGGAGGCAGAGAAAACAAGGATAGCATTAAAACGAATCTAAAGTTGATTTTAGTGATGTTTGATGAATTGACACAAATTATATTATTACTCCATTTACAATCAGAAATGATATTAATCACAATGTCACAAATGAATTTATTAGATGGCTTGCAGTATTTCAGTAGGTCCACTTGTCACTTCTGCCAAGTGTCTATATAAACACCAATCCCCACAAGCAAGTTAGCCAAACACTCCCATTGCTCAGTCTTCTGTGTTTGACTGTAAATGTGTTTGACTGCAAATGATCAACAGTGTTTGCAGAACTCAGTTTAAAGTGTGTAATTTTAATTTGCAGTATATTACTCTAAGTTTCATGACTTTTTGCATTCACTAGTTGTTAGATTTCACAGGGAATGTGGCGGTACCACCTCATCTTTGATGTTATTGCCATTCTTTTCTCCGTCATAATTGGCAAAGCATTTTACCAAAATTTCATTACTTTTAACATCAATGGAACTGTTTGACTAGAACAAAAAGAAAAGGAATAAATTAATACTTATGGGAAAAGGAATTTGGACAGAATGAATCCTTGGAGAGACGACCCCAAGATATTAATGCCCAAGACACTGCTGGGGAAGTATGAGAGGGTTCATCCTGGTTTTCCCTGTCAGAATAAAAGGTGAGGTCTGCTGAGATTTAGTACTGTTTTCATAAATAAGTTCTTATATCCATTCTAAAGTAGGTACAGCAGCTTGGACTAATGGGCAAATGTAATATTGGCAGAAACATTCTTTCGTTCCTTCTTCTTTCTATTTCTCTCTCTTTTCCTCCTCCCCTCCCTCCTTCCCTCTCTCCCTTCCTTTCTCAGACAAGTTGTCATATAGCACAAGCTTGTCTGAAAACCACTATGTAGCCCAGATGAACTCTTTGAACTCTTGATCCTCTACCTCCTGAGAGCTTGACTTATGGGGAATGTGCCTTCATATGGACTGTTAGGGTCATTTTTTTTCTTTCTGATGAAAGAAAGTTCAGATCACAGCAATGGGTGAGTAAGGGTAACTGGGGGTCAGCTTTTACTACAGTTTGTGAAAATTTCAGTATAAACTGAGTAGGTTCACTGTACAAGTCAGTATCTGGAAGTCTTTTATTTTTCTAATTTGTTTATAGTTTTGTTTTTGGCATACACATATGGTGGGGGTGGGGGTGTTTAGATCTCAGGGTAGGCTTTGTGATCAAGCATATGATATGTTGTAAATATATGTCAGTGTGTGTGACTTTAGTGGATCTGGTGATGGAAGTGGGCATGTGTGTTCATGTAAGAATGAGAGAGGAGATAGGGAGAGAGAGCAAAGACTTAGAGGATTAATCTCTTAGTGTCTGTCAACATCGGTGCTCATCAGAGAAGCAGGTTCCATTTCAGTGTTGGTAACAAGTTAGGTTGTATTTGGTGTTAAATAAACACATGACTGTAGGAGTGTTTTTAGTGGAAGAGGGATGATTCTATTTCAGGAAAAATGAAAATAATTTGTGAACTATAGTAGGATGTACTTCTTACATGATTTCATGTATGTAGCCCCAAAATCCTTGACCATGTGTGTCACTTATTATGTCCTTCTGCTCTGTACATGATTCTTGAAATTCCCCGCCATCAACAGTTACATTTAGAATATTTCTCCTATGTATGTGTCCATGGAAGGCATCTCCTCGCTGCCTGTGTTGACTCACTTATCATGTAATGAAATTTTCATACTGCTTCTGATGTTAACTAATCCGAACAGGTCAGCCAGACATCGAAATGCAAAAACAACTGTCCTTCTCTTGATAAAGCTATTTACTTAATCCAAGACATAAATCACTCATACTCTGGTGTGTTGTTCTGATGTGTTCCAAATTAGCATAACAGTTACGGGAATCCATCGATAAAGTGCAGATGCAAGCTGTTACAAAAAGTAAATATGACCTAATGAGGTTTGTCAACGAACACTGAATAGTTAATATTAAGCTATTAGTGAACCTGCTAAGTGCACAGAGGGCAGGTAAAATGTTAGGTATTGTTATGGATGCCAGGGTTACAGTACTAAAGAAAGGAGAAAACATTTCGTTTCTTTCTAGAACTTGCGTTTAAGTTGAAGATAAGAAGTAAGATGAAATACATCATTAAGATACATTCCATTTATCAACAGAGCAGGGAAAGGCAATGATGTGCGTGTGTGTGTGTGTGTGTGTGTGTGTGTGTGTGTGTGTGTGTGTTTGTATTTGTGTGTCTCTGTGTGTATTCACATGAGGTAGCATGAAAAACACAGTTTAAGACGAAGACCTAGAAGAGATGAGGGAATTATCCATGTAGATTTATCAAGTGTAAGAATATTCACCCCAGTGAAGAACTGGTGCTGACTTGGAGGTCAGTGTTGTTGAGACAGGAAGTTGAAGAGCAGACAGAGATGCACAAGTCAAGAGGAGGAAGGTGGTGCAGGGTCTTCTAGGTCATCATGATGAGTTTCATAGGAATGGAAAAATATTCTATGACTCCATATGTATTTTATATTTACTAGTAAATGCATTAGGAACATTGTTTGCTCTAATAGTCACTTATGACAGCAATTAGTGACTAAAAAGATTGACTAATTTAATTCCACTCAATTTTTTTTTTTTTTTTGGTTTTTTTGAGACAGGGTTTCTCTGTGTAGCTTTGCGCCTTTCCTGGGACTCACTTGGTAGCCCAGGCTGGCCTCAAACTCACAGAGATCCGCCTGGCTCTGCCTCCCAAGTGCTGGGATTAAAGGCGTGCGCCACCACCGCCCGGCTTCCACTCAATTTTTATATGGTGTAGGAATTGCAAAAATTTGAAAGAATATACTATAACTAAAATCTTCAATGATGTTATGGTGTGGTAAAGGAGACAAATATGAATCTATATTTATAAGAATAACTGACTGCAGAATTGGTGAAATTAATACTTTATGCCTGTTGGTTTATTGCTTTTGAGAGAAAAGGTGTGCAGAAATTATCTCTCTTTCATAGATTGCCAAGTATAGACCATGACTCATTCCAAATCTCAAAGTTCTTGAATGGAGTAAGTGAACTAAAAATTGTGTGTTCTCAGTCTACTTCTCTACTTTACCACTCTAGTCTTGAACAATTTCCCCTTCCTATTTTTAAACAAATTATTTTATTTATATTTTGAATATACTGTGTATTAATATTTAACAAAAGAAAAAAAAGGTTCCAAAAGGAGTGCATTCCCTGTACTTTTGTCCACTTGCTATCAAGGCCCTTTTCCAAGAGACCATGACTATTATTGGCTTCTTCTGGTATGTCCAGAGGGACTGACTATCCACAAAAGAAGATTCAATGAGAAATCTCAGCACATTGATCACTTTGTACTGAATCTTGATTTTTGTCATTCAACAAATCATCCTGGAATTCAGGATGTATGTCCCTATGTGTGCATCTGTATGCATACGTACCTGGAAGTATATATGGATATGGATATATCTATATCTATATCTATATCTATATCTATATCTATATATATATATATATATATATATATATATATGATTTTTAAATTTTTCTGAGTTAAGTTTTTCTGGCAGTTAAGTTTTATTTTTGAGCCTATTTATATACACATATGTGTTTAAATTCTGCATACTAAATTTCCTTTTATAAATGTAATAATTTGGTCATAGTTTAAGGTATTTGGATTCTTTCCATTCACTTGTGTTTAAAATGGTCAAATGAACATAATGGTATAATATATAATTTTTAACATGTTGAGGGACATGTGCAGCTAAATTGTAAAAATAATGTATTTGATTAAAAATTTCAATTCTGATAGAATTGAAAGTTTATCTTCATATAACTAGTACAAAATTTCACCATGACAAATCCCTATTTAAACATCCTCAAAAAATAAATTTGTTTGTAAATATTTTGATGTTGTCAAACATGTGAGCTACAATCCTAACTGTAATCTTTATACCATGCAGTTATGACTTTAAACAACACAGAAATGCTCTGTTCCAATTCTAGAGGTAACCAATTAAAACAGAGGGTCATAGCTAGGTTGTTGAGCTATTGCAATTCCTCAGTCCAGTGATCACCCAGCCGTCTTTGTACTCATCCATTCTGTGTTTGTGTTTACTCCTTCAAAATTTTACTGTGTGTCCCCAGAATAATGTCCTCACTATGGGGACCAGTTATTATTCTTTTTATGTTCACAGTCACACATCTGCCCCTTCTTACACTTCATTCTACAAAGTTGGGAACTACTTATCTGTTCTCTGTTTCTAAATATTACCCACTTAAAAACATGCTACATAAACACAAAACCAGAGTGTAAAACCTCTTGGGAGAGTCTAACATTAAGAGATTTCATTGAACTGTTCATTCTTTCCTTGTAATTGTTTTTGGCTTTAGAAGACAGTTTCACTATGTAGCCCAGACTGGACTGGAACTTACGGCAGTCCTCCTTTCCTGCCTCTCAAGTGCTGGGGCTGCAAACACGAGGCATCACATCTAGTTTGTTCATTCCTGTTATGCAGAATTGTTTTCTCTGGTATATACAGTTTGCTTTGCTATTCATTCATTGGAGGACTTTTGTCCTCTGAGTTTTTGTTTTTTATAAATGAATATTCTATAAACGTTAATGTGTTAGATTTTATGTGAATATGTTATACATCTTCATTTTACTGAGGAAAAAGCTGGAGTTTGGAAGGGACTACAGTGCAACTGTGGCCGTAAATTCTTTTTTTTTTTTTAACATGACACTGTGTTTGTTGATATTTGATTGATTTGTTTTCCATATTAACATTGATCATATCTGCAGAGACTGTCTTTTAAGTTGGTAACATACATCTGGTGGAGTTCATCATTTCCATAGCCTTTAAAAATAAATGTTATCTTTGTTGAATTTTCTCTGTTGTTCATTTTTTTATTGTAAAATTTCTGTTATTTTTATTATTTCCATCTTATTTTTTCAGGTTTAACCTGACTTATTTTATTTCAAGTTTCTAGCATTCACTCATTTACTTATTAGCTTTAGGAAGTGAAAATTTAGATAGTTAAAATTTTTGTTTTGTTTTTATTAAGGCATAATTGTGCATATTCGTGAGTGCAATGTGAGATTTCTTTTTTGAGGTAGGGCCTGACTATGTTGTGGGCTGGAACTTGTTATGTAGACCAGGCTGGGCTTGAATTCACAGAGACCCACCTGCCTCTGCTTCCTAAATGCTGGAATTAAAGGCGTGCTCCACCACACCCAGCCCCAGCCCCAATGTGATGTTTTGATATGTATGTTATTTTATAATGATCCAGACATGGTAATTAGCATGTCCATCACCTCTAATGTTTATTATTTCTCTGTGGTTTTTCAGTATTTATCTCTTTCTTATATAAGAATTAAAGGTTTACTGTTTTCACTATGTAATAAAAATTTGATATGTCTCATTTTCCTAATCACCAAACGTATTTTCTAGTTTCTATTTGGGTTTCTCCTTTTATAGATGGATTATTTAAGTGATGTTGCTTAGTTTGAAGCGTTTTGTAAGCTTTTTAGATCTCCTTTCTTATAATTTTCTGATTCTGATGGAGTTCATCATTTTCATAATCTTTTTAAATAGTATATTAATTTTTGTTGAATTTTCTATATTGTATGTTTGCTTTTTATTGTAAAATTCCTATTTATTATTTCCATCTTATTTTCTTCAGTTTCAAAGCAGTGTTTGAATAGTTCAGCTTTCTGAAATATAAACAACCAAGATAGCTTGGTTTAAACCTCCAGCTTTAAGATAGACTCAGTCTATGCTTGACTCAGTAAATGTTCAATGTGCCCGAGCAATAACATGACTTACTTTTGAGCTCAGTGCTTTACATGTATTAAACAAATGTGGAAGTTATGTTGTTCAGATTTTCATGTCTAGTTATGTAATCAGTTGTATAGAGAGGTATATTAGAACATCTCCTGATTGTAGATTTGACTACTTATTCTTCATTCTTTTAGTATTTAAAGCTATTTACTGGGAGTTGTGGTGGTATTGTGTTCCCCAAAATATTGTGCACCCTAATAAATTTATCTGGGGTCAGAGAACAGACAGCCACTAGATACAAAGGCCAGAAAATGGTGGCACTCACACCTTTAATCCTAGCACTCCAGAGGTTGAAATCCTTCTGGATCTCTGTGAGTTCAAGACCACATTGGAAACGGCCAGGCATGGTGACACACGCCTTTAATCCCAGGGAGCGATGGCAAAAACAGAAAGATATATAAGGTGTGGAGACCAGAAACTAGAAGCATTTGGTTGGTTAAGCATTTGGCTGGTTAAACATTCAGGCTTTTGAGCAGCAATTCAGCTGAGACCCATTCTGGATGAGGACTCAGAGGCCTCCAGTCTGAGGAGACAAGACCAGCTGAGGATCCGGCGAGGTAAGGTAGCTGTGCCTTGTTCTGTCTCTCTGATCTACCAGCATTGACCCCAATAACTGGCCTTGGGTTTGATTTAATTAATAAGACCTTTTAAGATTTCTGCTACAGGGAGTCTGTATTGCATTCTGATATTCTGGATCACTAACTATCAGAGACTCTTCCTATGGTGCCAGATTCCTTTCCCAATGCCTCAACTCCATCCGAGGGCTCCTCCTTCTGTTTGTTGAGTCTGTGTGGTTGTTTTCTTTCTCAAATGGCAGTTTCCTTTGTTCTTAATTTACTCTGCCCTTCTCTTCACTCTTAGTGTTCAATGTTGTACTTTGTCTTCTTCGTGCTAGCTCCCCTCCTCTCAACAAAATCTCACTGTGGGGTACTCTCCTGGGCTGAAAATGGTGTGTTGCCATACTGCTAGAATCTTAGTATTTGGAGGTTTTCTCAGCTACACTCAGAGCCCTACTGCTGTGCTGCAATCCTATGATGCAAATTACTCTGCTTTTCCTTTACTTACATGATATTTGAAGTTTGTGGGCTCTCTCTTCCTCTCCCTGTCCCTATAATTTCTGTCACCTTGTCCCTTTCTATTTCTTTTTCTCTCCCCCTCTCTTGAAACATGGTCTCACATTGTAGCCCAGGCTGGCCTCAAACTCACAATCCTCCTTTTATCTCACTGAAGATTTAGGTGGTCAGAGGGGATATAGAGATCCCTTGTTGAGTGTTTGGGTTTCAGAAGAAGTGGAGAAATTTCCACTGGGCCATGTCTGTATGATTGTCAGAACCTAAACCATAAGATAAACAAGTACACCCTTAGTCTGTGTGCTTTCAACAGGTCTAAGCCTTGATTATGATACAATGTATGGGGTTATGGTCGGATCCTGTAAAAAGTGCCCCTATCTATATCTGGTTTAGTCCTAACATGCTTCTCTTATTAGTCACACACATTTTCACAGGTTCAGAATTTATCATATATACTGATCTCTAACTTTGTTGTAAGTAAATGAATCATGACTCCTAAATATTCTTTTCACAGTAACTCACCCTAGGTTCCTCCATAGAGTCAGCTTATTTTTCACACTTAGTCCCTACAGAGTAATATTTTAAATTCAGAAAATACAACACATTGCTTTCCTTATATTTTCCCTTAGTGATGGAGAATGCCACTTCAGTGGATGAATTCCTCTTGCTAGGTCTGACCAGTGTTCAAGAGCTGCAGCCCATCTTTTTTGTGATGTTCTTAATCATTTACTTGCTGAATTTGGTTGGAAATGGAGTGATATTAATGATCATCATTTTGGAGAGAAGACTTCACTCCCCTATGTACTTCTTCCTAGGAAACCTTTCCTGCCTGGATATTTGTTACTCTTCGGTGACTCTTCCCAAGGTTCTCATCAACCTCGTCTCCAGGCACAGAACCATATCTTTCCTTGGCTGCATCACCCAGCTACATTTCTTCCACTTTCTGGGAAGCACAGAGGCCATCTTGCTGGCTGTGATGGCCTTTGACCGTTTTGTGGCTATCTGCAGCCCGCTCCGATACACTGCTATCATGAATCCTCAGTTGTGCATCCTGTTGGCAGCTATGGCCTGGATCACCAGCTTCTTCTACGCTCTGATGCACTCTGTCATGACTGCTCACTTGAACTTTTGCCACTCTCACAGACTCAGTCACTTCTTCTGTGATGTCAAGCCCCTCTTAGAAGTGGCCTGTGGCAACACAGTGCTGAATCAGTGGCTTCTTTCTGTTGTTACAGGCAGCATATCCATGGGGGCCTTCCTCCTTACACTCCTCTCCTATTTCTACATCATTGTCTTTCTTCTTTTTAAGAACCAGTCCTGCAGAACGCTAAGGAAGGCTCTATCCACTTGCACCTCCCACTTTATGGTGGTTTGTCTTTTCTATGGACCTGTTGGCTTCACATATATCCGCCCTGCCTCTGCATCAGCCTCCTCCATGAGTGAGGATCGGATGGTGGCCATCATCTACAGTGCAGTCACCCCAGTGCTGAACCCACTGATATATACCCTTAGGAACAAGGAGGTGATGCTGGCTCTGAAGAAGAGCTTTGGGAAGAAGCTGTTTAAAGACCACCAGGTACATGGAAAAGACCAATGTACATGAAGATATTTCACTCTAATAAATGGGGAGTTAACTTTTTTCCCTCTCTCAGGAGTTTTGAGGATTTCAGGCAAAATAGGAAGTTCAAATCACATGGGAATAAACAGAACAATTTATAATATATTAAAATAAGAATTTTAATGTGTCAAGGGGGTTTCACAATATCCATAGCACATATACCAGAGTAATTAAGTGATGTGGAAATCTAAATGAAAGCAGGAGGGATGGAGAGAGATGAGACCAGGTTATTGACATATATTAGACAACTTGTCTGGTCTTTGCCCTAGGTTCCCAGAAGATAGCTGCAAAAACCTTAAGTGTCTTAGTAATTCATGGGCCATCTGGCTCACGCCTGAGTTTATGTTCACAATAGGTTTTATGATAGGCTCCAAGCAAACCTCAAATGGGAGGTTGTTTATGACAGAAAGATTATATGATTAGGAATCTGGGGGTTTGGTGACAATAGCTTGATTCTTTAGTGAGGAAGTTTAGAGATTAAGTTCAGCTATGAGGCAAAAAAAAAAGTGAAGCTATGTAAGGAAGTGTTAGTAGGGACTCAATACAAAGGTAAAGTCCACATGTTTGAACATCAGTGTTTGGAAGGGTTGTACACCTTGAGGACCTCACAGAACTTTCCTTCGGTCCTTTTCACCAGCTCTAAGTGTATCCTTGTCTATGATAAACTAAAATCATGAGTATAGCACTTTTCTGAGTTCATGAGTCTTCCCTGAAACAAAGGAAAACTATTCAACTGCACAAAGGAAGAAATCTATCACTGTATCAACAGAGGCAGAGCTGGAAACTAATGTTAAATGACATATGCTGAGCATACCAAGCAGGGTGGTACTGTAAGAATGGAATCTACTTGTGGGGAGAGGCATCTCCTACCTTGCTCCCTTAAGGGTTAGTCCAGTGGGGCTGATTAAGAACCTGGCTAGGGACTAACCCTAGGAAGGTGAAAAGATGATGTGCTTTTCCTTCTCAGAATTCCTGCTCACTAGTGTAGTCCCTAGAGCCTAGCCTAGCCCTCCATGAGATTGGACTCAGACTGTTCACCTTTCTGACTGCTGGTTCAGAAAGGTGTAAGGTCCAGGTGATACAATGCTATTCTCTCCACAAACACTGCAGACTCATTGTGCACATTAACTCACACAGGCATGTGCACATGCACACACAAACACCACACACACACACAAAGTAAAATATATAAATGTTTTGTATTAGAGTTTGTGGTATTCAGTGGTGTCTTTCAGAATTATGTTCAGCTCTGACTTGGATGTAAAGTCCACACCATATGCATGTGCAAACTTGATCTTGTGTGCAGACAATCTATCATAAATAACATAGAAAGATACAGGACAGATTTATCACCATGTATATTGTGGGCCTGATTCCCAGATGCCAGAGGTCAGAGAAGGTCCCTTTGATGGCAGACTACAGGAGGGCAGCTGCACATTACTCCACTTGCTTCTTCATTCTTCTCTGGATCTGCAGTCAGAATTCTGAAATTCCCTGGTGTCAGGACTAGGATTTTTTTCTACATCCTCAAGAAAAAACCTAAAGAGGAGAAAAAGAAATCGCTCTGTATAAATAAAACACTGATTGGCCAGTGGCTAGGCAGGAAGTATAGGCAGGACAAGGAGAGAGGAGAATTCTGGGAAGTGGAAGGCTGAGTCGGGGGAGACAATGCCAGCCGCCACCATGACAAGCAGCATGTGAAGATGCTGGTAAGCCATGAGCCACGTGGCAAGGTATAGATTTACAGAAATGGATTAATTTAAGATGTAAGAACTAGATAGCTAGAAGCCTGAGCCATTAGGCCAAACAGTTTAAATAATATGTGTCTGTGTGTTTATTTTATAAGTGGGCTGTTGGACTGCCAGAGTTTGGCGGGATCCGGAGAGAAAACTCTCCAGCTACATATGTGTCTGAAGGAGCAGGTCTGTGGTTGGTTGGCAAACAAATGTGTGCATAGAAGATGTACTGGCTATTTTTTATGTCAGCTTGACACAAGTTAGAGTCATAGGAGAGGAGAAAACTTCAATTGAGAAAATGCTTTACAAAGTCTAGCTGTAGGGCATTTTCTTAAATACTGATTGATAGGGGATGGTCCAGTCCATTGTGGGTGGTGTCACCCCTGGGCTGGTGGTCTTAGGTGCCATAAGAAAGCTGGCTGAGCAAGCCAGTAAGCAGCACTTATGCATCATCTCTTACCTGCCCTGTTTGAGTTCTTGCCCTAACTGCTTTTGATGATGAACTGTTATATAAAAGTTTGAGTGATGCCGGGCGGTGGTGGCGCATGCCTTTAATCCCAGCACTCGGGAGGCAGAGGCAGGCGGATCTCTGTGAGTTCGAGGCCAGCCTGGGCTACCAAGTGAGTTCCAGGAAAGGCGCAAAGCTACACAGAGAAACCCTGTCTCGAAAAACCAAAAAAAAAAAAAAAAAAAAAAAAAAGTTTGAGTGAAATAAACCCATTCCTCCCCAAGTTGCTTTTGGTCATGGTGGTTCATCATGGCAATAGAAACCCTAACTAAAGCAAAGGATAAGAAAGAACATGCAGAATAACCCTTCCCCCACCCTAGGCTCTTTATGCCAACTTGTGGCCTATGTATGCATGCAGAACAGCCTTCTACATATGTAGAATTGTGGCATAGCAGACTGGTAACTATAACAGGGAATGCTCAGCTCAGGGTCTATCAATCATACAAGCACTTGAAACTGAGAAGGACCACATGGAAGTAAATGTGAACATATTCTCTAAGGATAGCCAGATCAAAGAAGAAAAAGCTGCTTTTCATTACTGTTGGCATGCCCCATGACTAAGTCTTTGAGGATCAAAGGATATTGGAAAGACCTATGTGGGGAACGAGGGGACTTCAGGTATTTGCACTTTTCATTTTTATCATCAAAGCAAGCAAAACATGATGTGATGTTTACAGTTAGCTTAAGCAAATACAAGTACAACGAGGGAAAACATCTAGTGTTATGACTTGTCATCTTTGACCATGTGAAAAGAGACAAGAATATTCCTCCCAGGCCTTTGCCTTTCCCACAGAGATAATGTGGACATGCCAGGGCATTTTATTCATGTCTTGCTTTGAAGGGCATTCCCTTATCATATTTTATGCAATTCTTTCTAGAAGACCACTTTGTTGGAAAAAAATTCTGCATTCTGTCTGCCCCATCCATAGTTCACAGTAAGTTCACAGCTATTTTACACAGACTTCCACACATTATGATTCAATTCTTCGAAGTATAATTGATAATCGCTAAAGCTCTATGGATTGTATCCATGAACTGTTACTGATCTAACCCTGTGATACATTTTTTTCCACATCAAGTTTAGTTGTTTTAGTTTTATTTAAAAACCTCAGGATTAAATTAAAAAATATTCTGTATTCCATTCGTACAGCAATTCTAACAATGGAGGTTTAATTGTATAAAGGTTTTCTAAGGTCTCTCATTCAGTTTATATATTTGGCAAAACTGAGTCTGTGAAGATGCATCACAGTGTGGAGTTTGTGAGCATGGTATAAGTATGCAAGACTGAAATATCTTCAGTAAGTGGAGGCATCCTTTTTGTCCATCTGCATTGGTATAAGATAAAATTTATCAAGATCTTGGATCTTTTGGTGACTGAATATTGGTGATACTCCACTGTGGGTTTTGATTAATGTTCTAGAAGACTTATATTGTCTGTCCCAGTATTTCAGACAACTGCAGGTGTACTGCTCCTTACATACAACTGACAACCATAGGGATATACGTTTACAAACATTCTGTCTTTGTGAATATGGTTTATCTGCTCACAATGATACATCAATGTGACTTTTATGAGTGTATCTGAAACTATACACATGCAAATGTATATGCTATTACTGATTATATTGAGTAAAGTGGTCCCTGTTCTATCATGCTTTTATGTTTTTCATTTGTTTGTTTATTTTTTTAGTAAATATCTTTTAAAATGTAACTTATTGTTTTTAGCTAAATTAAAATTAAAGACAAAAATGGTCTTTTGAGATTTGTGGTTATGGCATTCAGAATTGTGCCTTTGGGAAGTAATGGGCCACACCCCTTCCTATCAAGGCGGCAGAGAAAACTATCTGGGTCTTGGAGTCCCCCAGTTGGAAAGAAAGCCCAGGCTGCCCATTTCCCTACCTGAGCTCTTCTTCCACATTACAACAACAGCCACTGAAGCTCCCAGGAGAACCAGGCCGAGGACAACTACTATGATGGGGGTGAAAGACTGGGGAGGCCTGCCTGGAAAGAAATGAAAAATGTAGGATCCTGACTCCAAATCTCAACCTTGACCCTGCTCAAGGTCTCCAGAAGGACTTCTGCTTTCCCTGACAACAGATTACGTGCCCACACCCTACTTACTCCATCTCAGGGTGAGGGGCTCAGGCAGCCCCTCATGTTGCACAAGGCATGTGTATTTCTGTTCCTCTCCAGAAGACACCACCACAGCTGCCCACTTCTGGAAGGTTCCATCTCCTGAAGGCCTGGTCTCCACCAGCTCCATGTCCTGAATCAGATCCTCCCCATCCCGCTGCCAGGTCAGGGAGATCTCAGCAGGGTAGAAGCTCAGGGCCCAGCACCTCAGGGTGATGTCCCCTTCAGGTCTGGGATGATGAGTTACATATGCTTTTGGGGGATCTGAGGGAGAAGAGTGAGAAAATTTGCACATGTACATTTTTTGGGGGGGCAGTGCTCAGTGGTATTCTTGTGACCATTTTGGGAATAGTCAGTAGAATAGGATAGGAGGGGTGTGCAATCCCACACAGCACCCTGTACTCAGGCATCTGGAATAATAGATAACTTGTTTTCAAATCAAGGTGAATCAGCCTAGGGTAGGAGACTAGGTTATCATGGAAAAATTACCTCTTGTCCTGACTGAGTGGGGCTGAGAAACTCTATATCACTGAAACCATATTATACCACTGAGTGAGAGCAGAAAATCTAACCTGAGAGAGGCTATGGTTCACAATGGACTGCAGATTGAAGGGAAAGGCAATTAATTTTAGGAATCTCCTCTTCTGTCCTGAGACAGAGAAGAGTGAGCCCTCGGGAGAATCATTCTCTGATGTTGGATGAGGAAACCCAGGATCATGCCTCCCCCCCCCACCCCCCGTGTGTGTGTGTGTGTGTGTGTGTGTGTGTGTGTGTGTGTGTGTGTGTGTAAGGCAGAGACAGAGAGATATAGAGACAGAGACAAAAAGACAGAGTCACACACACACACACACACACACACACACACACACACACACACACAGAGAGAGAGAAAATTACAGCTGATGCCATTTTCCTCCCTTCTCAGAAGGTGTGAGCTCAAGTTCATTAGGATAAGTATCTTTGCCCCAGTACCTGTGCGCAGAAGAGTCTCATTTCCCATCTTCAGGTATTTAAGGAGCCACACCATGCAAGACCCCTGCAAGTAGACCCTCCAGCGCTCAGCCTCATTAGTTGCCTCCCACTCTTGCTTGGTGATTAGAGCTGCCTTGTCTGCCGCGGTCCAGGTGCTCAGACCCTTATTCAGGGTGAGGTAATCTTGCCCATCATAGCCAAACTGACGGTATGCATGAAGTAGGTGCCCGTCTGGTCCAATGTAGCAGCCAGTCATCCTTTGGATGGTGTGAGAACCTGGCCCAGTCCCTCAAGTCAGTCTCACCCACTTGGCCCAGGTCTTTCATCCTCACTGCCCACCCAACCAGATTTGGCCCTAAACTGAGAATCATAAAGGGCTCATAGTCCCCTCAGCTCTTCCAGGACAAGGCTCTGTGTGGTCTCATAGCCTCAGGCTGAACCTCGGACCTGGTGACACGAGGATGTGAAAGGGGCTTGGCCACCACCTGGGCCCAGGGTCACACTCACTTTTCTCACTCTGGTTGTAGTAGCCTTTCAGTTTCCGAAAGTATGCTCTAATCTGCAGTTCTGCTGCTTTGCCAATGTGTGTCTGGTCATCCCAGTAATCCTGTCCCACCTGCTCCATCCAGGGCACCGGAGGCTCGAACCTTGGATTCAATGCCCCACTGTTGAAGTGCACGAACTCTGTGTCGTCCACATAGCCAATGGTCATGTAGAGGGTTTCCTCTAAACCAGGTCTTGATATTGCGATGTCGAAGTACCGCAAAGAGTGGGAACCTGGGGGAAGTGAGAGGCTGATGTCTGGCTTGACCCTCCTTCTATGGGGACCCAGGGCAAACCGTAGAAGGGGAGCAGGAGGTGCAGGGCTCAAGGGAGTGGGGTATGGGCAGCCCGGCTGGGAGGGTCTGGCTGGGCAGGCTTTCCAGGTGTTCTCCCTGTAAAAGACTTCCCCTCAAGACCTGAACTCACCTTTAAAGGTCTGGGTCAGGGCAAGGGAAGCCCCCAGCAGCAGGTGGAGAGTGCGGAGTAACGAAGTCTCCATTCTCTGGATTTGGAGAGAGTCAAGTTCCTGTGGGTTCACAGTGACTATATAATCAGAACTACAACAGCAGAGCGCTAGGAACCTGATAGCCAATAGGAATGAGAAATGGAGCTTAGTCATCAGTATCCCTGCAGAAGGTGTTCTTTTCGCTTACAAGAGAAGAAGGGAAACTGCAGAGTTGTGAGGAATGCCTTTGCTTGGCTACCCAAGGAGACTCCGGGAGCCTCTCTCTGTGTACCCTGGCCTTTGCCCGGACCCCTGACCTGCACCCAGTGCTCATTGCTACATTATTTCTAAGGTTTTAGTGTCTCTGTATGGCTTTAAGAATTAGGATGAATTCCTAATTGTGGTTCGTCTCTTTCAGTATTTATCACATTAGAAATAAAACCTTAAAAATAATTCACTTAAGTGATTTTACTAACCTATTATAGGAGTATTGTTTTATGAAAGACAACTATTTTCCAAAATATACTGAGACGAGTGTTTTTTTTCTTTTATCACACACTACAATTCTGCATGCCTTTTACTGCTGGATTTTCTTATCTACTTCTGCTTTTAACCTGTTACATTGGTTGAGTATATGAAAAAAATCAGCCTGAAAACAGTATGTGTGGAGAATTGTTTTCAGTAATGTGAATGTCCATCTTTGTTGTGACAGTGAAAGGACACCAGTGTTAGCTTCTTCAAGGCTATTTGCAACTCAGAGTCTCAAATTTACTACCCTGTGAATCCATCCAGGAAAGGTGGTGGCTCACAGACACCTGGAGTCTGAAACAGAATGTGAGGTGTGCATGAATAGTGTGGAAATGTAGGGAAGGAAGCAGTGAAAAGGAGGAAGGAAGTGAAATCCAGATATACTGCCCTTAGATTTGTAAAAGAAATTAATGTACCTTGACACCAGGCACTAGGCAAAAGCATTAGAGAAGAGGAAGGTACCCTTTGGAGAGTCAAAGAGAAAGGGAAAATGTTTCTAAACTCCACAGATACAATATTTGGGACTCTGCAAAAATACGGTTTAAGATCTGGGCAGCAAGCAGACACTGGCAAGGGACTCTCTGCAACTCCTAGCATGTGCACAGGTGGGAATTATTTTCAAAGACGATTATAAAGTCAACCCTTTTGGCCATCAAGAGCAGAAGCCCACACATTTTTATGTCTTGAACCATAAATGCCTCCCCTCTTCAGTCAATAAGCAAGTGAGCACCCCTCCCCCAAGAAGCATGTGTCCACTGATTTGGACACAGATTCACAGACACATTGGGGGAGTAGGCGGTGCTGCGGCTGAAGCTAAGGATGCGGCCATATGGGAAAGACTGCGATACCCTGGGAAACAATTACTAGCTGTATTTGAAGAGTGACAGAGGCAGTTTCAGGCACGTAAATTCAGAGTTTATACTTTGTGAACCAGGAGAGATTACCTTGGTTTCATTGCTTTCTGTACTCTCAGAGTCCTAGAAAAATATTTAGTGGAAATGTACCACTGTTGGGGAATTTCCCAAGCCCACACTCTTAATGTCATGTTCCTCTTAGTATGTGGGGGTGGAAAGTGGGTGATTCATGGGAGAAGAGGGAGGGTGACTTCTGAAGTTGTAGCATTGCTGAAGGAGGAATTTAACCCAATAATAGTAACCTGTCACCTGCATCAGACAGTACACTAGGCAGGAAAGTGGGAAAAATGCCCCCAGAGCCCTTTCTGATCCAACCTGTTAAGTCATCAGAGGGAAAATAACTCCACGTTTCCCCTCCTGCTCCTGTAAAAGTAAGCTATAATAAAGGTTACACATGACAAATGTATAGCCAACATTATACTAAATGAGAAAAAATGAAAGCATTTCTTCTAAAATCGAGGACAAGACAAGGTATCCCCCTATGTTTATTTGACATAGAACTTGAGGTTGTAGCTAGGTCAATAAGGCAAGAGAAAAGAAGGAATTACAAATAGGAAAAGAAGTCAAATTATCGTAATTTGTAGATGACATGAGCCTATACATAGACGATCCTAACAACTTTGCCAGAATACTCTTATAAATGCTTTTTAAAAAAGTAGCAGAACGAAAATGAACTCGCTGACAAATAAATCATGGAAAATATCTCATTTACACTGGTTTCCTAAAGCTGAAACATGTAGGAATGAACCCAATGAAAGAAGGGAAAGACGTTTACAAAGAAAAATTTAACATACTAAAGTGAGAAACTGAAGGAGATGCTAGGAAATAGAATGCTCGTAGTTTGGCAAAATTAATGTAGTAAAATGAACATATTACCAAAATTGTAATGATGTTTTTAACCAAACTATAAAAACATTCCCAAGGTTCATATGGAAACGCTAAATACTCAGAGAGCCAAAGGAATTCTAAGCAGAAAGACAATACTGGAGGCATTACAACACTTGATCTCAGTTTATATTACAGAGCCATAATTGCAGACACAAAACGGAACTAGCAAAAACGCATTTGGAACATGAAATAGAACTGAGGATCCAGAAGTTTACCTACACATAGCTAGAGTCATATAATTTTTCACAAAAGTATAAAATATATAAAAACATATTGAAGAAAACTTTTTAATATATGAACTATAGCAAGTTGGATTTCTTCACATAAAAACTACAAAATCCATATCTCATATTCTTGATGAAAATCATTTCAGAATGGAACAATGATCTTAATATAAGATCTGAAACTTTGAAACTGGTAGAGGAAAAAAGCAGGAAAAAAAGCTCCAAGTTTTCTGAAAAAGACTGTACTATTACAGAAAGAAATCCCAAGAATTGACAAATGCAATTGCATGAAATAATAGAGCTTCAGTATAGCAATAGTAACTATCACAGAATGAAGAAACAGCCTATAAAATGGAAACTTTTATCAACTCTGTATTAGATAATGATTCATAGCATATATAAGGAACTGCAAAGAAAACACCATTCCCTTCTAATTGTGCAATCAATAAACAAGCTAGTGAGCTGAAAGAAGAAATAAAAGTGAATTGGCCAACAATACTTGAAATAGCATTTCACATCCGTATCCTGGGAAATTACCAGTTAGAATTGTTTTGAGATTCCATTTTGCCCCAGTCAGAATAGTTATCATAAAATATACAACAACAAATGCTAGTGGTATTGTAAGCTGGTGCAGACACTATGGAAATTGTTATAAAACTTTCTCAAAAAACCCAAAAACAGAACTACTATATGACCCAACCATATGTCTCTTAGGTATATGTCAGAAGAATTTAAGGTGTTATACCAGATATTTGCATCTTTTGTTTGTCTTTTTGCTACACTTTAAAAAAAAAAGCCATGAAACAGAAACAGCTTTAATTCCATCAACAGATGAATGAGTAGTGTAAATGTGGACTTTTTACTTGAAAAAGAAATGAGATCACAGCATTTGTAGAAATGTGGTTAGAACCAGAAATCACCATGTTAAGTGGAATCAGACAGACTCAAAAAAACAAATGTTTTATCTGATATGCAAAATCTCTCTCCATATTTTGTATGTATGTATGTATGTATGTATGTATGTATGTATGCATGCATGTATGTATTGTGTGGCCATAGATACACATGGGTCATGAGACTAGAAATGAGACCATGAGAAACAAGAACATTTTCTTAAAGGAGTAGGAAAGGAGTGGGGAAGGACAGGAGAGTTGGTAAGTTGGTAATGGATTGCATGTGATATAAATATGGAAGGTGGGACTATTTTGTGGAGAGGAAGTAGATCAGCAGGCTTTGGGTGATAGGAGGGATGATAAGGTGGAACAAATGTGATATATATGTCTCAAAATTGTAGGAATGCATAAATCATTTTCCATGCTATCATAAAACATTAATAAAAAAGAACAAAATAAAAAAAGGGTCAATAGGGAGACCAAAGGGGGAAAAAGAAAAGAAAAATTAAGGAAATAGAGAACCTTCTTTCTAGGTCTCTAACATTGGTATTTACCTGGTAGCTTCAGTAGTAAAGGGTCACATTTGGACTGTACTGTGCTCCCTCTACTCTCATTATACAGTGAATGCTGTTTGAAGGCTGAGGGTAGATGGTCAAGAGCATGTTAGTGTCAGGACTGCATTTTCTTTAGAAGTTTCTCTTGTATACCAAGGACTACCACTTGTTACAAGTGGGTTTTGTGCCCACAGGTTAGGCAAATTTTCACCTGTTCCAAGGTCCCCCCCCCCCCCCCCCCGCTACACACCCAGTGGGAACAAATGTCAAACCAAGGCTAAATAAAATAGGAGATCTTTTATGTATGTATTTTAGGGGGATAAAACTGGAACACTGAACTCAGCATTGGATGGTGAGATATAAAAGATCTGGGCACTATGTTAAATTTTATATATCTTGTAAATTAATCCTTTAACCATACTTTAAATGTAAACAAACCCATACCCATATCTTTATTTTCAACGAGGAATTTGAAGCTCAGAGAATGCTAAAATTTCATCAGAGTGGAAGCTAGGAAAGAGGAAAAGGGAAATGTGGGGAGGGGGATCAGTGCTCAGTGTTGGCCTGGTTTTCTCACTTTCTCACATTGTACTGAAAAGACACACATACTGGACACAGTCAAGATATCAGTTTCAGAAAGAGAAGTCAGGAGCTCTTGAAGTCACAGTAAGGAATAAAGAACTAGAACAAATTCTGTGCAGCTCAGCTCCACATAAGGCAACTGCCTCATCCTGTGGAAGAGAATAGGAAAAACAAAACAAAAGCAGGTTGTGAGCTCTTCTGTGTCTGGAGGGCGCTGTCATATGAACTGGCCTGCAGAGACTGGGGCTGCTCTTGACACTCTAGGACTCTCTAGGGATATTACTCTGCACTCTTAAAAGCACTTCTACACCATCTCTTGGAGTCTGTGTGGTGACCCCTGCTGAGTGCTTTTGATCACAGCTAAGTAAGTAGTTTTTATTTGCTTAGTTATAACTCCATTACTCTCAGAGTTAGACTTTTTTGCCTTGATCTTTTGATGAAAGACTGAGTCTTGGGAGAGGAAAGTGTAAGGACCATAGGGCTTCTAAGGTGAAGAATCCAAACTTTCTGTCCCAGGATGAGAGGGGCTGGAGTGGGTTGAGTGTGCAAACTAGGGAGATTCTTTAATGTTGGTTAATTTCTATGTAATGGGTCTTTGCTGGCCTGCTGATTCCTTATTCAATAAAGGGCACTAAACTACTGACTGAATTGCAGAGAATAGTCAGGAAGATACTTTGAGTTTCTTACAAGAATCATCTAATACTGTTGTATCTAGCTCTTATTGATTGTTGGGCTTTTGTATGACAATTTTATATGATTGTTATATGCTTTCAATTATAAGTAACAGATGATACACTTCCCCCCCCCCCCAGTGCTCTGCAGAAGATATAGTTTTGATGATCTGTGCTATATAAAGATTCTGCATTTCTAAGGTTGTTTTCTTGAGTACACTCTATAAAGAGAGATACTAGATCCCTTAGAAATGAAAGTTCCTAGAGAGGCTGTTTTTTTCCCCATGAATATTTTTTAAAAACTGTCCCCGTAGGTGCTTAGAAACCATTCTTGAGTTCTTAGCATGTAAGATTCCTAAAAAAAAAATTCTGTTTTTTTCTTGTGTTATATTGTTTCCTAGTTTTGCAAGAGAAATAGGTCATTTCCCACGTATCTCTGAGTGAATATTTGCTCTTTGATTTATTGAGCACAGATTGCTTGATGGTGAGCTAACCTACTTCATTTGGGACCACTTACAGGATTTGGTACTATTTGAAAATGGAAAGACTGTTTTTCTGGTTTTAGTGTGAATTTGTTAATTGTGTGATCTTAGTACTTCTTTATAATAATAAATTTCTTAACTCCTTTGATTTTTATGAGAATAGTGTTATGTTTGTTAGGAACTTTTCCCTAAGTGCTTCAGCATTCTGACCATGTATAAGAGAAGATCAGGAACAAACGTACAAGTTGAGTGTCTATAAATACTAAACTTAGGAAGCCTACCCTGGGAAAACTTTATTCTTATTTCAAGGCAAGTAACCCTAGAGAGAAACATTCATGGTTTCAGTTATTCTATACAGCTACTTTACCACCTGAGAGCTGATGGACTGGAACAAAGAAGGATAGGAGAAAAGATCTCAGGGCACAGGAGTCTTGGGTGTTTTCCTAGGAGTCAAAATATGTGCCTTGGGGCCTTACTTGGAGAAAGCAGTTTGTTCTTGAGTGTGAAGCTGACACTGAAGTGGGAGGTGGAACTGTGACCCAGTTGCTTTCTTTGTCACTCATTTGTAGGTAGATTGCTGATGTCATGTCATCAAGCCTGTCTATGAAGGGACATTCATCAGCAGGAAAAGCACCTCATGAGAAACAGTCAAGAGAGATAACTAGGACTTTTCCTGTATTTGCAAATAGCTTCTGTGTACCAGGCTTTATACTCCAGCTTCGATTCAGTGCTTCCCTGGATTTCTTCATTCGATTATTTTTTCTTTGTCAGTCTTTTTGTTTACTTAATCAGTGTGGCAAATTAATCGAGTCCTTAAAAAATGTTCAACCCCATGTTACTTTTTTCTCTACTCATCCTCTCCCATGCACATGCATGTTGGTGTATCACAATTTATCTCTCCAGTACATACATTTCTTCTGAAGTTCAAGTACCAATTCTTTCAAGAAATATTTTCATGGATATCTTAAAGATGCCTCCAGTTTAACATGGCCACAACTGAACCATGATCTATCCCATCTCTAGAATGCTTCCTGATGTCTTTGTTTCAGTGAGCAATTCCACAGACCATTTGTAAAACCAAGAGCACAGTACACTCATTATGGCTTCAAACTGATGAAATGCACCCCTCAATATTGTCATTTTTATCAGTATCATTTTAAGAAATTATTTAATCCCTGTGATTTATTTAACTTTTTTCTTTTAACCTGGCAGATCCTTTTATATTTACTTTTTTTGTTTTTGTTTTTGTGTTTGTCAGAATGAGATGCCATGAGACTCATCACATGACTCTTTTAAAAAGTATTTAACAGCCCTTTTGGAACAATCGTGAGTACCCTTCCTTGCCCCAGACCCCATCCCTGGGCACCAGCCACTCCAGGGAAGACCTGCCCAACTCGGCCCCAGGTTCTGGCCACCGGGCAGGTTCCCTGCTAGCCCCACCGGGAAGGATCCCCTTCTCCAAGACCCCTGGCAGACCCTGCAGTCTCCACGCCCTGCCCCCACGCCCATCCGCCTGAGCCCCAAGCCTCTTCCTGAGACTCAGAGGCCGGCCCCCAGCTCCCATCTTGCTCCGGACGTCCCTTTTGGAATACTGGTGAGTACCCTTCCTTGCCCCAGGCCCCATCCCTGGGCACCAGCCACTCCAGGGAAGACCTGCCCAACTCGGCCCCAGGTTCTGGCCACCGGGCAGGTTCCCTGCTAGCCCCACCGGGAAGGATCCCCTTCTCCAAGACCCCTGGCAGACCCTGCAGTCTCCACGCCCTGCCCCCACGCCCATCCGCCTGAGCCCCAAGCCTCTTCCTGAGACTTAGAGGCCGGCCCCCAGCTCCCATCTTGCTCCGTACTTCCCTTTTACAACACTGGTGAGTGCCCGTCCTTGCCCCAGGCCCCATCCCTGGGCACCAGCCACTCCAGGAAAGACCTGCCCAACTCGGCCCCAGGTTCTGGCCACCGGACAGGTTCCCTGCTAGCCCCACCGGGAAGGATCCCCTTCTCCAAGACCCCTGGCAGACCCTGCAGTCTCCACGCCCTGCCCCCACGCCCATCCGCCTGAGCCCCAAGCCTCTTCCTGAGACTTAGAGGCTGGCCCCCAGCTCCCATCTTGCTCCGGACGTCCCTTTTGGAACAGTCGTGAGTACCCTTCCTTGCCCCAGACCCCATCCCTGGGCACCAGCCACTCCAGGGAAGACCTGCCCAACTCGGCCCCAGGTTCTGGCCACCGGGCAGGTTCCCTGCTAGCCCCACCGGGAAGGATCCCCTTCTCCAAGACCCCTGGCAGACCCTGCAGTCTCCACGCCCTGCCCCCACACCCATCCGCCTGAGCCCCAAGCCTCTTCCTGAGACTTAGAGGCCGGCCCCCAGCTCCCATCTTGCTCCGGACGTCCCTTTTGGAACAATCGTGAGTACCCTTCCTTGCCCCAGACCCCATCCCTGGGCACCAGCCACTCCAGGGAAGACCTGCCCAACTCGGCCCCAGGTTCTGGCCACCGGGCAGGTTCCCTGCTAGCCCCACCGGGAAGGATCCCCTTCTCCAAGACCCCTGGCAGACCCTGCAGTCTCCACGCCCTGCCACCACGCCCATCCGCCTGAGCCCCAAGCCTCTTCCTGAGACTTAGAGGCCGGCCCCCAGCTCCCATCTTGCTCCAGACTTCCCTTTTGGAACACTGACTTCCCTTTTGGAACACTGGTCTGTCTGAACCAAGTGTGCGGATAAGGCCAAGAACGAACCACAAGGAGATGGGCAGACGTCAAGGCAGAAACATATACAACAAAATGAATAGCAATACAGCATCACCAGGCCCTAGCCCTCCTCCAACACCTAGACCTGAACATCAGAAATTGGAAGAAGCAGAAGAAAACAGCCTTATGAATGACATCATGAAGAAGCTAGAGGCTTGCGTAGAGGAAAAGACAAAAAAATGTGAAGAACGCTGTAAACAACTAGAGGAAAGGGCAAACAAATTAGAAGAAATCAATAAAGTCCTGGAAGAAAACAATAAAATACTGAGAGAAAATCAAGAAAAATCAATGAAACAAATGAAGGAAACAGTCCAAGACCTGAAAAGGGAAATAGAAAAAATGAAGAAGACACAAACAGAGGGAATGCTGGAAATAGAAAATCTGAGAAAACGATTGGGAACTTCAGATGCAAGTATAATCAACAGAATGCAAGAGATGGAAGAGAGGATCTCTAGCGTTGAAGATACAGTAGAAGAAATACATTCATCAGTCAAAGAAAACACTAAAACCAACAAAGTCATGAACCAAAATGTCCAAGAAATTTGGGACACCATGAAAAGACCAAACCTAAGAATAATAGGGGTCGAAGAAGGAGAAGAATACCAACTCAAGGGCACAGAAAATATATTCAACAAGATCATAGAAGAAAACTTTCCCAACTTAAAGAAGGAAATGCCTATGAAGATACAAGAAGCTTATAGAACACCAAACAGACTAGACCCCCAAAAAAAGTCCCCTCGCCACATAATAGTTAAACAACTAAACGTACAGAATAAAGAAAGAATACTAAGAGCAGCAAAGGAAAAAGGCCAAGTGACATATAAAGGCAAACCCATCAGAATAACACCCGATTTCTCAATGGAGACTTTGAAAGCCAGAAGAACCTGGACAGATGTAATGCAGACACTAAGAGACCATGGATGTCAACCTAGACTAATATACCCAGCAAAACTTTCAATCACCATAGATGGAGTAAACAAGACATTCCATGACAAAGCCAGATTTAAACAATACTTATCCACAAACCCAGCCCTACAGAAAGCACTAGAAGGAAAATTCCAACCTAAGGAAGTCAGATACACCCTCGAAAACACAGGCAACAGATAAAGCCACAGCAGTAAACCCCAACGTATAGAAGTACCCACACATCACCACCAAAAAATAACAGGAATGAACAATCACTGGTCATTAATTTCCCTCAATATCAATGGACTTAATTCACCTATAAAAAGACATAGGCTTACAGAATGGATACGAAAGCAGGACCCATCTTTCTGCTGCATACAAGAAACACATCTCAAATTCGAAGATAGACACTACCTAAAAATAAAAGGCTGGGAAAAGACTTTCCAATCAAACGGTCTTAAGAAACAAGCGGGTGTAGCCATCCTGATATCCAGCAAAATAGACTTCAAACTAAAATCAATCAAAAGAGATCAAGAAGGGCATTACATACTCATCACAGGAAAGATCCACCAAGATGAAGTCTCAATTCTGAATATTTATGCCCCAAACACAAGGGCACCCACATATGTAAAAGAAACATTACTAAAGCTTAAATCACATATAAAACCCCACACGTTAATAGTGGGAGACCTCAACACCCCACTTTCACCACTGGACAGATCTCCCAAATTGAAACTTAACAGAGAAATAAAGGACTTAACTGATGTCATGACTCAAATGGACTTAATCGATATATACAGAACATTCCATCCTAACAAAAAAGAATATACCTTCTTCTCAGCACCCCATGGAACCTTCTCTAAAATTGACCACATACTTGGCCACAAAACAAATCTAAACAGATACAAAACAATTGGAATAACCTCCTGTGTTCTATCAGACCACCATGGTCTAAAGTTGGATTTCAACAACAACAAAAACTACAGAAAACCTGCAATCTCATGGAAACTGAATAATACCCTACTGAATCACCAATGGGTTAAGGAAGAAATAAAGAAAGAAATTAAAGACTTCCTAGAGATCAATGAAAATGAAGACACCACATATCCAAATTTATGGGACACTATGAAAGCAGTACTAAGAGGGAAATTCATAGCACTAAATGCCCACATAAATAAGTTGGAGAAATCTCACACTAGAGACTTAACAGCATACCTGAAAGCTCTAGAACAAGAAGAAGCACAGTCTCCCAGGAAAAATAGACGCCAGGAAATTATCAAAGTGAGAGCTGAAATCAATAAAATAGAAACAAAGAGAACAATACAAAAAATTAATGAAACAAAGAGTTGGTTCTTTGAGAAAATCAACAAGATAGACAAGCCCTTATCCAAACTAACCAAAAGACAGAGAGAGAGCATCCAAATCAACAAAATCAGAAATGAAAAGGGGGACATAACAACAGACATTGAGGAAATCCAGAGAATCATCAGGTCATACTTCAAAAACCTCTATTCGACAAAACTGGAAAACCTAAAAGAAATGGATAACTTTCTGGATAGGTACCACATACCTAAGTTAAATCAAGACCAGATAAACTATTTAAATAGTCCAATAACCCCTAACGAAATAGAAACAGTCATTAAAAGTCTCCCAACCAAAAAAAGCCCAGGACCAGATGGTTTCAGCGCAGAATTCTACCAGATCTTCAAAGAAGAGTTAATACCAATACTCTCTAAATTGTTCCACACAATAGAAACAGAAGGAACATTACCAAACTCCTTCTACGAGGCTACAATTACCCTAATTCCTAAACCAAACAAGGATACAACAAAGAAAGAGAACTACAGACCGATCTCCCTCATGAACATTGATGCAAAAATACTCAATAAAATACTGGCAAACAGACTCCAAGAACACATCAAAGCAATTATCCACCATGATCAAGTAGGATTCATTCCAGGGATGCAAGGGTGGTTCAACATACGAAAGTCCGTCAATGTAATACACCATATAAACAAACTCAAAGAAAAAAACCATATGATCATCTCACTGGATGCAGAAAAGGCATTTGACAAAATCCAACACCCCTTCATGATAAAGGTATTGGAGCGATCAGGAATACAGGGAACATACCTAAACATAATAAAGGCAATTTACAGCAAGCCAACAGCCAACATCAAATTAAATGGAGAGAAACTCAAAGCAATTCCACTAAAATCAGGAACGAGGCAAGGCTGTCCACTCTCCCCATACTTATTCAATATAGTACTTGAAGTTCTAGCCAGAGCAATAAGACAACATAAGGAGATTAAGGGGATACAAATTGGAAAGGAAGAAGTCAAGCTTTCCCTATTTGCAGATGACATGATAGTATACTTGAGCGACCCCAAAGATTCCACCAAGGAACTGATACAGCTTATAAACACCTTCAGCAACATAGCAGGATACAAGATCAACTCAAAAAAATCAGTAGCCCTCCTATATACAATGGACAAAGAAGCGGAGAAGGAAATCAGAGATACATCACCCTTTACTATAGCCACAAACGACATAAAATACCTTGGGGTAACACTAACCAAGCAAGTGAAGGACCTATATGACAAGAACTTTAAGTCCCTGAAAAAAGAAATTGAAGAAGATGTCAGAAAATGGAAAGATCTCCCATGCTCATGGATAGGCAGGACTAACATAGTAAAAATGGCAATCTTACCAAAAGCAATCTACAGATTCAATGCAATCCCCATCAAAATACCAACACAATTCTTCACAGACCTGGAAAAAATAATACTCAACTTCATATGGAAAAACAAAAAACCCAGGATAGCCAAAGGAATCCTGTACAATAACACAACTTCTGGAGGCATCACGATCCCTGACTTCAAGCTCTACTATAGAGCTACAGTAATAAAAACAGCTTGGTACTGGCATAAAAACCGACATGTGGACCAATGGAATCGAATTGAAGACCCTGACATTAATCCGCACACCTATGAACATATAATTTTTGACAAAGAAGCCAAAAGCACACAATGGAAAAAAGAAAGCATCTTCAACAAATGGTGCTGGCAAAACTGGATATCAACATGTAGAAGGCTGCAAATAGATCCATATCTATCACCGTGCACAAAACTTAAGTCCAAGTGGATCAAGGACCTCAACATAAATCCAGCTACTCTGAACCTGCTAGAAGAGAAAGTAGGAAGTAGTCTTGAATGCATTGGCATAGGAGACTACTTCCTAAATAGAACACCAGTAGCACAGACTCTGAGACAAACAATCAATCAATGGGACCTCTTGAAACTGAGAAGCTTTTGTAGAGCAAAGGATACGGTCAACAAGGCAAAGCGACAGCCTACAGAATGGGAAAAGATCTTCACCAACCCCACATCTGACAGAGGACTGATATCCAGAATATATAGGGAACTCAAGAAATTAGACATCAAAATGCCCAACAGTCCAATTAAGAAATGGGCTATAGAACTAAACAGAGAATTCTCAACAGAGGAAACTCAAATGGCCGAAAGACATTTAAGGAACTGCTCAACATCCCTAATCATCAGGGAAATGCAAATCAAAACAACTCTGAGATACCACCTTACGCCTGTCAGAATGGCTAAGATCAAAAACACTGAAGACACCTTATGCTGGAGAGGATGTGGAGCTAGGGGAACTCTCCTCCACTGCTGGTGGGAATGCAAGCTTGTACAACCACTTTGGAAATCAATATGGCGCTTTCTTAGAAAATTGGGAATCAATCTCCCCCAAGATCCAGCTATACCACTCTTGGGCATATACCCAAGAAATGCTCAACCACACCATAAGAGCACTTGTTCAGTTATGTTCATATCAGCATTGTTTGTAATAGCCAGAACATGGAAACAACCCAGATGCCCTTCAACTGAAGAATGGATAAACAAAATGTGGTACATATACACAATGGAATACTACTCAGCAGAGAAAAACAATGGCATCATGAGGTTTGCAGACAAATGGATGGATCTAGAAAAAATCATCCTGAGTGAGGTAACCCAGACTCAGAAAGACAAACATGGTATGTACTCACTCATAGCAGGATACTAGACATGAAACAAGGATGACTTGTCTGCTACTCACATCACCAGGGAGGCTACCTGGAAAACAGGACCCCAAGAAAGACACAGGGATCACCCAATGACAGAGAAATGGAATGAGATCTACATGAACAGCCTGGACATGAGTGGGGGTAATGAAAGGCGAGGGTTGAGGGAAAGAGAGCTTGGGGGAGCGGGAGATCCCAGCTGGATCAACAACAGAGAGGGAGAACAAGGAATAGGAGACCATGGTAAATAAAGACCACATGAGAATAGGAAGAAGCAAAGTGCTAGAGAGGCCCACAGAAATCCACAAAGATACCCACACAACAGACTGCTGGCAGAGGTCGAGAGACAGCCTGAACTGACCTACTCTGGTGATGGGATGGCCAAACACCCTAATTGTTGTGCTAGAAACCCCATCCAACTACTGAGGGATCTGGATGCAGAGATCCATGACTAGGCCCCGGGTGGATCTCTGGGAGTCCAATTAGCGAGAATGAGGAGGGTTTATATGAGCGAGAGTTGTTGAGACCAAGGTTGGATAAAGCACAGGGACAAATGGCCAAATGAATGGAAACACATGAACTATGAACCAATGGCTGAGGGGTCCCCACTGGATCAGGCCCTCTGAATGGATGAGACAGTTGATTGGCTTGATCTGTTTGGGAGGCACCCAGGCAGTGGGACCAGATCTTGTGCTCATTGCATGAGTTGGCTGTTTGAAACCTGGGGCCTATGCAGGATTGTTTGGCTCGGCCTGGGAGGAGGGGACTAGACCTACCTGGACTGAGTCTACCAGGTTGACCTCAGTCTGTGGGGAAGGCTTTGCCCTGGAGGAGATGGGAATGGGGGGGGGGTGTTGAGGGGAAGGTGAGGGGGACGGGAGGGGGGAGAACAAGGGAATCCGTGGCTGATATGTAGAACTGAATTGTATTGCAAAATAAATTAATAAAAAAAAAAAAAGAAATGAAAGTTAGTAGTTAGACATTACAATAGAAGTTGTAGTCATATTAGATATGTTTTAAAAATTGAGCAGATATATTTTAGACAGGTCATCTTCAAACCCTTCAGAGATCTACAGAATATGGCATTTAAAATGTTTTAATAACTTAGAAAATTTTTCTTTTTTGTTATGATTATGAGACATGTCGGCTCCTGGCAGTACCAATCTACTTCAGAGAAAATATGGGCATTGAAGAAACTGCATATGGAGTTAACTTTCATTGTGGCAAAAGTTAGCCACTGGACAACAAAGTATCCTTGAATCAACTGCTGACAAAATGGACAGACAGGACTTGAAACAAAGGACTACTGATTCTTGCCAAAACGAGTGTGGTTATGGCTTTATCAAAAGGCATCTTCTGAGGCCAGGACAATATGGCACCATCCCTGAAGTGGCCTTCGCAATTTGGAAAAGGTACAGTGCCCTTTTCTTCGAAGGCAGCTGAATAGGCAGTGGGCCGATGGCTTCTGATGTGCAATGGAACAGCAGCTGAAACAGTTATTCTTGAAGAGTAACTAAGCTCACGCCTCGCAATAGTAAACTGGCATTTGACAGAGGGATGTGGAGAAGAACGGGATGTTAAGATGAAGCCATATATACACAGCCAAGAATGGACAGCTGAATTAAAAAATCAACAACAATTTCCAGAATTTAAAATCCTGAATCATGACATGACACTAGTGGAATTCAGGTGTTTCTGGTACGTGGACTGCTCTCACCCAATGTGAGGTTGAACTGTCGACCTTGTGTACATCCTACTTCACAAATGAGTCTGTCAGATATGCTAAGCCTATAGGCTGAAGATGATGCCCCAACACTGTGGAGAAACCTCAGGTGACTGTCCAGGCAGCTGGCTGTTTCTGTCAACTCACAAATTTTTTGGAAGTTGCTTGCATGCACTTTCTGTTTTTATTTTTGTTAGCTAATATTATTTCCTTCTTGGGTCTCTGAGGGAGTTGAAGATTAGTTAGTTATAGTTGAAGGTTAGTTAGTTATAGTTGAAGATTAATTAGGATAGAAAGTGAATTAGATACATTTTGGACTTAACAAAATAGGATAGATAATGAAATTATTTTCTCTGAATTTGTCAAATACAAATGGACTAGACATTGTTTAGACATTTATTACTTGTATATATTGTATATAGTCATTGTACTTTTGTATATAGTTTTTCTTTTGTTAGTTATAACCTTTTTCTTTTTTTTCCTTTTTATTAAAATAGAAAAGGGGAAAAAAAAAAAAAAAAAAAAGAAACAACACAAATGGGGGGGGGCGTTGGGGGGAAGGTGAGGGGGACGGGAGGGGGGAGAACAAGGGAATCCGTGACCAATATGTAGAACTGAATTGTATTGCAAAATAAATTAAAATAAATTAAAAAAAAAAAATAAAAAAAAAAAAAAGTATTTAACATATGTCAGTTATTATCCTAAACTTGTCTTTTTGCTCATTTTGAATTTTAAAAACTGCATCCTCTGATGTCACCCAGCTATTCCATTTCTTTCCAACCCAATTATTTTATGCAAGACAACCTTCAATATACCGTTTTAGTGCATGATAAAATGTTGTCTTAGTTGTCATCTTTAGTAAACATGCCCATATGCAGCAGGCAAAAAGTTATGAAAACATGTTTGCTAAATAAAATGAACAGAAAACATGAACCTGCAGAATTGGCTTAATTTTTCTGTAGAAGTACAAAACCCAGCTCCCTAGGGTAAAGTTCCATGACCCTTTCCTGAATGACTGAAATAGTGAGTCTCACGGGCTCATTATTTGCTTCTGCTCCCTTCATTTCATTGTCCACACACTTACCTTTTGTTTTTTGACAAATATGTAATGGTTTTGTTTTGGAATACTTATGTTTCTCAGAATACAGATATCCCATGTCCTTGAACGTTTTCCTGTTGCTCACAGATGCCAGAGATTCCATCTTTCACAGAAAATTCTCTTGCCCCTGATACCTGAAGTGCAGCCTCTTTGCCTCCACTATGGTCTCACACCTCCCATATACCTGGAGCCTTTGCATGTGTTCTTCTTTTTATGTGAAGAGATTTCCACATCCAGCTTTCCTGATCTACTCATTTCCGGTTTGTTCATAAGGCTCAAATGAATTTTTGTGAGAAGTTTTTGTTAACTAGTCTCCAAACCAGGCTGCCTCCTCTACTGTTGTCCTTTAAAGCAATAATTACAGTTATTAGATATCATGAAATTATTTTATGCAAGACAACCTTCAATATACCGTTTTAGTGCATGATAAAATGTTGTCTTAGTTGTCATCTTTAGTAAACATGCCCATATGCAGCAGGCAAAAAGTTATGAAAACATGTTTGCTAAATAAAATGAACAGAAAATATGAACCTGCAGAATTGGCTAAATTTTTCTGTAGAAGTACAAAAACTTTTTTAAAAATAACTTGAAAGCAGAGGCAGTGATAAGTACTGGGATAAGATATGGACCAGAGAATAGAATTTGGACATTTTTCTGTTGTGGAATGAATCTTGTACTATTGAATTCATTTATTCTGTTGATGAGAGATACTACATTATGAAAATGAAGATCTTTATCCAATTTGCCTTTCCCACCACTGAAAATCTTCACAGTAGTTCACAAGAAGTGAAGGAAACAATTAAAAATATAAACTGCTTTTCAAACTTGTAAAATGTGTAAAACTATGTATAAGTCAGGATAATCAACAAAATACATAGTTTGAATAAATACAAAATATTACCTTTTATTTAAAATGATATAAAATAAAATTACATTTTATTTATCTTATTTATATAATTTATGTAATAAACATCATAGACACACATACATGGTATAATTTGGTAATTGGGTTGTTATGTAATAATTTTCCTTGTAATTAAAAATATTTTCATTAATTGACTTTGCCTAGACTCTGGAAGAGTATCTTTTACCAACACAAACATAAAATTTGAAATAATATTCAGCTTGGCCAAGAATTGCACAAACACACTAAGATTTGATCTTTTAAAATAAGTGTTCAAGTAGAAGAAGACTAGATGTTTGGTAACAATTAGGCTTTAATTGTTGATTCAGTGGGGCTGGACATAGCACATTAATAGTTAAAAGAATAAACTATAAAATTGTAATGGTGTTGTTAAAATATCCAATTGTATGATCTTTAATTGTGTTAAAAAACAAAACAATGTTTTTTTTTTTTTTTTGGTTTTTCGAGACAGGGTTTCTCTGTGTAGCTTTGCGCCTTTCCTGGAACTCACTTGGTAGACCAGGCTGGCCTCGAACTCACAGAGATCCACCTGCCTCTGCCTCCCGAGTGCTGGGATTAAAGGCATGCACCACCACCGCCCGGCCAAAACAATGTATTTTTAAAGAACATTCTGTGGTCACTAAGTAAAACAAATTAAAATTTCTGCCACCTATTGTATGTACATCCTTGTGGGAGAAAGAAAAATGTCTTTTCATCCGCTATGTTACGTCTGCTAGAATTACCTTGCTGGTTCTGTGATTCATAGAAAATGAGAGAGATAATGCTGTGCATTCCACTGGATTTGTGAACCAGTAGCTGAAGCCAGGTGTGGTGGCACATGCCCTTAATGGTTTGGGAGCCAAAGGCAGGCTGATCTGTATGAATGCAAGGCCAACCTAGTTTTCGTAGTGAGTAGTAATGCCAGCCAGTACTACAGGGTGAGACCCTATCTCAAAACCAAACCAAATCAACCATCCAAACAAATGAACAAATATAAAGAGAGTGGCAGAAAACTCCATATAGTACTTAAAATGGTTCGCCAAACAGGAAGGGAATCTTGAATCAGCCAATGGCTCTTGAATTTCCAAGATTGGTATCGTCTTGGTCAGTTTATTGTCAGCTTGACACAAGCTAGAATCATTTGGGAAGAGGGAGCCTCATTTGGCAAAATACCCCCACCAGATTGTGAGAAAGTTCCTAGAGCATTTTTTTTTGCTTAGTGATTGTTGTGGTAGGGTTCAGCTCACTGTGGGTGGTTCCACCTCTAGGCAGGTGGTTCTGGGTTGTAAGAAAACAAGCTGAACAAGCCCTGGATAGCAAGCCAGTAAGCAGCACTTTTTCATGGCTTCTGTTTCATTTCCTACCTCCAGGTTCTTGCCTTGAGTTCCTGCCCTGATTTCCCTCAGTGATGGACAAAGCTCAAACAAACTCTTTCCTCCCCAAGTTTCTTTTGGTTATGGTGTTTATCATAGCAATAGAAATGTAACTAGAACAGGCATCAATCTTTGAAAAATTTATAAAAGTACAAGTGACAAGATAATAAACTCAGACAATTTAATTTAGCATGCTCACTATTGAAATTTATCAGGCACCAAATAAATGAAATAATGTTATTCATTAATAAGAATGGGAAATAAAAAAAAGTTTGCTGTATTTTTTAATCACTTCTAACACTGAACAATGATGTTCAGTAGAATCAGAAATATAGGTAACAACAGGATAAAAATAATCTATATTTTTTTACTATTTATTTAGTTGCTTGTTTATTTATCATGTGTGTTTGGTGTTCTGTGGTGCACATGTGTGTGTAGGTCAAAGGATAACTTGAAGCAGCTGAACCTTTCCTTTTACCACACGGGTACTGAAGACTGAACTCAAGTCCTCAGCCTTGTCTGCAATCTCCTTTACTTGCTGAGCCATCTCTCTGGCCTGGTAGTTACTTTGCAAAACCACTTTCCTTAGATGACTGTAGCTATTTGCTGTATCTAATGTCAGACCAGCATTATTGATTTATGCCTAGTTCAGGATTAAAGCATTTATATGGAATAATATTAACTGATTATTTACCATAAAATTTCATTGCATATATATATATATATATATATATATATATATATATATGATTCTACTGAACATCATTGTTCAGTGTTAGAAGTGATTAAAAATATAGCAAACTTTTTTTAATTTCCCATTCTTATTAATGAATAACATTATTTCATTTACTTGGTGCCTGATAAATTTCAATAGTGAGCATGCTAAATTTTATATATATATATATATGTATGTATATATACTTAAAAAAATCCAATCATCTGTTGGTAGATATCTAGGTTGGTTCCATTTGTAGTTATTGTGACAAGTACAGAAACAAACATGGATGTACAAATACCTATGTGGTATATTGACTTGAATCTTTCTGCAAACACATTAATTTTAATGAGAAAAAGGAAGACACATATTGTATGTTCTTATGCAATGATAGGAAGGAGGAGCAGAGATCGCTGTACTGTAGGATCTGAAGCCCAGGCATTCTATAAACTATACCATGCAATGTGTCTACACATTACCAAGAAAATGCAGAAGAGCTTGACCTAGCTATTATCAAGACAGCATGTAGCGAGAGTTTTCCTGCCTTGCCCACAGTCAGGACAAATCTCTGTCACCCGCCAGTTCCACAGCCGCTCAGACCCAACCAAGTAAACACAGAGACTTATATTGCTTACAAACTGTATGACTGTGGCAGGCTTCTTGCTAACTGTTCTTATAGATTAAATTAATCCATTTCCATAAATCTATACCTTGCCACGTGGCTCGTGGCTTACCGGCATCTTCACATGCTGTTTGTCATCATGGCGGCTGGCAGTGACTCTCTCACTCAGCTTCCTGTTCTCTCAACAGCACCCTTCAATGATATAGAGTCCTGCTGTGGTTTATTTTCAATTAAAAATAGTAGTGCTGTGTATTTCATAGGGAATGGATTACTGGGTGAAACACTGGGAGTATGTACATATGTTATGAGTGGCAGGTATGAGTTGTGTCTTGCAAAGAAGTGTTCCACTTGTGGTTTGGTATCCAATGTAGTTGGTGGTGACATTATTGATAACAGCCCTTGTTTTCTTGGTTTGCAGGCTATTATCTATGTATCTTTTTGTAAAATTTACAAAGAGAAAGCAGCTGACATCATGGAAGGAAAGAATCAAACAGCTCCATCTGAATTCATCATCTTGGGGTTCTCCAACCTGAATGAACTTCAGTTTTTACTCTTCACCATCTTCTTTCTGACTTACATATGCACTTTAGGAGGAAATGTTTTTATCATCTTGGTGACCATGGCTGATTCCCACCTACATACACCCATGTATTATTTCCTAGGAAACCTCGCTTTTATTGACATCTGCTACACCACTACTAATGTCCCCCAGATGATGGTGCACCTTTTGTCAGAGAAGAAAACCATTTCCTATGGAGGCTGTGTGGTCCAACTATTTGCATTCATTTTCTTTGTAGGCTCAGAGTGTCTACTCCTGGCAGCAATGGCATATGACCGATACATTGCTATCTGCAAACCTTTAAGGTATTCATTTATCATGAACAAGGCCCTGTGCAGCTGGTTAGCAGCCTCGTGCTGGACAGGTGGGTTTCTCAACTCAGTGGTGCACACAGTTCTGACCTTCCACCTGCCCTTCTGTGGTAACAATAGGATCAATTATTTCTTCTGTGACATACCCCCTTTGCTGATCTTGTCTTGTGGGGATACTTCCATCAATGAACTGGCTTTGTTGTCCATTGGGATCTTCATAGGTTGGACTCCTTTCCTGTGCATCATCCTTTCCTACCTTTACATTATCTCAACCATCCTGAGGATCCGCTCCTCTGAGGGGAGGCACAAAGCCTTTTCCACCTGTGCCTCCCACCTGCTTATTGTTCTTCTCTATTACGGCAGTGCCATCTTCACGTATGTGCGGCCCATCTCATCTTATTCACTAGAGAAAGACAGATTGATCTCAGTGCTGTACAGTGTCGTCACCCCCATGCTGAATCCTGTAATTTATACACTGAGAAATAAGGACATCAAAGAGGCTGTGAAGACCATAGGGAGAAAATGGCAGCCACCAGTTTTCTCTTCTGATATGTAACCTCTCTTACCTGTAGTCAATAATCTTCCATCAGAAAGTTAACTTTTATACCACTCAGCTGTTGCTAGTTATTTATGTTTCACTTAAAACTGATTGTGATATTTGGACACAGATTGCAAGAGTTGGCACACTCAACCCTAAGTGTACACATCTGAGCTTTTGTTAGTCTTTTAAGGAGTTACTTCTTTTAGTTCTATCCTTTTTATTCGTCTTTTCCATTTTGGAATCCTCATCAAAAGATGGTGCCCTTCTTATGCCATATTTACTGGGCAGATTTTATGATTTACTACTTACCACAAATGACTGTCCTCCAAGCTAAGTAACTGCCATCTTTTGACATTCAACTGAGTTCCTTACAAAAGATCATACCATCTGAGATTGCTTACTGTTTATACCCTCTTATGGAGGGTTGAGAAGTTACAAGATCCTAACTGAGTTTCCAGGTGCTCCCTACCACCTGTTGTATGTAATATGGACTCAGGGAGGGGCTAGAGTATATAGGCCAGGGGAGGAGTCTCCATCTATGGGGCTCTGGAGGAGTCCTAATCCCTGCTTGGTAATGCTTTTCAGATGCAGCCTGTTGGAGGAGGAGCATCCACACTCTTGTAAGTTACCCTTCACCTATGCTCTGTAAGTAAGCTCAATAAACTCATTCCCAGAGTGAACTCAGGCCCAGTTGTGCCTTTGTTTGCCCTTCAGACCTAGGAGAAGGTGTAGATATTATTTACATCTCCCTGTGGCTAGGAATTTTAGCAACAGTACTATATTTCCTATGTGTAAAAGAATGAGGGGCCTATGAAGTGGCTCAACAGGTAAAGGTCCCAAATAGCAACCTTCAATTTGTTCTCTGGCCTTCATTCACACACCAGGGCACATATGTGGACACACACACACACACACACACACACACACACACACACACACACACACACGAGCACACACAATGAAAAATTAAAAAAAATGTGAATGGCACTCCTTAATTGTTTGTCGTACATTTATTCTTTTCTTTGTAAGTAATGCTTTCAAAATTTATTTTTTAAAATAAGGAGAGCTTAGAATATAGAAGAAATTGTAGCTATTTTATTTCATCAAATAAGAATGTACTAATTTATGCACTGTATACCACACCACATTAGGTAAAATGATAGCAAAGACATTCAACATTTAATTTCTACCTTTTCCTCCTTTTTTAATTAAACATTTTCATATAATATATTTTGATCATGTTTTTTACTTCCCTCAACTCCTCCCAGATACTTCCCACTGCCCATCTACCCAATTTTGTTTTCTTTCTCTCGTAAAAGCAGAAACAAACATCAAAATAAACAAACAGTAAGATTAAAAGGCCAAAATAAAGAAAAGAAACAGAGAGAGAGAGAGAGAGAGAGAGAGAGAGAGAGAGAGAGAGAGAGAGAGAGAGAGAGGAGAGGGGAGAGGGAGAGAGGGGGAGAGAGGGAGAGAGAGGGAGAGAGAGGGAGAGAGAGGGAGAGAGAGGGAGAGAGGGAGAGAGGGAGAGAGGGAGAGAGGGAGAGAGAGACATGTAATTGGCTTGTTGTTGGCCAGCAACTCCTGGTCATGGGGCCTGACCTAGAGTGTAGTTGATACACCCGATGTCACTCCATTGCGGAAAACTGATTTTCCCTTTGCAAATAGCTCCTTGGTATGGGTGGGACTTTGTGTCTATATCCTCTTCTCTATACTGGGATTTTGTCTGGTTTGAACCTGTGCAGGTCTTCTGCATGCTGCCACAGTATCTATGGATTCATATGCTTACCTAAATATGAACACCACTAGATTATATTCAGCTTGTTCTTTGATTTTGACAGAGAAATGTAACTGTGATGATACGTTATTTTACTTCCAGATCATTGGGTAATTAATTTTAGTTTTGTCATCTGCTACGTGGGCCAAATTGAACATCATCATGTTGGAAAGACAGTCAGGTATTTCAGATCATATTCCTAACTCTATCAAAAGATGGAATATCCCAATGGGATTTTTTTAGGTTCACATAGCTATTGTATAGAATTTCTTAAGCTTAGGAAAATTTTTCTAGAAATGTAGAAAACCATGATAAAATTAAAATATGTAGAAAATGAAGTAGGAATTTTGAGAGGGAGTAAATTTTTTAGTAATGTAACAACTGGTAAGAAACGCTATTAAAATACTGTTTTTATATTTTATTACCAAGCAAGTAAGAACTACAGACTAATTTTCTGGTGAACATAGACTCAAAAAGGCTATAAAATACTTGCAATCTGAATTCAAGATTAAATTAAATCACATTAAAATCATACCTTGTGTTCAAAGTTGTTTTTATCTGTGGGAGACAAGTTGTGGCAATTTGGCCTTTAAAACTAATAATCACAATGTGTAAATCAAACATGTAATATACAATATGAATAAAATTAATGACAAAAATAATATAATCATAAGAGATGTAAAAAAAGCATCTGCTGGTGTGCAACAGCTTCATAATAAGTTGCCTTGAAGAAAATAGGAATTGATGGAACATACCTCAAAATAACTTTTATTGAATACAGCAAAGTTTCTGTTTGACCACTAAAATAAGAGAGAGATACAACATAGATAAAAATTAGAAAGTAAGAAGTTAACTTTGCTTATTTGTAAATGACATGGTTCTACACTTAAAATATCCCACAGAGCCAACCAGAAAAATTAAGTATGATAAACACTTTCAATAAAGTTGCCTGATAAGCAATCAATACATAAAATCAATAGTTGTATATACACCAATAACAAACTTGGTGAGAAAATATTGGGAAAGATAATTTATTTATAATAGCTTAAGAATAATATAGCTAGGATAAAAACCTAACCAAAGAGGTAGATGAACTCTATCAAAGTTTTAAGGCACTATAAAAAGAAATTGAAAAAAAAAAAACACTAGATGATGGAAAGATCTTCCACACTGAGAGACTGGCAGAAATAATATTGTAAAAATGGCTATACTCCCCAAAGTGATTTACAGAGTCAATGCTGTGGGGCGTTTACCCAACCACCCCCACAGTTCCCCAGAGTTTTCTTGAGTGTGAGCAGCAGGAAATATTAGATAGAAGGATTTATTGCAGAGAATCTTGCGGAGATAAACAGATAGAAAATAAAGGATAGCCTCGAGAGGGCCTGGAATCTTTTCCAACGGGCCCCGACTGTCTCTGCCCCAGGGTTTTTATAGAGACGCCAAGGGGTGGAGCAAAAGACCTCCTCCCCCACCACAGCCAAGTGCAGACCATCTCAGACACCTGCACTCAGGCCCATGGTCCTGCTGTGGGATGTTCTGTATGGCAAATGTGTTGCTGATTAGTCAATAAATAAAACACTGATTGGCCATTGGCTAGGCAGGAAGTGTAGGCGGGACAAGGAGGAGAATAAAGCTGGGAAGTGGAAGGCTGAGTCAGAGAGACACTGCCAGCTGCCACGATGAGAAACAGCATGTGAAGATGCCGGTAAGCCATGAGCCATGTGGCAAGGTATAGATTAATGGAAATGGATTAATTTAAGCTGTAAGAACAGTTAGCAAGAAGCCTGCCACGGCCATACAGTTTGTAACCAATGTAAGTCTCTGTGTTTACTTGGTCAGGTCTGAGCTGCTGTGGGACTGGCAGGTGAGAGAGATTTGTTCTGACTGTGGGCCAGGCAGGAAAACTCCAGTTACATGGTCCTTATCATCCTCTATGCAGACCTGCTGGTTAAAGCCACGAGGAACCCGAGAACTGGCTCCCACACAATGCAATTCTTTTATTTTGTGGAACAATTTAAGGAAGTGGTGGTGTTAACTCTTCTTTGTTGATCTCATAGAATCCAGCAGTGAATCCACTTTGTTTTGGGCTTTGAGATGGATCTTGTTATGTAGCTTAGCTCCAACTTACAGCATTTTTCTTGCCTCTGCCTACATAGTGTTGGGTTTTCAGATGTGTGTCATCACACCCAGCTCTATATGTCCTTCTGCATCCACCTATATTTGATTTATGAAGTCAGGAGTTTCACCATGCAGTTCCTATATATATAGGATATATTTTCTTGTAGATGCAACCAACCATCTTATTAAATAAGAAACACAGAGCCGATTCAGAGAAGAAAGCCAAGAGGTCAGAGCTAAGAGCCTCACCCTTCCTGCTTCAGTGATCCTCTTCAGCCAAGAGAGCTCTCTGAAAGGGACCTACTTCCTGTGTGTATGTCTTTATATAGTCTAGCTGTTCTGCCTTCTCATTGGTTGTAAGCCCAAACATGTGACTGCCTCGTCACTGCCTGTATGTACCGCCCTCCAGGTCCTTAAAGGCGTGCGCCACCGCCGCCACGCACTTGCTAAGGCTCTAATAGCTCTGACCCCCAGGCAACTTTATTTATTAACATACAATTAAAATAACATTTCAGTACAAGTAAAATACCACCACATTTCCCCTTTTATATTTTAATAAAAAGGAAAAAAAAGAAAAAGGTTATAACTAACAAAAGAAAAACTATATACAAAAGTACAATGACTATATACAATATATACAAGTAATAAATGTCTAAACAATGTCTAGTCCATTTTATTTGACAAATTCAGAGAAAATAATTTCATTATCTATCCTATTTTGTTAAGTCCAAAATGTATCTAATTCACTTTCTATCCTAATTAATCTTCAACTATAACTAACTAACCTTCAACTATAACTAACTAATCTTCAACTCCCTCAGAGACCCAAGAAGGAAATAATATTAGCTAACAAAAATAAAAACAGAAAGTGCATGCAAACAACTTCCAAAAAATTTGTGAGTTGACAGAAACAGCCAGCTCCCTGGACAGTCACCTGAGGTTTCTCCACAGTGCGGGGGCATCATCTTCAGCCTATAGGCTTAGCGTATCTGACAGACTCATTTGTGAAGTAGGATGTACACAAGATCAACAGTTCAACCTCCCATTGGGTGAGAGCAGTCCATGTACCAGAAACACCTGAATTCCACTAGTGTCATGTTATGATTCAGGATTTTAAATTCTGGAAATTGTTGATGGTTTTTTAATTCAGCTGTCCATTCTTCTTGGCTGTGTATATATGGCTTCATCTCAGCATCCCGTTCTTCTACACATCCCTCTATCAAATGCCAGTCTACTATTGAGAGGCGTGAGCTTAGTTACTCTTCAAGAATAACTGTTTCAGCTGCTGTGCCATTGCACATCAGAAGCCATCGGCCCACTGCCTGTTCAGCTGCCTTCGAAGAAAAGGGCACTGTACCTTTTCCGAGTTGCTAAGGCCACTTCAGGGATGGTGCCATATTGTCCTGGCCTCAGAAGATGCCTTTTGATAAAGCCATAACCACACTTGTTTTGGTAAGAATCAGTAGTCCTTTGTTTCATGTCCTGTCTGTCCATTTTGTCAGCAGTTAATTCGAGGATACTTTGTTGTCCAGTGGCTAACTTTTGCCACAATGAAAGTTAACTCCATATGCAGTTTCTTCAATGCCCATATTTTCTCTGAAGTAGATTGGTACTGCCAGAAGCCGACATGTCTCAAAAACTAAAAATTTTCTAAGTTATTAAAACATTTTAAATGCCATATTCTGTAGATCTCTGAAGGGTTTGAAGATGACCTGTCTAAAATATATCTGCTCAATTTTTAAAACATATCTAATATGACTACAAGTTCTATTGTAATGTCTAAGTACTAACTTTCATTTCTTTATATCCTAATAGTTGGTAATAATAACATTCAAGAATCAGAAAATTGCATTGTTAAATGAACGGTATAAGTACAATTAGAAATATACATATAGCATTTTCTAACAATATCAATTTCAATATATATAATTTTTATACAATATAAAACAATCCAATCCAATGTAAAGTATTTAAAACTAGTAATTGTCTTTTTCTTCTTTTATTTTCTTTCTTTCTCTCTCTTTTTTTAAATCTAATCTCCTTTGCTTAGCCTTTTTCCTAACCCTTGACAACACTTGTAACCAACTCCCCTAAACAATGAAAATTATCCCAGACCCAAAACCCATTAAAAAGACCAAAAAACCACCCACCCCACACCACCTCTTTGGGAATGTGGGCGTCATATTCTTAAAATTGCTTCCTGCTGGGTATGGGCGAAGTTATCTTTATCCTGAAAGAAAAATTTAAGGTTAATTGTCAAATTCTAGGAAAGGTAACTATATCCTTCATTATCCAGTCTGTGTATAATGCCAAAGTTCAGGGTTTATTTCAAGTCCTTTTCAAGTAGTCTTTGAGACTGGATCATCTCAGCTAGTCATCTCAAAATTGCTCTGAGCACCTTGTAGTTCAAAGCTGATCTGTAGATGATGTTTGTCAGCTTAGTGATGTTATTATTGTCCACATGGAATTGTTGTTGTTGTGGGGCCCCAACTTCTTCCTGGAGACTTCAGTTGATGTTAGGCCTGGCCGTGATTTCCTGCAGAAAACTGATAAGAGACTCGAACACAAAGACATATATATGCAGCTAATTGAAGCCTTTTTTTCTAGAATTAGTTAGTACTCTATATGACCATTCATATCTTAACAAAGTTTAAAATGTATATATATCTATATATCTATATATATTAATCTTGTAAATTTTGATATAAAATTTATACTTTAAGAAAAGTTTTAAAGAATCAGAATAGAATCAAAGAGTTGAGATTAGTAATAGAATAGTTCCTTAATTAATTTGGCTTTTCTCCTGTCCCATAGCAGAAGATGGCTCTTTTATTCTGGCATGATACAGGGAGTTTGCATTTTCCTTTTAACAACATGCTTGAGTTTAAAGAAGGAGAGAGCCATTCTCCAACTCCAAAGTCAGCTTTAAATTTTAATTGAACTGGGACTATCAGAAGACCAATAGTGTTAAATTTTTAGAGAAAAGCAGAAACAAACATTTAGGAAGACATAAAATTTTTTAGATAATATATACCCATATATCATTTCACTCTGTTTCCTGGGATAGATGATTTGTCCCTTTTCTTCAGTTGTCTCATTTGTCCAGTGTTCTTCAGATTCCTTAACCTTCATTCTCCTAAAAGAAAAAAACAAAAACCTTTCCCCAAGACTAATTTTGGGGATGTTCCTTTTTGGCAAGTTATTATCTGATTAAATGAAAAGACATGTGTTACTGGTATAAGTTAGTTTAAATTGGATGTTCATGCTGGTTGAAGAACTATCACCTCCTCTAATTAAGAGGTTTCTCCTGTTCAAATCGAACCTTTATCAATTTTGATGGTACCCACAACTTAACTTCTCCTGTAGAAACAAAAGCAAAACCTCGTCCCCAACGTAACACATACCCTGGTTTCCATTCTGAGGTCAACACATCCTTAAAGTATATAGAATGATTTAATTCTGTAGTTTTTTCTATTATCCAATGTCTCTCTGCAGCTGTTGTTCCTTTCTCATTGGCATTAAGAAAATTCAAAGTTAATAAAGCATTATGCAGTCTGTTTCTGGGGGTTTTTGTTACTCCTTTTTGTTTATTTAGCATATCCTTTAGAGTTCTGTTTGATCTTTCTATAACTGCTTGACCTGTAGGATTATGTGGTATGCCTGTAATATGCTTTATATTGTAATAAGCAAAAAACTGTTTCATTTTAACAGAGACTTATGATGGAGCATTATCAGTTTTGATTTGTGCAGGTATACCCATGATGGCCATAACTTCTAGCAAATGAGTGATTACAGAATCAGCTTTTTCAGAACTCAAAGCAGTTGCCCACTGAAATCCTGAATAAGTATCGATAGTGTGATGTACATATTTCAGTTTTCCAAATTCTGCAAAGTGAAACACGTCCATCTGCCAGATTTCATTCCTTTGAGTACCCTTTGGGTTACATCCTGCTGGTAATGGTGTTTGATTGTAGAAGGAACAAGTAGGACATTTCTTTACTATTTCTTTGGCTTGTTGCCAGGTTATGGAAAAATCCTTTTTTAAACCTTTACTATTGACATGATGTTTTTTATGAAATTCTGAGGCCTCCAGCACATTTCCTATTAATAATTTATCAATCTCATCATTGCCTTGTGCTAGAGGGCCTGGCAGACCAGTATGGGATCGAATGTGAGTTATATAGAAAGGATGACTCCTTTTCCTGATTGTATCTTGTAATTGAATAAATAGTGAAGTAAATTCTGAAGCATCGTGGATAAATTCTGCAGTCTCAATATGTAATACTACTCTTTCAGCATACTGAGAGTCAGTAACTATGTTGAGAGGTTCTGAAAAATTCATTAATACCAACAGAATAGCATACAATTCTGATTTCTGAACTGAATTATAAGGACTTTGAACCACTTTACTTAAATTTTCTGATTTGTAACCTGCCTTTCTTTGTTTGTTGGCATCTGTATAAAATGTACGAACTCCAGATATGGGTTTTTCCTGTACAATTCGAGGCAAGATCCAATTAGCTCTCTTTATAAGTTCAATTCTATTGCTTTTGGGATATTTGCTGTTAATTTCTCCCGAAAAATTACTGCAAGCTCTTTGCCAAGGTTCACTTTCTGTCCATAATTTTTCAATGTCCTCCTTAGTTAAAGGTATGACAATTTCTGCTGGGTCTATTCCTGCTAATTGATGAAGTCTCAAGTTTCCTTTCCAAATCAAGTCAGAGATTTTTTTCCACATAAATTTTTAATTTTTTATTTGGCTTATTTGGTAAAAATATTCATTCCAATATAATATCTTCCCTCTGTATTAATATTCCTGTAGGAGAATGCCTAGAAGGTAAAATAACCAAAATGCAATCCAGTTTTGGATCAATATGATCCACGTGCCCTTCATGTACTTTCTTTTCTACCAAGGCCAATTCTTTCTCAGCTTCAGGTGATAATTCTCTTGGACTATTTAAGTCCTTGTCACTTTCTAAGGTTTTGAACAAATTATGCAGTTCATCATTTTTTACCCCAACAATAATAGTTTGTAGATGAGAAATATCTCCAAATAATCTTTGAAAGTCATTAAGAGTCTGTAGTCTATCTCTCCTAATTTGCACCTTTTGGGGTTTAATTTTTTGTAGCTCTATTTTATATCCTAAATAATTAATAGAATCTCCTCTTTGTATCTTTTCAGGAGCAATTTGTAATCCCCAGCAAGGCAAAATTTTCTTTACTTCTTCAAACATTCTTTCTAAAGTATCTGCATTTGAGTCAGCTAGTAAAATATCATCCATATAATGATAAATTATAGATTTAGGAAATTTTTTACATATCACTTCCAATGGCTGTTATACAAAATATTGGCACAGAGTTGGGCTATTCAACATTCCCTGCGGGAGGACCCTCCATTGAAATCTTTAACTGGTTGAGAATTATTATAAGTAAGCACTGTGAAAGCAAATCTTTCTCTGTCTTTTTTTTGTAAGGGTATTGAAAAGAAACAGTCTTTTAAATCAATAACTATGAGAGGCCAGCCTTTTGGTAACAGAGTAGGCAAAGGAATTCCAGATTGTAGAGAGCCCATTGGCTGAATTACTTTATTAATTGCTCTAAGGTCTGTTACCATTCTCCATTTACCAGATTTCTTCTTAATAACAAATAAAGGAGAATTCCAAGGGCTGATTGATTCTTCAATATACTGAGCATTTAACTGTTCTTCTACCAGCTCTTCTAAAGCCTGGAGTTTCTCTCTTGTTAAAGGCCATTGCTGGACCCATACAGGCTTGTCTGTTAACCATTTTAAAGGTAGAGCTGTTGTTGTTTTTGGAAGATCATCAGTTGCTGTGCCCTGTTCTTGCATAATATGGATGGCTGGTGACCACTCAGAATAATGCCTTCTAATATTTCTCTCAGAAACAAACATTCTGAGATTGGAGGGATGTTAATCTGAGTATTCCATTGTTGCAAAAAGTCTCGACCCCACAGGTTCATAGCTATGTTAGCTACATATGGTTTCAATTTTCCTCTCTGTCCTTCTGGACCTATACATTCAAGCCATCTTGCACTCTGTTTCACCTGAGATAATGTCCCAATTCCTAACAGTTGAACGTTTACCTCCTGAAGAGGCCAAGTTGGATGCCAAAATTCTGGTGCAATTATTGTAACGTCCATACCTGTGTCTACCAGACCAGACAACAAAACACCATTTATTTTTATTGTTAGTTTTGGTCTTTGTTCATTAATAGAAGTTTGCCAAAAAATTTTCTTTATGTTTTCTCCTGAATTTTCTATTCTCTCTGTTTCATCATCCTGACCAGCATGACTTATTCCAATAGGCTTTGGTTATTTAATTGCTCTGAGTAGGGGTTTCCTCTACGACTGCAGGAAAGGTTTGAACTGGATTTGCTATTGGGGCCTGCATGAGGCCCCTCTGGGTGTTTCCTGAAGACTGAGGCAAAGGATTACTCTGTCTGTCCCTTGTTGATCTACACTCGTTGGTCCAGTGTTTTTCCTCACCACACCTTCTGCATATTCCAGAAGGAATGGGCATTCTGTTGCCATTGTTCCTTGAAGAAACATTGTTTCTAGGAATGATCTGTTTACAGTCCCTTTTCAAATGTCCTTGCTTTCCACATCCAAAACATCTAACATTCCTCAAACCTTTTGAAATTGCTTCTCCTACCTATGTATCATCATGCTCATGAGCTTCAACATTAACCGTGTCTCTAATCCAATCTTCCAAAGGTGCAGATCTTGCCTTTAACAGCCTGATTATTGTTTTGTATGCTGCATTCACATTCTCAAAGGCCAAAGATTCAATTATTATCTTACTAGCTTCTGAATCCAGGACCATTCTTTTTACTGCTGAAGCCAGTCTTTGTAAAAAAATCTGTGAAAGATTCTTTTGGGCCTTGTACAACCTTTGTAAATGACTCAGTTTTTTTTCCTGGTTCCTCAACTCTGTCCCATGCATTCAAGGCTGCTGTTCAACATAAAATTAGGGTTTGGACATCATATAAACATTGTGTTTTTGCTGAAGCATATTGACCTTCTCCAATAAGCTGATCCTGGCAGACTTGTATTCCTTTATCCCTCCACTGTTTTTCTATGTTTTTAGCTTCATCCTTGAACCAAGTTAGTCACTGAAGCCTTTGACTGGGTTCAAGAACAGCTTGTGCCAGCTCCCGCCAGTCCTGTGGTACAATCCTATTATATGTTGACCAAGAGTTTAACATTTGCTTTACATATGGGGAATGCATGCCATAAGATACTATTGCCTCCTTAAACCTTTGTAAATCTAACATTTCAATTGGAGCCTAAATATTTTGTGTAGTCATTTGATCAGGCAACTGCTGTACAGTTACTGGACAAACTAAGGGTGACTGTGTGGAAACAGGCTTTCTTTCTGTAACCCTATGATCCAATCTTGAAGCAAATTCACTGTTACTTTCTTCTGTCTGAGTTTTTTTTACAGGTTTAACAAGATTTTCTAAAGCTGTCACCCTGGCACTTAAATTGACTATCTTTTTAAATAGTAAAATGAGGATAAGCATAGTAATAAAATGCATAATTCGATCAACATTATTCTTCTCATATAGCTGTTCCATTGTCAGACTGCCTAAAATTGCTAACAAAGCCCAATTTTCTTCCAATGAACACAGAAATCCCATTTTTTTTAATGTGGAAAAAAATTTCTCTTTTAAATAGTTTCCTTTATAATATTTGATATGTTAAGTGACTTACCAAGTCCTGGTAGAACAGTACAAATCCGAGGGAATTTCAAAACAGCCACCTAGTATCCGAGGTGTGAATCCAGAGAGAGAGCGAGAGCCAGAGAGAGAGAGAGAGAGAGAGAGAGAGAGAGAGAGAGAGAGAGAGACACGCAAGAACCGTAGCCGCAAGTTCTGCCTAAGAGCTTGAATCCAGCCACGTGTTCCCGCTTGAGCCTAGTCAAGCCTTGGCTCTGGCTACCTTACGCTCCAACCACGTGCGTTGGCTTTACAGGCAGGGGCCCTGTTCGGCAGGGCAGGCCTGAATTGTTTGTATCACTGGCTTTAAGCAAGTAGCTCAAGGTTAGTCCGGCTTGAGGTCAAGCAGACCTGGGCCCGGGCTGGGCTAGGGAGCCCATCGCCCTGGCGGGAAACCGGACCAGCCGCCAAGCCAAGTTAAGCAGTTTTTAATGGATTCTTGTCACGTTGGATGCCAAATGTAGATGTAACCAAACGTCTTATTAAATAAGAAACACAGAGCCGATTCAGAGAAGAAAGCCAAGAGGTCAGAGCTAAGAGCCTCACCCTTCCTGCTTCAACGATCCTCTTCAGCCAAGAGAGCTCTCTGAAAGGGACCTACTTCCTGTGTGTATGTCTTTATATAGTTTAGCTGTTCTGCCTTCTCATTGGTTGTAAACCCAAACACGTGACTGCCTCGTCACTGCCTGTATGTACTGCCCTCCAGGTCCTTAAAGGTGTGTGCCACCGCCGCCACACACTTGCTATGGCTCTAATAGCTCTGACCCCCAGGCAACTTTATTTATTAGCATACAATTAAAATCACATCTCAGTACAAGTAAAATAACACCATATTTTCTGATATATTTTTCATTGAATCCTTATGTTTAGTTGACTTTTTATTTCTTCCAATCAATTTTGGTTTGAATTCTACATTATCAGTTATCAGAATGGCTACATTAAGTTGGTTTCCATTTGCCTGATATGTTGGCTTTCATTCTTTAACTCTTGTCTGTGGTGTCTTCGGCAGTGAAGGGCATTTCTTAGAGACAACAGTTAGTTGGATCTAGTTTCTTACTGTAGACTACTTGTCTGCATCATTTAATTGGAGAGCTAAGGCAATTTACAACTAGAGTTACTATCAGAGATGTTTACTAAGTCCTGTGATTGTGTTAGTTGTTTCTGTGTTTGGTTGCACTATTTTCCATTCTTTTGATTTTTTATTAGTGTTAGGAATTTTTATTTAGTGTTAGGAATTTGCTGGTTTATTGTGCTGGAGCTGATGGACATCTTATCTCCCCTTTGTTTGCCCACTCCTCTCATAAAATATCTAGGAATAAACCTAACCAAGGAGGTAGATGACCTCTACAAAGAAATGTTTAAGACACTGAAAAAAAATAAATTTAATAAGACACTAGATGATGGAAAGATCTTCTGTGATGAGAGATGGGCAGAAATAATATCAGTCTGTGTCTAGGGGAGACAGAAGAGGGAGAGGAGGAGAAGAGATGAATATGAACTGGACTGTGATTTGTTCAGCTTCACTGTAATGGGAGTGTAGCTCTGTATTGTAAATTGATAGCTTCCACTCCTGAGTACTGTTCCCGCAGAAATCCATGCTACTATTACCATGGAACTGGGTGGGCATGGAAACACAACACAACAAAACAACATCAATAAAATATAAATGAAAGAAATGGAACTTGAATTACAGCACTTTCTTTTCCTTGGTGTTGAAGCTGATAGCCTTTGGGCATGTCTTGTGACATCAGCTCCTTCTTGAGTCTACTGCTTATCTGCTCTGTGGTTTTGAACTTGAGAATCTCCATAGTCAAGTGAGCCAATGTACTAAAATATCCACTGCCTCATATGCACGTGCAATTGTCTTCTTGTTCTCTTTCTTTAGGGAAACCATGGCAGATACAACTTTTGGCTTTTATCTTTCTGCTTCTGAGTATAAGAATTACTTTTCAGGTTCCTTGACTCAGACAGAGTTAGAGGGTTCTTTCTAGAGTTTTCTCTCCCTCTGCTATAGAGCTGGCTGTGATGTTTTGGTGTTTTGATTCTGATTTTGTTAGATCCTGTCCTGAGAGAGGTTGGAAACCTCTGGTGGTTCTTTAAATTCTTGTAGTTTTCCTCAATCTGCCTGCTCATCTTCACTTTCCAAATTGCTTAAGTAGATTCTTTATGTTGTTCAGGTTTTTATGGCTGCATTCTTTGGAGGAGGCAGAGTGAATGTGATTATGTTACTAGTAATCAGAACCTATATTTTTACATTTTAAAACTTTCAATGAAATAAATCAGTGTTTACTTTCCTAAGATGTAGTGTCCCATCCTGTTTTAATCTCTGTGGACAAGGAAGGGATCACTGGCCAGTATAAACACCAGTGAAAATAGGCACTGGAACAACTACCCTGATTAGACTTACAGTTGGAAGACATAAGTTTTAACTTGGATAAAACATGACTAAATACCAGAACAATTTCTGTAGTGACTTTCTTTTTGTAAAATGAAGTAATTTAAAAAGAAAATAAAACACAAAATACTTTGAAAAATAATTTTAGAAAAGAACACATGGTTATTATGTTAGGTGACTGATGACAGCTGCTTCTAGAAGGTTTATTGCTTGTGACTCTATTTAATATTGTCAATTCATACTTCAACCCACTTGTCATCATAGCAGCAGGGAGGTCCTGAAATTGTCATCATTATTGATAAACAATTGAGTTCCAGAATTGTTACCCAGATCAGAATTGTTTCCTTTGGTCAATTTTTGATATGTGCATCTTATTAAAAATCTGTAGTCTTAGCATTTATACTACTTTATATTGAAAATTATAAATAGAGATCATTGGTTTTTTGTTGTTTTATTGTTGTTGTTATTTTGTTATTTTGAGACAGGATTCCTCTGTGTATCCCTGGTTGTCCTGGAACTCACTCTGTAGATCATTCCACCTCTGCCTCCCAAGTGCTGGAATTAAAGGCATATGCCATCACCATCTGGTTGATTATTATTTAATAAAATATTAAAAAAACTGAAAAAGTCTATTAGAAATATTTTATTATGTTATTTTAACCTATTTAAACACAAAATAAAGAATTAAACAATTTGGAATTCAAATTATTTGATTACCAGCACAGCCTTTTTAAAACACAGCTAATCTGCACTGAGATTCTTCATTCTTAGACATTTGTACTGGGAAATAATGCACTCACTGTATACAGAGCACACTGCAGCTGATTAGAGCCTTTGGTTTTCTCTTTTCCTGCAACTGAAATTGTCTCCTGGAAATTTGTTCTTGTCAAGAAAGTTTGTTCTCTAGTGGGTCCCTTGGGGACTCATTAGGGAACTCTCAAATGATCATGTTATTGAAATGCTATAAATATTTTAATAAGGTCAGCAAGTGCATAATTGCTAAGGTTCAAAACTCTTCTCTGAAGAGGAAGGTGATTCAACAGGTCACACATTAATCATTTCCTAGGTCATCCCCAGGGGCGGCTTCCTTGTTAAGTAGCCTCTGTCTCAACTTTGCTTTATGATTTTTAGCAATTATTCTCAGAAGAGGCCTTTAGGGACAAGCCACTTAATAACAATAGTGAGATAAACTCTTGGAAAGTTTAAGTTCTCCTCAGAGAAAAAGAAATAGGTGACTGTGCACAAACCTCCAGTCAACTATATACAAGAGTTACTTCTACTGGAAAAGGAAGAAAATGAAAGAAACCTCAAAGCTGCCTACTCTTTCATTAAGGCCACTTATCCCAGAATGTATAAAAATTGGAACCTTATTGATAGCAAACACATAGATGTATATAGATGTGTGTGTAAATATATGTATATATCACTATAGCAAATGAATAAATTATATGTATACACATATATGTCTATGCATATGTGTACATGCACTTTCTCATTCATTTACTCATCTTATTTTGTTTGTTATTTATTCATTCATCTTACTTAGTTTGTTATTTAGGTATACTAGAGAATCGCTATAATAGTTATTTCCTGTTACTATAATAAGGTACCCCGAAAAGAGCAATTTAAGGAAAGAAGATATGTTAGTCAGGGTTTTTAGAAGAATATAAACTGAAAAGTGTTATTAGATTGGCTTTTATGGTCTAAGTAGTCCAACAATGGCTGTCTTCACACTAGAAAGGCTGAGATTGGCACATGCTCAGTCCAGGAGGCTGTGAGATTGGATGCCTCAGTAGTCTCAGTCTGGCAGTGAAGGCCTGGGGATTCTTGGAGAATCAAATGTCTTCAGGTCATGTTGGAAGGCCAAGGAGGCTGGGTTTTGATGTCAGCAAAAGATGACAATAGCAGAAGCAGGATAGATGAACTAAAAAATAGAGTAGTTTAATTCTAGATAAAGTTAATGACTTAATCATTACAGAAAGGTTTATTTTGGCCACAGTTCCAAGCTACAGTGTATCTTGCTCAGGAAATGATGGTGGTGGAAGTTTGGAGCAGCTGGAAACATTGTATCTACAGTTAGAAGCAGGGAGTGATGAAACCTTGTGCTCATATCTCATTTTTTTGTGGTCCAGGACCCAAGCCCAGAAAATGGTGCTACCCAGTTTTAGGGTAGACCTTCCCACCTCAGTTAACTTAATCAAGACAATCTCTCACAGGTGTGCCCAGAGACATGCCTCCTTAGACAAGCCTATTAAGTTCATAAGTATTAATGATCATGTTTTAAGTTCTAATTCAAGCACAGATAATTTAAGAAACATAACACTGAAGGATTTCACTTCATATTCATATTGAAATGTTTAAAATTATGTCTTAATTCTACGATGTGACATGCTTTCCTACAGTTTACTTTTATGTTATGGGTTTATTGTCTGTGAAAACACAGCCTTATTTCTAATATTTGTTACTCAATCATCCATAAATTATTTTTATACTGCTATAAAAATACAGATACATATTGTAAGCTTATTTATACTTTTAGATCACTATAGCAGTGTGTACATTTATAAACACTCATAGACATACATAATAAAATTATAAATTTTGTATATTTTATTAGATTAATTCAGCCCACAAAACATGAATCACCACACTTAGTAACCTACAAAAGTGATATTCTGGTGCAGAATATAAAACTTTATTTGAAAAAAATGAGAGGTATGATGGTTTCCTCCTCCTTAGAAACATTTCATTGCATAGTTCAGTTGCTCCACTATAGAAATTCTTCTGTAGTTACATTTGGAACAGCCAAATTCATCCCTGTAACTCTTTCCCTGGCTTTTGCTGCACCCAGAAATGAGTGACAGTGTTCTTTTGAAGAAAATGGATGGAGGCAGTAAAAGATGAGAGCAAGATAATTTCAGTGCATAATCCTTTGTGTATTTACACTTTACTTTCTAAGCTATATGAAAAATACTATTAAGTTATCCTAAATTATGAATACAAATAAGGATTTCACAGGGCAGAGTTATATTGTATCTGAACATTTTAATGTTACTAATTTGTTATACAATCCATTCTTTAATTTTTCAACATTGAAAACTTGTTTTATGAGTATTAAAATGATCTAATTTATTAAAAAATTTAAAACTGATCTGGTTTAGTTTCAAACTTATAAATCAAAATTTAAATTTTCTCTGACTTTCCAGTTGTATTCTCTCCAATCCCATTAAAACAGTTTTCTGGTAAATAAAGAGGTGAATATACTAAATATGAATAAAAATCAAAGCAGTGAAGAAAATCTCTTACTAGTTTGTATTAGTGCATTTGAGTAATTTTTCCAACAATGTATTAAGTTAATGTGACTAAGCATTAAATCTTGTTTTAAAATTAATTGGTACAGTGGGTAGCTCACTCAGATCTCAGAACAGTTTCACTATTGTCCCGTTAGAACCTTATTCAAATGCATCCATCATCACATCAAATAAGAAGAGACATCTAGACAAAACATGAGTTGTTAGTGCAGTGACCATTATTTTGTATATCTGTATAATATCCATTTCCAAACAGCAAATATAATAAAGTATTTCAGTTTTTAGCTGCGAAATGTTATTAGTCATTAAAAATGAGATTCATGTTATTTCCCAAAACATGAATAAAATATGCTAAAAAATAAACTAATCTCAAAGGAACAAATGCTGTGCAATTCCACAGAAAGAAGACATCTCTAATAGTACTATTCAGTGTACATTGAAATTAGCAACATGTCATGTAATGTCAGAGAATGAAACAGTGATTGTCTTAGACAAGGAATGAAGAGATGTTTTATAGTGTGTACAATGTTTCTGTTTTGAAGAACAAGTTCTAGATGTTTCTGCACCACATAGTGCTGGTGTAGCTCACAATAAAGCTTCTTGACATGCACACAAACACAACAGCAGAAAACTTTGGGAGGTGATAGATACATCCATTACTTTGATTATGCTGATGATTTGTGGGAATGTAAATCATTATAACAATTCTGAAAAACAGCATGGGGGTTCCTTAGAAATTAAAACTAGAATTTTAATTTTATCAAACCATCCCACTGCTGGCTATAGGAATCCAAAAGAGGTATATTATACAAAAGGAAGTAAAATTACTATACTACATATTATACATATGTACATATATAGTATATAAATATTTACATATATAACACACATTATATATGCATATATAAATATATTTACATATATGTAGTGCTGTTTATAACTGTCAAGATATAAAAAATTGTGTTCATCAAATTAATGGGTAAGTGAAACATACTGTGGATATACAACAGAATACTATCCATGTATAAAGTAGAAAGAAACCCTTCCATTTGTCATAATAGAGATGCATCCAGAGGCTGTGGTGTTAAGCATTAAGTGAAATAGATTATCCACAGAGAGATAAATACCCTACCATCTCCCTCATTTGTGGGAGTTAATTTTGTAAATGATAAAAATGTAGTGTTAGTTATTATAGACTGGAGTAGGTTAGAGGAAGTATTGCAGAGAAGCTGGTCTGTAGCATGAATCTTAAAAGTTCTTATTAATAAAATCAAACCCAAGGCCAGTTATTGGGGTCAATGCTGGTAGATCAGAGAGACAGAACAAGCCACAGCTACCTGACCTCGCCAGATCCTCAGCTGGTCTTGTCTCCTCAGACTGGAGGTCTCTGAGTCCTCATCCAGAATGGGTCTCAGCTGAATTACTGCTCAAAAGCCTGAATGTTTAACCAGCCAAATGCTTAACCAGTCAAAATGCTTCTAGTTTCTGGTCCTCACACCTTATATACCTTTCTGCTTTCTACCACCACTCCCTGGGATTAAACGCTTGCTTTCTGGGATTAAAGGCATGATGAGTCACCATGCCTGTCTGTATCCTTGAACACATGGATTTCTGCCTCTGGAATGCTAGGATTAAAGGCATGTGCTACCACTGCCTATTCTTTATGTTTAACATTGTGGCTGCTCTGTCTCTGACCCCAGATAAGTTTATTAGAATGCACAATATTTGGGGGAATACAATACCACACTGGTCAAAGCATACAAAGATTTGGGTAGACAGGGCACAAATTCATGTCTACTGCACTACATACTCACTGCAGTATATAGTGATATACTGTATTCTTCAAAATGCTGAAGTGGAAGTTACATGATAACTATGTGAGGCAGTTTAGATGCTAATTGGGAGGACTTAGTCATTTTACAAAGCAACTATACTTCAAACATCATGTAGAACATCATAAGTATATACACTTCCATCATTTTTACTCAGCTCAGGGTCAGCATATGGGATGATGCCACCTACCTTCAGAGTTCATCTTCTCTCTTTAGTTAAACTATTCTAAAAATACTCTCATAGGCACACTCAGAAGTGGTTTTTGTTTTTATGGTGATCCTAAATTCAGTCAAATTGACAGTTAAGACTACCTATCACAGATCTTCCTGGAAACCCACTGGCCACACTAGCCAGGGAAACAGGTAGTCTTCACTCTCTTTCCCTTCCTCGAGTTTCAGTTTTCCAATCTTATCCCTAGTTTTGTAGAAGACTATCTGTTGGAGCCTCTCCTACCTCCCTGCCCTCATTCCAAAGGGACTAAGCAGATCTTCTCCTACAACCTTCCTTCCTCACCTCATCCCTTTGTTTGACCCATCAACACCAGAGGCACTCTCCCTGGAAACCCACTGGCCACACTGGTAAGGGAATTAGGTAGATGATCTTCAGTATTCTTCTTGTCCTCTAATTCTAATTCTCCAATCTCATACTACCCCTGCAGTAGATCACCTGCAGGGGCCTGTCTTCCCTCTCTTCTTCCATTCCTTGGGGACTCCACAGATCCTTGGGGCAAACCCAGTTTCCCCCTCTCCTGTGGATCTTCTCACCCCTCATCCTTCCAGCCTATCCCCATTCCTTCTTGTCAGCTCTCAACACTTAGAAACAAGTTCTGAGAATCCCCAGTGTCCTCACCTAGCAGGGACACTGAAGCACTCTGAATCAGGCAACCCACAGCCACCACATGCTCCAAAGGTCCAGTGAAAGTGACAGAAACCAAGGAGTGGAAAACTCACCCAATAAAGACAAGGCTTAGAATTACAATCATCCTAAACCCAGATGCTTAGATGCCAGTGTAAAAACATAATCAAATAACAAGCACTATATGTCTCTGCTAGAGCCCAACAACCCTACTAAAATAGGGTCTGAGAAAGTAACATATCTAAAGCATAATAAAGGCAGTTTACAGGAAGCCTGCAGTCAAGATCAACTTAAATGGAGAAAAACTCAAAGCAATTCCACTAAAATCAGGAACAAGGTAAAGTTGTTCACTCTCTCCAGATTCTCGTATTCAATGTAGGATATGTAGTCTTAGCAAAAACAATAAGACAACTGCAGGAGATCAAGCAGATACAAATAGGAAGGGGAAAAGTCAAATTTTCTTTATTTTTCAGATGATATGATTGCATACATAAGTGACCCTAATTTTTTTTCTTTTTGAAACAGAGTTTCTCTGTGTAGTTTTGGTGCCTGTCCTGGATCTTGCTCTGTAAACCAGGCTGGCCTCGAACTTAGAGAGATCTTCCTGGCTCTGCCTCCTGAGTGCTGGGATTAAAGGTGTGTGCCACTGCTACCCAGCAACCCTAAAATTTTTACTAGGAAACTCCTATAGTTGATAAACACTTTCAGCAAAGTAGCAGGGTACAAAACTAACACATAAAAGTTAGTAACCTACATGCAAAAGACAAATGGATTAAGACAGAAATCAGAGAAACAACACCTTTCACAATAGCCTCAAAAATGTAAAATATCTTGAGTTAACTAACCAAACAAGAGAAGAACTTTTATAACAGAAACTTTAAGACATTGAGAAAAGAAGTTGAAGATATCAGAAGATGAAAATATCACCTATGCTCATGGATCAGTAAGATCATGTAAGTAAAAATGGCCATCCCACCAAGCAACCTACAGATTCAATGAAATCCCCATCAAAATTCCAATGCAATTCTTCACAGAAATTGAAAGGACAATTTTCAGCTTCATATGCAAACAGAAAAAAAAATAGGACAAGACAGTCTTGAACAATAGAAGAACTGCTGGAGGCATCATTATCTCCAACTTCAAATTTATTGCTATAGGGGAAATAGTTAAGATCTCCTGGGTAAACTGGAAGGGGGTAAAAAGGGGAGGGTGGGGGATGGGAACAGGAGAAATAGAGGTGGCCAAGTAGGGGGAGAGATGGAGAGGGAGAGCATGAAAGAAACATCTTGATAGAGGGAGCCACTATGGGTTAAGGAGAAACCTGGTACTAGGGAAATTCCCAGGAATCCACAAGGATGACCCCAGCTAAGACTCCTAGCAATAGTGGAGAGGGTGCCTGAATTGGCCTTCCCATGTAATCAGATTAGTGATTACCCTAATTGTTATCATAGAACCTACATTCAGTAACTGATGGAAGCATATGCAGTGATCCACAGCCAAGCACTGGGCTAAGCTCCTGGAGTTCACTTGAAGAGAGGGAGAAGGGATCATATGAGCAAGAGGGGGTCAAGATCATGATGGGGAAAACCACAGAGATAGCTGATCCAAGCTAGTGGGAGCTCAAGGACTCTGGACTAAGAGCTGGGGAACCTGCATGAGACCAAACTTGGCTCTCTGAATGTGAGTGACAGTTGTGTGGCTTGATCTATTTGTGGGGTCCCGGCAGTGGAACCAGGACTTAACCAGGGTGCATGAACTGACTTTTTGGAGCCCATTCCCTATGATGGGATATCTTGCTCAATCTTGATGCAGGGTGAGGGGCTTGGTCATGCCTCAGCTTGGTATGCTATGCTTTATTGACTTCCATGGGAGGCCTAGCTCCTCTGAGGAGTGAATGGGGGGTGGGATGGGTAGAGGTGGGAAGGAGAGAAAAGGAGGGAGGGTGAACTGGGGTTGGTATGTAAAATAAAAAATAATTTTAAATAAAATTTAAATAAATTAAAAAATAACTATAGTAATAAAAACAGCACAGTATTGGCATAAGACAGACATGTTGATTAATCAATGGAATAGAATTAAAGACTCAGAAGTAAGTCCACACATCTATGGAATATGATTTTTGACAAAAAAGCCAGAAATACACACTTACATTAAACCTTTACTCCTATATGCTAGTGCCCTTGGTACAGGAAGGAACTCTACATGCTGTAACCAGAAGTCCTGCAGAATGTCTGGCAGATTCTTTTATGAAGCAGGAACTCTGAAAGACTGTCCCACCTTGTTTTGGCAAGTTCAGCAATCATTTTCTTGTGGGTTCTGCATGTCCAGTTTATACAGCATATTGTCAAGCAGTCCAGGCCAGACCAGTTTCTTGCCCAAATGGCTAGCCATGCCACATCGAAAATAAACTTCATAAGAAGCTTCTTCAATGCCCATCATCCTCTTGAAGTAATTGGTGCTACCAGGAGCAGATGTGTTACACAGTTGAAAAAAGTCTAGGTTCTTAAAATATTTTAAATGCCGTATTCTGTAGGTCTTTGAAGTATTCAAAGATTACCTATCCATCTGAAATATATCTCTGCATAGCTAGAAAATGTGACTAACATGACTATAGGTTTGACTATTATAGATGACTATTAATCTGTATTTCTTAATTATACATTATAATTTTAAATGAGTTACATAAACATAATACCTTAAACAAGAGTAGAAATATACATATAGTATAACAAAATTGACCTTAAACCTGTATTAATAAACCAAAATCCATATCAATGTATTTTGAGATTAACAATTGTTTTTTTGGATTAAAGTAGATTCAATAATATACCTTTTTTCATCATTTCTATATCATATCCCCCTTTTTTCTTCAGAAAGAGATTGACTATGACCATTAACCATTTATAACCAACCACCTTTAAATGAAAACAAACATTCATAAACAATGTTTTGGGAATTTAGATGTAGTTTTTTTAGACTAGTTCCTGCTGATTGGTGGATGCTGGTAATCTTTGAGGGACCCTGAGAAAATTTAGAATTATGGTTAAATCTTGGCTGTAGTAGTCTGTGAGGGTGCATCGTCTCAACCAGTTGCCTTGAAGCTGTTCTGGATGTTGGATCATCTGGGCCCTCTTGCTCACTGAAGACCTCTCAGGGGATCTTCCTTGATGGGACCATATTAACCTGGAAGGAATCCACATCTACTCATCTTCTGTGAAAACAAAAGCAAAACCTCATTTCCAAAGTAACATATCTTTTGACTTAAACCTTGGAAACAAGATATTTCTAAAATATATAGGTTGGTTTAATTTAGCAGCCTTTACAATCAAATGTCTCATAGTAGTTAAAAAAAAAAATCCCAAAGACAACATAATAATATACTGTATCCAGACTCTCTGTATATTTTCCATTTTTATGTGGCTTATTTTACTTTTTATTATTTTATTTCTTTTTTAAGGATTTTCTCTACCCATTTTCTTTTTCTTCCCAAGCCTACATATATTTTTAAACACATCGTAACACATTTAGAGGTTTTTTACCATCTGAATCTGTCCTTATTGTATATCTGTAGTCCTTTTCTGACTACAAGAATTTTTAAGCTTCTAAGCCACGTGGCTAGGACCAAAGTGGTGGCCTTGGCTGCTGGATCTACCATACATGGCTTTTCAATATGATTGGAGATACCAACCGGTCACACTTGCCTCCTTAATTCTGGGAAGCAGTATTAAGTAGTGTGCAGCTGTGTTCTTAAGCCTGAAGCTGTGCTCCCAAGCCCATAGGCAGTGGCTGGGAGAAGACTCTTTGTGTCAAGGCTATGAGAGACCTTGTGAGTCCTCCATGTTGCTGCTGAAGCCTGCTGTGGCCAGGGGATTCCGTTCTGCCCTTAATGAGAGACATGAACTAGGAGCTATTCTTGGCTCTGTTTTAGAACAGTTTTTTAAGCTCTCAGGTTTTATGTGGAAATTCTTGCCAAGCATCTGGGTGTCAAATGTAACCAAAAGCTTTTCTGTGTGCTGCCCAGCCCCACAGCAGCTTATAAAATAATATTACTTAGAGGCTTAATATTAATTACAAACTATTTAGTCTATGGCACAGGCTTATTGCTAGCTAACTATTAAATCTTAAATTAATATATTTCTATCAATTTATTGTGGTGGTATTGTGTTCCCCAAAATATTGTGCACCCTAATAAACTTATCTAGGGTCAGAGACAGAATAGCCACTAGATACAGAGGCTAGAAAATGGTGGCACTCACACCTTTAATCCTAGCATTCCAGAGGCAGAAATCCATGTGTTCAAGGATATAGCCAAGCATGGTGACTCATGCCTTTAATCCCAGAAAGTGAGCCTTTAATCCCAGGGAGTGGTGGTAGAAAGCAGAAAGGAATATAAGGTATGAGGACCAGAAACCAGAAACATTTGGTTGGTTAAGCTTTTAGGTTTTGAGCAGCACAGTTCAGCTGAGAGCCATTCGGATATGAAGACACAGAGGCTTCCAGTCTGAGGAAACAAGATAGCTGAGAAGTTGGCCAGGTGAAATTAGCTGTGGCTTGTTCTGTCTCTCTGATCTTCCAGTATTAACCCCAATAACTGGCCTCAGATTTGATTTTATTAATAAGACCTGCTAAGATTCCTGCTACAACCTATGTATCACCATGTCTCATGGTTTTATCTATGTTCTATTACATCTTGCTCCCTGGCAGCTCACAGTGTCTCTCCTGACTCTTCCTTTCTTTTCCTTGTATCTTTGCTTGGATTTCTTGCCTGGCTATAACCTGTTTCATCATAGGCCAAAGCAGCTTCTTTGTTAACCAATGGTAGCAAAACACATTCACAGCATACAGAAAGGCCATCCCACAGAAGCTTGCTGCTATCAAAGGAGAAATGTAAACACCAAGTCAGCCACAAACTCTATGGTCTACACATTGGTGTCCTGTATGCAGTCTATGCCAGGGCAATGGTGCTACAAATCTTATATGAGTAACCAGCCAATACCTAATTTGATTAAAGGCCATTTCTCAAGATGGAACCCATACATTTTTTGGGTGACCAAGAACCAGAGACTAGATAGTCCAGGGATCTAGGGTAAATTAATCTTGGTAAGAACTGTTTTCTTTTTTTCTAGTCTTACCACAATGTTGTAGGGCAACTTGAAAAATTATTTCTCTGGTTTTCAATTCTGTTGTCTGAGATGCCTAAGTTTTTTGGCTAAAGCTGTAGGCTCTTTTCCAGTTCTGCTAATGATTTATATTTTGTTTCTTACATATAAATTTGGCACATAATGGGTACTCACCCAGTAAATGCTGACTAATCCTGGTACTCATAAACCTATGTGGTTTAAGAAAGAAAAATGACCCGGTGGGTTGGCAAACAAGTTTAGAAGGTTGTGGGTGAATAAACCTACAAATTAAGCATATCTCTGAAAATAAAAGATTACTCCTTACAATTCTTTTGCATTTTTAGTATGACAATTCTGACATGTATGTCTTACATTTCCTCCTGGAGGGTTTATAGTGAGATTAAGTTGCATTTTTTCCACACCAGTAACACATTCTGTATATCTTTATGAGCTCCCTCCTTTGCCTTCTTACATTCCTATACTCCTATAACTTTTCCTGGGGTTTCAGTAGCTCATTATTACCCTTGAGGAACATAGAGTCTTTATTTTTAATTGTTTTTTGAGAATTTCATATAATTTTCTTTCTTTCTTTCTTTTTTTTTTTTTTTTTTGGTTTTTCGAGACAGGGTTTCTCTGTGTAGCTTTGCGCCTGTCCTGGAACTCACTTGGTAGCCCAGGCTGGCCTCGAACTCACAGAGATCTGCCTGGCTCTGCCTCCCGAGTGCTGGGATTAAAGGCGTGTGCCACCACCGCCCGGCCTTTTCTTTCTTTTTATTTATTTATTTATCTGTTTATTTTTATTTATTTTACATCCGAGCCTCTCCTGCCAGTCTCTCCTCCTACCACCCCACCCCTGTTCTAACCCCCCAATCCATTCATTCTCTGTTTCTATTCAGGAAAGGGCAGGTCTTCCATAGATATCAACAAAACATGTCATATCAAGTTGCAGTAAGACTGACTCACCTCCTCAGGCTGGGCAAAGTGACCCAGTATGAGGAGTAGGATCCCAAAAGCCAATAACAATCAGAGACAACCCCTGCTCATGTTCTTTCCCTTCCCTCAACTGTTGCCAACCAGATCCTCTTCCACCTCCCTACCCCCCTCAACTTCATGTTCATGTTCTCTATTAAAAAAGAAAAAGACACAAACAAAAACAAAAAAATAAAAAGCAACCACAGAGTCTTATTTGTGTTGGCTAACTACTTATGAGCATGGGGTCTGCCCTGGAGTGTCATTAATATACCCAGTGTTACTCCATTGAAGAAAACTGATTTTCTTTCTCCCAGTAGCTAACAGTTGCAAATAACTTCTCGACTAAGGATGGAATTTAGTGTCCACTTTTCCTTCTCTGTGGTCTGGGGTTTTCTTTGGCTTGAGCTAGTCAAGATTTTGCGCATGCTTTCACCATCTATATGAATTTATATGTGCACTAGCCCTGTTGTGTCTTGAAAAAGCTGTTTCCATGAGATTGTCCACCACTTATGGCTCTTATAATTTTTTTTGGCTCATCTTCCACATAGATTCTTAGTCCTTGAGGGGAGGGATGTTATAAAGACATCCTATTTAGGGCTGAATGTTCCAAAGTCACCTTGCCCAGCCTTAATACATGGGGAGGTGAATCAGTCTTACTGTAACTTGATATACCATGTTTTGTTGATATCCATGGGGAACCTGCCCTTTTCTAAACAGAAACAGAGGAGGAATAGATAGGAGGATGGTAACAGGGGTGGGGTGGTACGAGGAGAGACTGGCAGGATAGGAGGGAGGGGAAACTGTGGCCAGGATGTAAGAGAGACTTTGTGGCCCATTTGGTCTCCATGTTAACTACTATCTCCTGCAAGAAGAATCTTCTCTAATGAAAGTTGAGTGGTGCACTGATCTATGGGTAAACCATATGTCATTAGGAATCATTTTATTGATATGGCCATTTAGCAAAATAATAGTAGTAGGTTTTCCTCTAGGGCCCATGATCTATCTCAAGTTCTTGTTGGGCATTAGTTTCATCTCATGAAACAAGCCTTAAATCTAAGAAAAAAGTAGTTGGTTTCTCCCATAACATTTGTTCCATTATTGCACTAGTTGTGTATGTTGCAATCAGGTTGCTATTGTAGCTTGAAGGGTTCATAGCTGGGTGTGATTAATGATTACTTTCCTTGTCTGGTACAATGTTTAAGAACACAGATTTTTTCATTTCCTTCCTTCCTTGCTTCTTTCCTCTTTCCTTCCTTCCTTTGTTCTTATTTATTTGTCCATTTCTTTACTTTTTAAACAGAGAAGAATATTTTGTAGAACTCAAGTATGATCTATTCAATACAAAAAAAAGAAAGGCAATAAAGCCCAATTGCATTGAGGATATTTTATTCCTATTTTTCTTTTATTGAAAATAGATTTTTCACACAATATATTCTGATTATGGTTTCCCCTCCCCATCTCCTCCAAGTTCCTTCCCATCTCCCCCCAGTCTGAATCCAACCCTTTCTGTCTCTCATTAGAAAATGAACAGGCATCTAAAGAATGTTAGTAAAATAAAATATGATCAAAAAATAACAGAACAAACAAACAGAAGAAAAACAACCAAAGAAAACATCACAAGAAACACATCAATGCAGAGATACACATGTTCACACACACAGAAATCCCATAAAAATAAAAACCAGAAGCCAGAGTGTCTTAGTTTAAGGTTTTTATTGCTGCTATGAAATACCATGACCAAAAAGTGAGTTGATAAGGAGAGGGTTTATTTGGCTTACACTTCTGCGGGAGTCCATTTTCAGGTCCCTAGTGACTTTATCCAGCAGGTCTGCATAGAGAGGATGATTGGACCATGGGCCTGAGTGCAGGTGCCTGAGATGGTCTGCAATTGGCTGTGCTGGGGGGAGGTCTTTTGCTCCACCCCTTGGCAATTCTATAAATACACTAGGGCAGAGACAGTCGTGGCCCATTGGAATAGGTTCCAGGCCCTCTTGAGGCTATTCTGTATTTTCTATCTGTTTTTCCTCCCTCTAAATCCTTCTAACTAATATTTCCCGCTGCTCTTAATCAAGAGCACTCTGCAGAAATTTGGGGGTGGGTGGGTAGCCCCCCACTTCCATGTTGCTGTTCACCACTAAGTCAGGACAGGAATTAACAGGCAGGAACTGATGCAGAGGCCATGGAGAGGTGCTGCTTACTGGCTTGCTTCCCATGACTTGCTCATCCTGCTTTCTTATAAAACCCAGGACCACCAGCCCAGGGATGCCACCACCCATCATAGACTGTGCTCTCCCCCATTGATCACTAATTAAGAAAATGCCTTATAGCTTTGTCTCATGGAGGCATTTCCTCAACTAAGGCTCTTTCCTCTATGATGACTCTAACTTGTATCAAGTTGACACACAAAACCAGCCAGTACACATAATATATATGCAAAGGACCTGTAAGGTTAAAAAAATTCCCTAACAAAGCATAATGGGACAAAGAACCTCCAAAGATGCCATTGAGTTTGGTTTATGGTGACCATCTACTGCTGAGCTTTGGACCTGCCCTTAAGTGTGAGACCCCATTGGAGAAAACTAATTTTTTGTTTGCAAGAAGTTATCAATTGGAGATAGCTTCTGAGTTAGGGATGGGGACTGTGTACCCTTCTCCTCTCAGTGTTGGAACCCCATTTGGTGCACCTGTGCAGTCCAAGTGCATGCTGCCAGTCTCTGTGAGCTCATATGTGCATCAGTCCTGGTATGTTTAGGAGGCTACATTTCCTTAGTGGCCTCCATTCCTTCTGACTCTTACACTCTCTCATCCCCTGTGGTTATTACATTCTCCTGCCTCCTTTTTTGTAGGATCCCCTGAGTCCTGAGGGGAGAGATTTGATAGAGACATCCCATTTAGGACTGAGTGTTTCAGAGTCTTTCATTCTCTGCACATTGTTCAGTTGTGGATCTCTGTTCTCATATACTGCAGGTGGAAGCTTCTCTGATGATGGCTGTGCAAGGCACTGATCTATGAATATAGCAGAATATCATTAGGAGTAATTTTATTGCTAAAATTTATTTTCTTTAGCAAAACAGTAATGAGATTTCCTTTAGACCCCTGGCCTATCTAGTCTCAGGTCTTTGGCCATCCAATCAGTGTCAGGGATGGGTTCCATCTCATGGAATGGGCCTGAATTCCAGTCAGACAGTTGTAGCTAGAGTTTTCCTGCCTGGCCCACAGTCAGGACAAATCTCTCTCACCCGCCAGTCCCAAGCCGCTCAAACCCGATCAAGTAAACACAGAGACTTATATTGGTTACAAACTGTATGGCCGTGGCAGGCTTCTTGCTAACTGTTCTTACAGCTTAAATTAATCCATTTCCATTAATCTATACCTTGCCACATGGCTCGTGGCTTACCGGCATCTTCACATGCGTTTCTCATCATGGCAGCTGGCAGTGTCTCTCTCACTTAGCCTTCCACTTCCCAGTTTTTTCTCCTCCTTGTCCCGCCTATACTTCCTGCCTGGCCACTGACCAATCAGTGATTTATTTATTGACCAATCAGCAACACACTTGACATACAGACCATCCCACAGCACTTCCCCCCCTTTTTTTTTTCAAAAAGGAAGGTTTTAACCTTAACAAAGTAAAATTACATATAATTTGGGAATTTGGGCGTAGCTTCTCTTACTACTTCCTGCTGGAGGGGGGTGCTGTATCTTATGGGGACACAAAGAAAATTTTAGGATTATGGAGTAGTCCATGAGGGTGTATCATCTGAGCCAGTTGCCTTGAAACCATTCTGGATGTTGGATCATCTGGACCTAGTGTCATAGGAGACCTTTCAGGTGGTCTTGGCTGGTCAAACCTGATGTATATTAATCTGGAACAAATCCATAGCCTCTGGCTTTCTGTGGAAACAAAAGCAGAGCCTTCTTTCCAAAGTAACATATCCTTACATCCAAATTTTGAAGTCAAGATACCTTTAAAATATACATTTTGGCATAACTCAACAGCTTTTGTAATCAAATGTTTTTCTTCAGTTACGAATATCAAAGAGAACATAATCCAGATTTTCTGTGTGGTAGCCATCTTTACGTGGCTTATTTTTTTATATTAGCTTGAGCCTATTGCTTTAAACTGCAGGCTTCTAAGCCTGAAACGGCGCTGGCGCTGTGGCTGCTGGCTCCGCCCACTTCAGCTTCCCAACATGGCGGTGATATGTTTTCCGCCAGCTCTGGGAGCCATCAACTCTCAGAAATAGTGGGTCTATGCTTCTATCAAAGCAGCGTGTAGCCCAGAAACCTCTTTTTTTTTTGTTTTGTACTAGCAAAGGCTAAATCCACCAAGCAGCTTAATGTGCCACTTGCAGAGGCCTCATTCCCGCTGTACCGCAGGTTGAGCGCGCACACTAGGAACCCACCAGTAGCTCAAACCGGCAGCTGCCGCTCATTTGAGAGAGACAATTAGGAACTGTTTTTAGCTCCATTTTAGAATCTTTTCTCAGGTTTTATGTGGAAACTCTTGCCACCACAGACAGTGGTTGGTTACTACTGCAACTTGATGCCACTATTGTGTATCTTGCATGCAGATCACCATTGTAGGTGACCACATACAAAGGTTTGTATCTGAGTTGGTGTTTGCCTTTTTCCTCTGGAAACTGTTCAAAGTACCTTCCAGTACCATGAACATTAGCCTCTAGGGGTGAAACTCCATTAATGTAACCTATTCCTGGTACTGGAAGCTCCATTTTGTGATGAGAGATGTCCAGTCTGGGCTCTGTTTCTCCTGTTATTTGCCAATTTCATTAAGATTGCCTTCATATATGTATATAATTTAGGAAGCCCCTACTGTACTAGGTGTCCATTCAACACCTCAAATGGCCCAAAGTTTTAGCTGTCCCTCCCTGCAGTTCCTTCCTCACTGTCTCTTCCCTTTTTTCTCCATTTAACCCTCATAGTCCAGTACCCTCTATAACCACCCATAACTATCTGTTCTATTTTTCTTTCCTAGGGAGATAAATACCTCCACTATAGTACATTACCCTATACCTAGCGTCTGTGGCTATATGGATTGTAGCTTGCTTATCAATGATTTAACAGGTAATATCCACCTACAAGTAAATACATACCATACAATATTTGCTTTTTGGTCTGGGTTATGTTATCAGGATGATTTTATTTTCTAGCTCCATTCATTAACCCATGAGTTTCATGATTTCATTTATAAAAAAACCTGATAAATATTTCATTGTATAAATGTATCACATTTTTTATTCATTTATCCATTGACAGACATATAGGTGGTTTCCAATTTCTGCCTGTTATGAGTAGAGCAGCAATGAACACGGGTGAGCAACTGTCTCTGTAGTATGATTCACAGTCCTATGGGTATATACCTAAGAGTTGTATAGCTGGACCTTGCGGTATATCTAGTCTAACTTTCTGAGGAAACACCACACTGACTTCCATAGTGGATGTACAAGTTTGTATTCCCATCAGCAGTGAATGTCAAAACACTCTTCAGATCTCTAACTCCCTTTGGCTTTGTTAACTGCAACACACTTCTGTGTCTTGGGCTGTTTCCACTCCCTGTTAGCAGCTCTCCTTGGCAGATATCCCACAGTTCTGGCATCTCAAAGGCAATCTGTTTCTGAGAGTAATCCAACCTAGACAAAAAAAATAATGCTTTGATTTAACTTTTACAGAATAAGTGGGTGTTCACAATAGCATCACTTTAAGTTTGTGTAAATGATGTGTTTTAATGGAGAAGTGTGACAGGACACAGAAATAAGCAAGGTGAGTAAAATATGTGTGCATGGTCAAATTTCTAAGTCTAAGAATGAGTCTGATCAAGTTGTAATATAACATGTGGATAAATGAATTTAAAACATCTCATTGTAACTTAAGCTTCTTCCAGCTCCCCTTGGCCATTAATGCATCACCAAACCCTGGGATTATTATTAGATTATAAAACTAATTATACATTGGTCATTTCCTTTTTCTATTTGTATCAAATTTGAAGATATGTCTTCTTTTTATTTTTCTTATTTAATTAAGCAGGATTTTTAAAGAATACTGGGTACCTCACAGGTCTCTTTGGAAAGCAGGTAACCAAGCTTGGAAGAAAAAGCTCAGGGCCATTAATGGCCCAGCATAAACCTGGATACTGACATATCTGGCTCAGATAATGATTGTGATACTACTACTGGTTCAGGGACCAGATTCTGGACTCCAGGAAACTGCTTTCCAAAGCTGAGCACCTGAGTCACCAGCTTTGGTGGAAATGGCTGCTGTTTATAGTCTTCTTTCCTACAATGTTTTTCTCTAAGCTGGTGTCTGCAGCTAGAGCATCTAATGTTGAAACCCAGGTCTTGTACTTACGTTCTAGATATCGGGCAACCAGACAAGGGATTGTTTTGTCACTTGGAAGGAAGGTATAGTAATGTCAAAATTCTCACATTTATGGGATTCAAAGGTCATTGGTTGTTTATCACAAGGTTAGTGTGAATAGAAAGTAAGTTATATTTAAATGAACCACACAAATGCAATTACATAACAGATACTGAGAAATGTATTATTTTAAAAAAGAATTACATTTTTTAAAAATTTGGGGTCTATAACAAAGCTTTTTGTACTTATGAGTAAAAGCAAACTGTCACAGAGCACAACATTCCCCAAATTATTTTATACATTTGAAAGATCAATGATTACAAAGAAAATGACTTTATTAACTAAAATGAAGACAGTCAATAGTATAGAAGACAACAAAGTACTTCTAAACCAAAGAGTAGCTCTTTACCAAAGTCATTTGGTAATGATAATCCAATATTTTGTTTTCCAAAACTTATATTTGGATGCTAATGTAAATAAATTTAAATATAAGGCTAAAAATGGAATTGATTTGCTTATGTTGTAATTCAATCAACTAATAAAATAACAGGCTAGCATAAGAAGTATTTTAGAAAGTATATAACTCAAAAAGAATCAAATGTAATTTATGTGCTTCTGCAGTTGGATTGAACAGTCCAGTTTCTGAGGAGGTAAAAGGTCTGATGATCAGTTGCTTTTGATATCTTGAAAATCTAGACTAAGCTTTGTTACTACAGGTGTCAAAATCTAAAACTTAAAACAAAATAAAAACTAATATACTATATGCAAAATTTGAATAGAAAAATGGCTGGGATAATTGAAATAGAGACTGAAGAATTGTTTTACCACTATAAGATAAAGGATTATCATTCTTATGAAGCTTCTTACAAAAATAAGAGAAAATATATAAAATTAAAGTAGTATGAGAACTAGCAAATATTATCAATGTCTTTGATCTGTTGAATTATCATACATTTGAAAAAATTTAGTAAAGGTGGATTGTTGCTGCTTTGTAGATTCTAGTGCTGTTTATCATTATGTTTCAGGCATCTAACAGGGCTTAATCCAGCTCTCTGTTTCCCTATGCATAGTTCTTTATGAACTAGTAAAATCAGGTGAGTTTTAGAAGAGAAGTGCTTTGGCCCTACACTGTTAATTGACTCATAAATGATTTATTTTTTAAAGTAATATGGTCTCACCATTTAAGAGAGTTGAATATTTTGTACACTTGGATTCAATAAACCTATTCTTTAGAAATATAAAGACAAAACTTCAATTTTTATTATTACTTACAATAATAATTAAATATTGAAGGTATTTAATATAGGCAAAATGAATGAATATATACAGATAAATTTTGATATAAATTGAAAACGGTACTTCAGGAAAATTGTATCTGTAAGACTATGCAATTGTACCTAGTGATATCATATAAATTTATATCAATATGCATATTGATAGACAAAAATGAATTTTATGGTAATATTTTATTTGTGCCGAAATGTGATTTTATTTGTATGTTAATAAATAAAGTTACCTGGGGGTCAGAGCTAATAGCAAGCCATTTAGCAGAAGTCTGGCAGTGGTAGCACATGCCCTTAATCTGATCACATGGCAGGCAGAGTCTGTGTGTTCAAGGACATAGCCAGCTTGGTGACACATGCCTTTAATCCAAGTACCAACCATAGAGACCTGGAGGTCCGTATAGACAGGCAATGACTGTTGCTAGAGTTTTCCTGCCTGGCCCACAGTCAGGACAAATCTCTCTCACCCGCCAGTCCCACAGCCGCTGGAACCCGATCAAGTAAACACAGACACTTATATTGGTTACAAACTGTATGGCCGTGGCAGGCTTCTTGCTAACTGTTCTTACAGCTTAAATTAATCCATTTCTATTAATCTATACCTTGCCACGTGGCTTGTGGCTTACCGGTACTTTACATCTTCCTTGTCCTGATGGCGGCTGGCAGTGTCTCCTCTCTCAGCCTTCCACTTCCCAGCTCTATTCTCCTCCTTGTCCCGCCTATACTTCCTGTCTGGCCACGGGCCAATCAGTGATTTATTTATTGACCAATCAGCAACACATTTGACATACAGACCATCCCACAGCAAATGACAAAAAAGTCATGTGGTTGGTTTTAGAACCAATGAGAAGGCAGAGCAGAAAGTCAATAAAAAATACAGACACACAGGAAGTAGGTCTCTATTCTCAGGGGAAGGACAGCAGCGGCTGGTAAGCTAAAGGTTATTTGCTAGTGCTCTGACCTCTTGGGCTTTTAACTCTTTATTTGGCTCTGTGTTTCTTGTTTAATAAGACTGCTTAGAATTACATCTACAGAATTTAAAATAAAAATTTGAAAGTAAATGGTTGATTTGAAAATTATGACTTGGTGGGTGGAACTGGGGTTAATAGTATCATTTTTTATTATTAGCATAATAATATTGCCTCTGAAAAAGTGTTAAGACATGTACTGATATTTTCAGTGTGTCTGTGTGTGGATGCATTAGGAGGTAAGAAGTAGTTAATCTATATTACAAGGCTTTTAATTTTTCTTAATTTGAAGGAACAACAGTTTTAATAGTAAAAAGCAAAGAATTCAAACAATGAACTTGCATAAGGATGATGGCTATATAATGTAGTTTATCTACAGAAAAAAATTACTTTTCATTAATATTACAGGTTGAAGGAATACCAATGACTAAAAACATTCCTGCATATAATTGAACAGTTAGTAACAACAGAACAAAAATGATTCTAACCACTGAATTTTGTACTCAACAGTAACTTCCTTATACCACTCCTTATGGTCTCATTTCTCAGACTGTAGATAACAGGGTTGAATGTTGGAGACAGTACTGTGTAAAAGACAGAGAACAAGAAATCTAAAGCAATTGGAGACTCTGAAGTTGAGTTTAGATATGCATAGGAGCCTGTGGAAAGAAACAATGAGACAACAAAAAGGTGGGGCAGGCAGGTAGAGAAGACCTTAGACTGGCCTTCAGCAGAGGGCATCCTGAGAACTGTGGAGAATATGTGGACATAGGAGAGGACAATCCCAATGAAGCAGGCAAAGGCCATTGCAGACAGGAAAGCAGCCACTCCCATCACTCCAAGGTAATCATTAGAGCAGGAGAGCTTGAGCAACTGGGGGACATCACAGAAGAACTGGTGGATTATTTTGGGCCCACAGAACCTGATAGAGGATAAGGTTGCTACATACAAGGTTCCTGGGATGCCACTGCTTAGCCATACACCTGTCACAGCCAACCTACACTTTCTGGGACACATGATGACCTCATAGTGCAATGGAAAGCAAATGGCAACATAACGATCATACGACATCAATGTGAGAATGGCCAATTCACCCCAGGCAAAATCTGTGAAGAAAAAAACCTGCAGCATGCACTGGCTATATGAAATGTGTCCACTGCCTGCCAGGGAATTCTCAATATACTGGGGAACTGTGACAGAAAGGGATGAGAGGTCCAGAAAGGAAAGGTGCTTCAGGAAGTAATACATTGGAGACTGGAGCTGCCGGTCCAGTGTGGTGATGGTGATAATGATGAAGTTGCCTGTTGATCCCAATAGATATGTCACCAAGAAGAGCAAAGCATGCAAGATCTGTAGCTCATGGTTGTCAGAGAACCCCATTAGGAGGAATCCACTCATTGTGGTTATATTTCTCACAAACATTTTGAGAATAGAAATTGTGGTAGCAGCTGAAGAATAAAATGATATAGTAAATGCAGTATACAGATACTGAGACATTATTTGTTCATTAGTATTTTCTTCAATAATTTCTCTCTCTCTCTCTCTCTCTCTCTCTATTTGTTGCGAAACTTAAGTGAGAACACATTTTTCTCATGTCCATAGAGTTCACACTATCTACTCATAAACCAGTAGTTACAGGTAAATGTACATGTGGCCCATCACTGGTTCTCTCAAGGAACATAATTGTATTTGCCCTATGAAAAAGCACTATTCCATTGCCACAACAGAAACCCATTGCTTTTATCTGAGTCAGCAATAGACAGTGATGGGTTGTGGATGAGAGGTTGTTGAACATGGGACTGGTTATGTATAGACAGGACAGCATACTATTTTAGCAGATGGAATAGGCATTTTAAGGGAATATGCCAGGAATTAAAATATAGTTTGGTTGTTCACTGGAAATAGCTATTTTCTTTAGCAAACAGTACTGTCATTACAGAGAGTCTGTTATTGTAGAACCAAGTGTAAAAATGAATATACGTATTGCTCTTAAATAACCATGCAGTGGTTATTGAAATCAAAAGCAGCAAAAATATTTGTGCAAGGGGAATACTCACATACCACTCTCAATTTAGATATCTTATTTCATTTATGGACTGTTTTAGGGGACAAGCAGCTTCTATTTGAACTGCTGTCTATACTAATAGCCTTCAGGTGTAGCCATCAAATAGCACTTACCACAAAGCAAGGACAATTGCAGATACACAGTGAGTTCTTGAGGTGCTTTAAGATGTGGAGGAAAATGACCACATCCAGTTCCTAACTTCAATAAGAGACTGGAAAATTAAAGTCATTTATGTTTCAGACTGAAGAGAAATTATGTTTTAGTCCATGATCTTTTGCTTTCATATTTGAGAGACTGAAAATGACATATCATTCTCCCCTTGCAAGATGCATGTTGGTGTTTGAAGGTTGATGAGAATATAATAAAGTGTCAGCTTTCTGCATGTTTTTTCCCATTAATGAGTTCTAGGCAACAAGAGCAAACATGCTCTGTTAATCTTTTGAGGTTTTAAGTTCTGTGAAGTATCACCATATATTTTCTTGTGTCTACTTAAAGTTCGTATGCTTAGAAATGCAACCACAGAATAAAATTTGAGGTCACCTTTTTCAATCTTGAGGCAATTCCCATTTAGTGGCATCTCCCTTGTGAAAGAACAAACTCATTCCACCTCCCTCATATCTCTTTTGCAAAGAATAAACTTGATACCAAATCATTCCAACCCTACATTAAATTACTTGACAGGATGTTTGATTATGAAAATGGTTTTAGAGCCAAGTATGACATGAGAAAAAGAATCCCAGGACCTGTGGCAGTAGTGTACTGAATTCAAACCGGTGTGGGCTCCATAGAAAAATCCTGCATCTAAAGGAAAATAAAACACTGTTAAATAAACTAGATAACTTGTTTCATATGATACAATTCTTGTTTCTGAAAGTCTCTTGTTTCCTGCTCTGTGTACCTCAGTCATAACTTTAATCCTTTTAGAATATCCTCATACTGTGTGATTTCTTCAAAACCTCATGTCCTACAATAGTATTCAGTGCAAACTAGAGATCTCACTTATATTTCTCACAGTTTTCTTCTTTCCAAATTCTGCTTCTTTGATCTTATTTTTCTTTGAGGTTGGTAAAATGATAAGTATGTTTATAATTATTGTTCACAGTAAGTTTTTATATTCATTCATTTAATCTTAATATTTTAATCTGATAAACCATACAGTACACTGAGAGATAAAAAGGCTGAGTAATAGTGATCATTCATATAAATAAGACAGGAGGCATGTTTAGATCCATCCTAAAACAGGTTTCACTTGATCTACAGTTTCATCAGCTTGGAGTTAAGAATTTTAACAGAAAAAAATTTAAGAGTTAGTAGCTTAAATAACAGAATTGGCATCTGAGCTATAAAAATTTACACATATCAAAAAAGACACGGGGACAGGGTCACAATCTCATTGACAATGTTCACCACAGGCTGTCTTTCTTGCTGACATCTGAGAGCTTTGAAGAAGTGCTTTAATAGTTTATAAAAGTGTCACAAGTGCAAGAATGTAACATGCTAACTTTTCTCATTCACTGGTTTTCTCACATGGCCCCTTATTATATCTATATGAACTTAAAAAAAAATCCGTTTATTTTCAGTAAGGTGTCCTTACTTCCTTGTTATAATCTCAACCTTGCTTTTCCAAACTAAGTAAGATTATAAGGTTGTGTTAGAATTCCCATAAAATATTTATCTTTCCTCATCCAAGTTTGTAAAACTCACTCCAGAATGTCCTCTTGTGTGTGCAGCTCCCCAAGCTGTTCTGCACCTTCTGATATTTCTTGTCCACAACTGCAGATTTGAAACCATATTATGTCCTTGTGGAGCAATTGTGTTGAACTGCTTTTTTGTGGGGAGGGGTGTGTGTGTGCACTATCTTTTGAAATGGAAGTTTGGACTTACACAAAGTCACTTCATTTACTTTGTCCCTGTGCCATCTGGGACATGGAGTCACTCAAATTTCCACACAGCTGTTGAGGGATTTTGTGAGCTTGGGGTTTAGTGTTCTGACTCAGTGATTTTTAGTCCTTAGACCTTTAGTCCCCTAGAGAGCTGGTTACAGCTGAGAACCCTGGGCACCACACTGAGTGTTTCTGATTTAGCCATTGCTGGCAATAGCTCCCAGACCTGCTAGTCTGAACACAACAGGTGGAGGGCTACTGTGTAGCTAAAATGTGCCTTTCTGAGAGGGCAAAAGAAAATGTAAATATTCATAAAAATACTTGAATCTCTACAAAGTCTCTTGAAAGTTTAGAAATCAGATCAATCTTTACCTTTCTCCTTGAAATATATGCAATACAAAGAATTTCATGTTCTTTTTCTTTTAATATTTTTATTAATTCTTTGGGTAGTTTACATCATGTACTCCAATCCCACCCATTTCCCAATCCTTCCTTGTCTGCCCTTTACCCTTGTAACCTCCCTCACAAATAAAAATAAAAATTAAAAAAAAAGTATCTTATCAACCCTTCTGGGCAACGACCTGCTCCTCTGTTAACCACAGCCTTCTCCACTTCTGTCTAGTCTCCAGTTCTGCGGTGTATGTGCCAGCCCGCTCCTCCTTCTTTTACATTTCCTCATCACATATTCATTCATTGTAGTGGCACTGGTAACTGTGGTGTGTCACCCAGTATACCCTTTTGCCTAAACAGCTTTGCTTGCAAATGTTCATTACAATGAGTTGTTGATCTGTTTCAAGGCCCCTGACTTTTGTTGTAGCATCAAAACTGGACCCTCACTGAGACTCCTCTCTGTTTTCCTGCTGTTGCCCTGAGTCATGGAGATCCTGTGGCTATGGTTCTGCCAGTTCTCCTTCTCCCAGACCAGCTCCAATGTCATGCCATCGGGGTTAGGTCTCCCACACCACCATGGCCAGCTCTTCCATGCTCATACCACCTCTGGCATTGCTTTGTGGTGGCTGGTGAGGGGTGAGGCCAACTCCCCTGCACCCATACCATTGCAGTGTCTGGGTGGACTCCACTAAGATGAGCAAGTATGTGTTGGAGAGATGGGAGAGAAAAAGAATCTGAGTGGTTCATGTGCTGTGGATTGAGGTGGAACTGGAGAGGGTTCAGCTGTGAGGAATAGGCTGATATGGGTGACCTGTGCTGCCACCAAAGGCAATGTCTGGGTCCATGGCCTTGCCATAGCTGGGTACTGCGTTGATATCCATGGTCTTGTTAACCACCAAAAGCCATGCAGATGCCTGTGGTCTGGGTTCATGCCTGAGGCCATATTGATATCAGAAGGACTTGCTGAGCTGGCCCCATCCCACTTGCTGGACGTCACATTCAGGAATTTCATGTTCTCAACACCTATTTTAGCCATCAGTTATGACTACTCAGGATAGCAAAATGTCTAGGAAATCCTAAGATATATTTAATAGCAATGCTTAAAATTCTCCAAGGTAACATTTATTATTAATGCTTTACAAAAACTTTTAATTGAAAATAAAGTAAGCCCACAATACTGTTTAGGAAACTTTTTAGTTCTCATCACTTTAACAATAGACACTGTTACTATTTGCAGCAACAATGTATGACTATGTTTCCACATGTTAGAGCAGAATTACTCCAAAAATTTCATCTGAACTGTATGATTACATACTCATCACACATTTTTAAACCTTTACTTCTTTTTTAAAAAATTTAAACTATAGTTACATTAGTTCCCTCTTTCTTTTTGTTCCTCCAACCTCTCTGTACCTCATCCTAATTTGCTCCCTCTGGAAACCATGACTTCTTTTTCTTTATTTGTTATTGTTCACACACAGAGACAACTAAATATATAAATACAGCTTTCTCAGTCTGTTTGGTATTACTTGTATGTATATGATTTCGAGGCTGACCTCTTGGCTTTGGATAACTGCTTTCAGGACTCCTTTGTTGCCTGTAGTTCTTTGTCTATGAATGGGTCTCTGTAAGATTTCCCTCCTGCATTTCAACATGCCTATTAGTATTGTAGCTCTTTAAGTCTTGTTTAGACAGCCCTATTATTGTGCATCATGGGTAAAGAGTCTCTGTCATTTCCAGAAGACACAAGCTCACAGCAGCTTTCCTGGTATTCTCTGTAGTTTGACCAGTTGTGTTTTTCTGTAATGGTCTCCTTTGTTACAAAGAGAAGTTTCTTTGATGAGAGTTGAGAGCTACACTTGTCTGTGGATATAGTAATAGTTATTTGGAATGCAGTTAGGAATTATGCTAATTTAATAAAGTGGTGGTGGCAGGTTCTTCCCCAAAATACATGACTTCACTAGCCCAGGGTCTTTGCTGGGTTTTCAGTATCAGGCATGATTTTCCTCCTGTTGACTGGGCCTTCTCAAGTTCAATTAGAGAGCTATCGATTACCACCAAGATATGAGTGCTACTGTTGTAACTTAGGATTAGTGTGTCACATTAGTTGTCCTTGTTGTTCATAGACATTGTAGCTGGATAGGACTATTGTTTGCTTCCCTCCCTTGGAAGCTTGCACAACTCCTCCCCCATACTGTGAAAGCTATCATAGGAAGCTTTTAGGTCAGATGCAACTCAGATTCTCTGAGTCTTGGGTCTGAAGTAAATGGGTCCCTTCAGTAATAGGGACTTACCTTCAGCCTCTGGGAGGTAAACATGTGCAACAGCATAAACTTTACTGTTTTGGGAGATTCGGGATCCACTGACTAATGCCTGAGAAGGGGTTTTCTCATGCTGGTAATGCAGGTTTAGTTAGATAGTCTGTGGCTCCGGGAGGAGCTTTGTCAGCCCATGTGAGAAAACTTCATTAAAAATATACATGCAGCCAACTCACATTGGACCAAGAGGTGAGTGACTCTGCTCATACCCAGAGAGTCCTGCCCCTTGGACTCATCCCTGGGGCACAACCCATCCCTGCCCCCCCCCACCCAATCTGCCCCAGTGGCTGGCCAGCAGGCAGGGCACCTGGGGAAGATCCCCCCCTCACCAAGACCTCCCTACCGGACCCTGCAATCTACAGCCCTGCCTCCATACACGTTTGCCTGAGAACCCAGCCACTTCCTGAGACACAGAAACCAAACTGCCACCTCTCATTGGACCAAAAGAGTCTTCCTGAAACACAGAATCTGTCAGCTCTGACTGGACGAAGAGCCCTGATAAGACCAAGAGTGGCTCCGTGAATCACAGAATCAACAAGCTTGGGTTGACCCAAGAGCAGCTCCCTGAGACACAGAATCTGCCTGCTCCAATTAGACCAAGAACTAAGATTGGACCCAGAGGAGCCCCCTGAGACACAGACACAACAAGCACAGAGTGGACCAATAGCAACTTGTTCAGACACAGGCACCTCTTATACCTATTAGAGGAGGAGATGGGCAGATGTCAAGGCAAAATTACATACAACAACATAAAGAGCAATACGACATCACCAGAACCTATCCCTCATCAAACAGCAAGATCTGAACATCACAATGTAGAAGAAACAGAAGAAAGTGACCTTAAGAACAGCATCATGAAGATACCAGAGGCCTTTCAAGAAAAATGAAAAATGAAATTGAGGAAAAGACAAACAAAAAATTGGAAGAAATCAATAAATCCCTTAAAGAAAGCCAAGAAAACCATGAAAAAGCAATTAAACACTTGAGGGAAACAGTTTCATACCTGAAAAGGGAAATAAAAACAGTGAAGAAGACACAAACAGAGGGAATGCTGGAAATAGAAAATCTGAGTAAACAAACAGGAAACACAGATGCAAGCATAACCAACAGAATACAAGAGATGGAAGAGAGGATCTCTGGTGTAGAGGATACAATAGAGGAAATGGATTCATCAGTCAAAGAAAATACCAAAGCCAAAAAAGTCATAACACAAAATGTCCAGGAAATCTGGGACACTATGAGAAGGCCAAATCTAAGAATAATAGGAATAGAAGAAGGAGAAGAATAACAACTCAAAGGCACATAAAATATATTCAACAAGATCATAGAAGAAAACTTTCCCAACTTAAAGAAGGAAATGCCTATGAAGATACAAGAAGCCTATAGAACACCAAACAGACTAGACCTGCCCAAAAAGTCCACTCGCCACATAATAATTAAGCAACTAAACCTACAGAATAAATAAAGAACATGAAGAGCAGCAAAGGAAAAAGGCCAAGTGACTTATAAAGGCAAACCCATCAAAATAACACATGATTTCTTAATGGAGACTTTGAAAGTCAGAAGGACCTGGTCAGATGTAATGCAGACACTAAGAGACTATGGATGCCAGCCTAGACTAATATACACAGCAAAACTTTGAATCACCATAGATGGAGTGAACAAGACATTCCAAGACAAAACCACATTTAAACAATACCTATCCACAAATCCAGCCCTACAGAAAGCACTAGAAGGAAAATTCCAACCTAAGGAAGTTAGATACACCCTTGAAAACACAGGCAATAGATAACCCCACAGCAGTAAATCCCAGAGAAGAGAAATATACACACACTACCACCAAAAGATAACAGGAACTAACAATCACTTGTCATTAATATCCCTTAATATCAATGGACTTAATTCACCTACAAAAACACAGGCTAACAGAATGGATATGAAAGTAAGACCCATCTTCTTGCTGCATACAAGAAACACACCTCAACTTCAAAGACAGACATTACCTCAGAATGAAAGGCTGGGAAAAGTCTTTCCAATCAAATGGTCTTAAGAAGCAAGCTGGTGTAGCTATTCTAATATCCAACAAAATAGACTTCAAACTAAAATCAATCAAAAGAGATCAAGAAGGACATTACATACTCATAACAGGAAAGATCCAGCAAGACGAAGTTTCAATTCTGAACATTTATGCCCCAAACACAAGGGCACCCACATATGTAAAAGAAACATTACTAAACCTTAAATCACACATCAAACCCCACACATTAATAGTGGGAGACTTCAACATCCCACTCTCACCATTGAACAGATCTGCCAAATTGCAACTTAACAGAGAAATAAGAGGCTTGACTGATGTTATGACTCAAATGGACTTAATTGATATCTAAAGAACATTCCACCCTAACAAAAAAGAATATACCTTCTCAGCATCCCATGGAACCTTCTCTAAAATCGACCACATACTTGGTCACAAAGGAAACTTCAACAGATACAAAAAATTGGAATAACTTCCTGTATTCTATCAGACCACCATGGTTTAAAGTTAGATTTCAACAACAACAAAAATTACAGAAAGCCTACAATCTCATGGAAACTGAACAATGCTCAACTGAAACACCAATGGGTCAAGGAAGAAATAAAGAAAGAAATTAAAGACTTTGTAGAGATCAATGAAAATGAATATACAACATAGCCAAACTTATGGGACACTATGAAAGCAGTGCTAAGAGGAAAATTCATAGCATTAAATCCCCACATAAAGAAGTTGGAGAAATCTCACACTAGTGACTTAACAACACACCTGAAAGCTCTAGAACAAGAAGAAGCAAAGTCACCTAGGAGGAATAGATGCCAGGAAATAATCAAATTGAGAGCTGAAATCAATAAAATAGAAACAAAGAGAACAATACAAAAAATTAATGAAACAAAGAGTTGGTTGTAGTGGGTAGCCATTCCAGCTTTGATCTGGAAGTTCCAACCCCCATTGAGACTTCGGCAATGTCACGCCTACAAGGCGGGGCCAAGGGAGGCGCCTGGGGACCCGAGAGCTGGATCGGCGGGAGCCGGGATGGTGGGAGCCGGATGGCGGGGAGCCGGATGGCGGGAGCCGGGATGGTGGGAGCCTGATGTCAGGAGCCGGGATGGCGGGGAGCCGGATGGCGGGGAGCCGGATGGTGGGAGCCGGGATGGTGGGAGCCGGGGCCCGCACTCGGGGAGGAGGGGGATCGCCTCACTCACAGCGGTTTTTCGCTGGTCTGGGGGCTAAGCTAGGGAGCTGAGACCGGACTAGCTGCTCCCTTTTTCGGGAATGGAACCGTGTAGGCTTTCCCTGGTTCTATGGAACTCTGCAGGCGGGTTTAGGTACCCGCCAGCCGGGGAGGAGGCTGAGGGCGGGAGCCACCCAGGCCTTTGGAACTTGCCCCACGTTGGGCGCCAGATATTGGTGAAATTATTAAGGCCACTCCACGTAGTTAAAAGGAGATTTATTTAATGGCGTAACTTACAAATTAAGGAATAGGTAGGTCGCGGAGTCTGGGGAAGGTGTATCACAGTCCAGCGGTGTTCTCTGGAGCTCTGCTCGGTCCACCTCTCCAGTCCAGGGTCCCGCAACAGAGAGAGTGCCTGCCGATCCAGCTCTCGGGTCCCCAGGCGCCTCCCTTGGCCCCGCCTTGTAGGCGTGACATTGCCGAAGTCTCAATGGGGGTTGGAACTTCCAGATCAAAGCTGGAATGGCTACCCACTACAGTTGGTTCTTTGAGAAAATCAACAAGATAGACAAATCCTTATTCAGACTAACCAAAAGGCAGAGAGAGAGAGCACCCAAATTATCGAAATCAGAATGAAAAGGGAGACATAACAACTCACAATGAGGAAATCCAGAGAAACATCAGGTCATACTTCAAAGACCTATACTCCACAAAATTGGAAAAATCTAAAAGAAATGGACAACTTTCTGGATAGGTACCACATACCTAAGTTAAATCAAGACCAGATGAAGTACTTAAATAAGCCAATAACCCCCAAGAAAATAGAAACAGTCATTAAAAGTTTCTCAACCAAAAAAAGCCCAGGACCAGATGGTTTCAACGCAGAATTCTACCAGATCTTCAAAGAAGAGTTAATACCAATACTCTTTAAATTGTTCCACACAATAGAAGCAGAAGGAACATTACCAAACTCCTTTTATGAGGCTACAGTTACTCTGATTCCCAAGCCAAACAAAGATGCAAAAAAGAAAAGAGAATTACAGACCAATCTCCCTCATAAATATTGATGAAAAATACTCAACAAAATATTGGCAATCAGACTCCAAGAACACATCAAAACAATGATCAAGTAGGCTTCATTCCAGAGATGTAAGGTTGGTTCAACATATGAAAGTCTGTCAATGTAATACACCATATAAACAAACTGAAAGAAAAAAAAACACATGATCATTTCATTAGATGCTGAAAAGGTCTTTGACAAAAATCTAACACCCCTTCATGATAAAGGTCCTGGAGAGATCAGGAATACAGGGAACATGCCTAAACCTAATAAAGGCAATTTACAGCAAGCCAACAGCCAACATCAAAGTAAATGGAGAGAAACTCAAAGTGATTCCACTAAAATCAGGAGCAAGACAAGGCTGTCCACTCTCTCCATATTTATTCAATATAGTACTTAAAGTTCTAGCTAGAGCAATAAGACAACAAAATGAGATCTAAGGGATACAAAATGGAAAGGAAGAAGTCAAACTTTCACTATTTGCAGATGACATGATAGTATACATAAGTGACCCCACAAATTCGACCAAGGAACTGTTATAGCTGATAAACACCTTCAGTAATGTGGCAGGATACAAGATTAACTCAAAAAATCAGTAGCCCTCCTATATACAAATGAAAAAGGGGCTGAGAAAGAAATCAGAGAAACATCACCCTTTACAATAGCCACAAATAATATAAAATACCTTGGGGTAACTCTAACTAAGCAAGTGAAGGACCTGTATGACAAGAACTTTAAGTCCCTGAAAAAAGAAATTGAAGAAGATATCAGAAAATGGAAAGATCTCCCATGCTCATGAATAGGTAGGATTAACATAGTAAAAATGGCAATCTTATCAAAAGCAATCTACAGATTCAATGCAATCCCCATCAAAATACCAACACAATTCTTCACAGACCTGGAAAGAACAATACTCAATTTCATATGGAAAAACAAAAAAAAAACCCCAGGATAGCCAAAAGAATCCTGTACAACTAAACAACCTCTGGAGGCATCACAATCCCTGACCTGAAGCTCTACTATAGAGTTACAGTAATAAAAACAGCTTGGTACTGGCATAAAAACCAACATGTAGACCAATGGAACCAAACTGAAGACCCTGACATTAATCCGAATATGTATGAACACCTAATTTTTGACAAAGAAGCCAAAACTGTACAATGGCAGAAAGAAAGCATCTTCAAAAAATGGTGATGGCATAACTGGATGTCAACGTGTAGAAGATTGCAAATAGATCCATAATTGTCACCATGCACAAAACTCAAGTCCAAGTGGATCAAAGATCTCAACATAAATCCAGTTACTCTGAACCTGATAGAAGAGAAAGTAGGAAGTAGTCTTGAATGCATTGGCCGGAGATCACTTCCTAAATATAACACCATTAGCACAGACACTGGGAGAAACAATTAATCAATGGGACCTCTTGAAACTGAGAAGCTTTTGCAGGGCAAAGGACATGATCAATAAGACAAAACGACAGCCTACAGAATAGGAAAAGATATTCATCAACCCCACATCTGACAGAGGGCTGATATCCAGAATATATAAAGAACTCAAGAAACTAGACATCAAAATACCTAACAGTCCAATTAAAAAATGGGCTAGAGAGCTAAACAGAGAATTCTCAATAGAAGAAGCTCAAATTGCTGAAAGACATTTAAACAATTGCTCATCATCCTTAGTCATCAGGGAAATACAAATCAAAATGACTCTGAGATACCATCTTACACCTGTCAGAATGACTAAGATCAAAAACACTGAAGACAGCTTATGTTGGAGAGGATGTGGAGCAAGGGGAACACTCCTCCACTGTTGGTGGGAATGCAAACTTATACAGCCACTTTGGAAATCAGTATGGTGCTTTCTCAGAAAATTGGGAATCAATCTTCCTCAAGACCCAGCTATACCACTCTTTGGCATATACCCAACAATGCCCAATCATACCATAAGGACACATGCTCAACTATGTTCATAGCAGCATTATTTGTAATAGCCAGAACCTGGAAACAACCTAGATGCCCTTCAACTGAAGAATGAATAAATAAAATGTGGTACATATACACAATGGAGTACTACTCAGCAGAGAAAAACAATGACATCATGAGTTTTGCAGGCAAATGAATGGAACTAGAAAATATTCTGAGTGAGGTAACCCAGACTCAGAAAGACAAACATGGTATGTACTCACTCATAAGTGGATACTAGATGTAAAGCAAAGGATAACCAGACTGCAACCCACAGCTCCAGGGAGGCTAGCTTGTAAAGAGGACCCTAGGAAAGACACAGGGATTGCCCAGTAATGGAGAAATGGATGAGATCTACATGAGCAAACTGGGGGTGTGGGGAGATAATGGAGGGCAAGGGTCAGGGGAAAGAGAGCTTAGGGGAGCAGGAGGTCCTAGCTGGATCAGGAACAGAATGGGAGAACAAGGAAAGAGATACCATGATAAATGAAGACACCATGGGAATAGGAAGAATCAGAGTGCTAAAGAGGTCCCTATGAATTCACAAAGATGACTCCACTATAGACTACTGGCAATGGTCGAGAGGGTGCCTGAGCTGACCTACTCTAGTGATCAGAGGCCTGAACACCCTAATTTTCATGATAGAACCCTCATCCAGTAACTGATGGAAGTAGATGCAGAGATCCATGGCCAAACCCCAGGTGGAGCTCCAGGAGCCCAATGGATGAGAGAGAGGAGGGATCATATGAGTAAGAGATATTGAGACCATGATTGGAAAAAGTACAGAGACAACAAGCCAAACTAGTGGAAACACATGAACTGTGATTCAATAGCTGAGGAATCCCCATCGAACTGGACTAGGCCCTCTGGATAAGTTTTTTAGTTGTTTATTTGTTTAGGGGGCCCCCAGGCATTGAGACTTGGACCTGTCCTTAGTGCATGAGCTGGCTTTTTGAAACCTAGTGCCTATGTTGAGACACTTTGCTCAGCCTTGGTGCAGGGAGTAGAGGATTGGACCTGCCTCAACTGAATGTACCAGGCTCTGCTGACTCCCCAGGGGAGACTTTGCCTTGGAGGAGGTGGGAATAGGGGGTGGTTTGGGAGAGAAAAAGCTGGGGATGGGAGGACAGGGGAATCCATGGTTGATATGTAAAATGAATAGAAAAATCTCTTAATAAAAAGAAAAGAAAAAAAAGAAATATATGTGGTGGTATTTTACTTGTACTGAAATGTGATTTTAATTGTATATTAATAAATAAAGTTGCCTGGGGGTCAGAGCTATTAGAGCCATAGCAAGTGCGTGGCGGCGGTGGCGCACGCCTTTAAGGACCTGGAGGGCAGTACATACAGGCAGTGACGAGGCAGTCACATGTTTGGGTTTACAACCAATGAGAAGGCAGAACAGCTAGAGTATATAAAGGCATACACACAGGAAGTAGGTCCCTTTCAGAGAGCTCTCTTGGCTGAAGAGGATCGCTGAAGCAGGAAGGGTGAGGCTCTTAGCTCTGACCTCTTGGCTTTCTTCTCTGAATCGGCTCTGTGTTTCTTATTTGATAAGACGGTTGGTTACATCTACATTTGGCGCCCAACGTGACAAGAATCCATTAAAAACTGCTTAACTTGGCTTGGCGGCAGGTCCGGTTTCCCGCCTGGGCGGCCGGCAGGTCCGGTTTCCCGCCAGGGCGGCCGGCTCCCTAGCCCGGGCACAGGTTGGCGTGGAATCAGGCTGGACTAACCTTGAGCTACTTGCTTAAAGCCGGTGCTACAAACAATTCAGGCCTGCCCTGCCGAACAGGGCCCCTGCCTGTAAAGCCAATGCATGTGGTTGGAGCTTAAGGTAGCCAGAGCCAAGGCTTGACTAGGCTCAAGCGGGAACACGTGGCTGGATTCAAGCTCTTAGGCAGAACTTGCGGCTACGGTTCTTGCGTGTTCTCTCTCTCTCTCTCTCTCTCTCTGGATTCACACCTCGGACACTAGGTGGCTGTTTTGAAATTCCCTCGGATTGGTACTGTTCTACCAGGACTTGGTAAGTCACTTAACATATCAAATATTTTAAAGGAAACTATTTAAAAGAGAAATTTTTTTCCACATTAAAAAAAAATGGGTTTTCTGTGTTCATTGGAAGAAAACTGGGCTTTGTTTGCAATTTTAGGCAGTCTGACAATGGAACAGCTATATGAGAAGATTAATGTTGATCGAATTATGCATTTTATTATTATGCTTATTCTCATTTTACTATTTAAAAAGATAGTCAATTTAAGTGCCAGGGTGACAGCTTTAGAAAATCTTGTTAAACCTGTAAAAACTCAGACAGAAGAAAGTAGCAGTGAAGTTGCTTCAAGATTGGATCATAGGGTTACAGAAAGAAAGCCTATTTTCACACAGTCACCCTTAGTTTGTCCAGTAACTGTACAGCAGTTGCCTGATCAAATGACTACACAAAATATTTGGGCTCCAATTGAAATGTTAGATTTACAAAGGTTTAAGGAGGCAATAGTATCTTATGGCATGCATTCCCCATATGTAAAGCAAATGTTAAACTCTTGGTCAACATATAATAGGATTGTACCACAGGACTGGCGGGAGCTGGCACAAGCTGTTCTTGAACCCAGTCAAAGGCTTCAGTGGCTAACTTGGTTCAAGGATGAAGCTAAAAACATAGAAAAACAGTGGAGGGATAAAGGAATACAAATCTGCCAGGATCAGCTTATTGGAGAAGGTCAATATGCTTCAGCACAAACACAATGTTTATATGATGTCCAAACCCTAATTTTATGTCGAACAGCAGCCTTGAATGCATGGGACAGAGTTGAGGAACCAGGAAAAAAACTGAGTCATTTACAAAGGTTGTACAAGGCCCAAAAGAATCTTTCACAGATTTTTTACAAAGACTGGCTTCAGCAGTAAAGAGAATGGTCCCGGATTCAGAAGCTAGTAAGATAATAATTGAAACTTTGGCCTTTGAGAATGTGAATGCAGCATGCAAAACAAAAATCAGGCCATTAAAGGCAAGATCTGCACCTTTGGAAGATTGGATTAGAGACACGGTTAATGTTGAAGCTCATGAGCATGATGATACATGGGTAGGAGAAGCAATTTCAAAAGGTTTGAGGAATGTTAGATGTTTTGGATGTGGAAAGCAAGGACATTTGAAAAGGGACTATAAACAGGTCATTCCTAGAAACAATGTTTCTTCAAGGAACAATGGCAACAGAATGCCCCTTCCTTCTGGAGTATGCAGAAGGTGTGGTAAGGGAAAACACTGGACCAATGAATGTAGATCAACAAGGGACAGACAGGGTAATCCTTTGCCTCAGTCTTTGGGAAACTCCCAGAGGGGCCTCATGCAGGCCCCAATAGCAAATCCAGTTCAAACCTTTCCTGCAGTCGTAGAGGAAACCCCTACTCAGAGCAATTAAATAACCAAAGCCTATTGGAATAAGTCATGCTGGTCAGGGTGATGAAACAGAGAGAATAGAAAATTCAGGAGAAAACATAAAGAAATTTTTTTGGCAAACTTCTATTAATGAACAAAGACCAAAATTATTGATAAAAATAAATGGTGTTTTGTTGTCTGGTCTGGTAGACACAGGTACGGACATTACCATAATTGCACCAGAATTTTGGCATCCAACTTGGCCTCTTCAGGAGGTAAACATTCAACTGTTAGGAATTGGGACATTATCTCAGGTGAAACAGAGTGCAAAATGGCTTGAATGTATAGGTCTAGAAGGACAGAGAGGAAAATTGAAACCATATGTAGCCAACATAGCTATGAATCTGTGGGGTCAAGACTTGTTGCCACAATGGAATACTCAGATTAACATCCCTCCAATCTCAGAAACAAATCATAAACTAGCACATGTTTCTGAGAGAAATATTAGAAGGCATTATTCTGAGTGGTCACCAGCCATCCATATTATGCAAGAACAGGGCACAGCAACTGATGATCTTCCAAAGACATCAACAGCTCTACCTTTAAAATGGTTAACAGACAAGCCTGTATGGGTCCAGCAATGGCCTTTAACAACAGAGAAACTACAGACTTTTGAAGAGCTGGTAGAAAAACAGTTAAATGCTCAGCATATTGAAGAATCAACCAGTCCTTGGAATTCTCCTGTATTTGTTATTAAAAAGAAGTCTGGTAAATGGAGAATGGTAACAGACCTTAAAGCAATTAACAAAGTAATTCAGCCAATGGGCTCTTTACAATCTGGAATTCCTTTGCCTACTCTGTTACCAAAAGGATGGCCTCTCATAGTTATTGATTTAAAAGACTGTTTCTTTTCAATACCCTTACAAGGAAAAGACAGAGAAAGATTTGCTTTCACAGTGCCTACTTATAATAATTCTCAACCGGTTAAAAGATTTCAGTGGAGGGTTCTCCCACAGGGAATGTTGAATAGCCCAACTCTGTGCCATTAGAAGTGGTACGTAAAAAATTTCCTAAATCTATAATTTATCATTATATGGATGATATTTTACTAGCTGACTCAAATGAAGATACTTTAGAAAGAATGTTTGAAGAAGTAAAGAAAATTTTGCCTTGCTGGGGATTACAAATTGCTCCTGAAAAGATACAAAGAGGAGATTCTATTAATTATTTAGGATATAAAATAGAGCTACAAAAAATTAGACCTCAAAAGGTGCAAATTAGGAGAGCTAGACTACAGACTCTTAATGACTTTCAAAGATTATTTGGAGATATTTCTCATCTAAGAACTATTGTTGGGGTAAAAAATGATTAATTGCATAATTTGTTCAAAACCTTAGAAGGTGACAAGGACTTAAATAGTCCAAGAGAATTATCACCTGAAGCTGAGAAAGAATTGGCCTTGGTAGAAAAGAAAGTACATGAAGGGCATGTGGATCGTACTGATCCAAAGCTGGATTGCATTTTGGTTATTTTAGCTTCTAGGCATTCTCCTACAGGAATATTAATGCAGAGGGAAGATATCATATTGGAATGGATATTTTTACCAAATAAACCAAATAAAAAATTAAAAACTTATGTGGAAAAAAATCTCTGACTTGATTTGGAAAGGAAAATTGAGACTTCGTCAATTAGCAGGAATAGACCCAGCAGAAATTGTCGTACCTTTAACTAAGGAGGACATTGAAAAATTATGGACAGAAAGTGAACCTTGGCAAAGAGCTTGCAGTAATTTTTTGGGAGAAATTAACAGCAAATATCCCAAAAGCAATAGAATTGATCTTATAAAGAGAGCTGATTGGATCTTGCCTCAAATTATATGGGAAAAACCCATATCTGGAGTTCGTACATTTTATACAGATGCCAACAAACAAGGAAAGGCAGGTTACAAATCAGAAAATTTAAGTAAAGTGGTTCAAAGTCCTTATAATTCAGTTCAGAAATCAGAATTGTATGCTATTCTGTTGGTATTAATGGATTTTTCAGAACCTCTCAACATAGTAACTGACTCTCAGTATGCTGAAAGAGTAGTATTACATATTGAGACTGCAGAATTTATCCATGATGCTTCAGAATTAACTTCACTATTTATTCAATTACAAGATACAATCAGGAAAAGGAGTCATCCTTTCTATATAACTCACATTCGATCCCATACTGGTCTGCCAGGCCCTCTAGCACAAGGCAATGATGAGATTGATAAATTATTAATAGGAAATGTGCTTGAGGCCTCAGAATTTCATAAAAAACATCATGTCAATAGTGAAGGTTTAAAAAAGGATTTTTCCATAACCTGGCAACAAGCCAAAGAAATAGTAAAGCTATGTCCTACTTGTTCCTTCTACAATCAAATGCCATTACCAGCAGGATGTAACCAAAGGGTAATCAAAGGAATGAAATCTGGCAGATGGATGTGTTTCACTTTGCAGAATTTGGAAAACTGAAATATGTACACCACACTATCGATACTTATTCAGGATTTCAATGGGCAACTGCTTTGAGTTTCGAAAAAGCTGATTCTGTAATCACTCATTTGCTAGAAGTTATGGCCATAATAACTTTATATTTGTGCAGGGTGTACCTGCACAAATCAAAACTGACAATGCTCCATCATATGTCTCTGTTAAAATGAAACATTTTTTTTGCTTATTACAATATAAAACATATTACAGGCATACCACATAATCCTACAGTTCAAGCAGTTATAGATAGATCAAACAGAACTCTAAAGGATATGCTAAATAAACAGAAAGGGGTAACAAAACCCCCCAGAAATAGACTGCATAATGCTGTATTAACTTTGAATTTTCTTAATGCCAATGAGAAAGGAACAACAGCTGCAGAGAGACATTGGATAATAGAAAAAACTACAGAATTAAATCAGCCCATATACTTTAAGGATGTGCTGACCTCAGAATGGAAACCAGGGTATGTGTTATGTTGGGGACGAGGTTTTGCTTTTGTTTCTACAGGAGAAGTTAAGTTGTGGGTACCATCAAAATTGATAAAGGTTCGATTTGAACAAGAGAAACCTCTTAATTAGAGGAGGTGATAGTTCTTCAACAAGCATGAACATCCAATTTAAACTAACACATGTCTTTTCATTTAATCAGATAATAACTTGCCAAAAAGGAACATCCCCAAAATTAGTCTTGGGGAAAGGTTTTTGTTTTTGTCTTTTAGGAGAATGAAGGTTAAGGAATCTGAAGAACACTGGACAAATGAGACAACTGAAGAAAAGGGACAAATCATTTATCCCAGGAAACAGAGTGAAACGGCGTATGGGTATACATTATCTAAAAAATTTTATGTCTTCCTAAATGTTTGTTTCTGCTTTTCTCTAAAGATTTAACACTATTGGTCTTCTAATAGTCCCAGTTCAATTAAAAATTAAAGCTGACTTTGGAGTTGGAGAACGGCTCTCTCCTTCTTTAAACTCAAGCATGTTGTTAAAAGGAAAATGCAAACTCCCTGTATCATGCCAGAATAAAAGAGCCATCTTCTGCTATGGGACAGGAGAAAAGCCAAATTAATTAAGGGACTATTCTATTACTAATCTCAACTCTTTGATTCTATTCTGATTCTTTAAACTTTTCTTAAAGTATGAATTTTATATCAAAATTTACAAGATTAATATATATATAGATATATAGATATATATACATCTTAACCTTTGTTAAGATATGAATGGTCATATAGAGTATTAATTAATTCTAGAAAAAGGCTTCAATTAGCTGCATATATATGTCTTTGTGTTCGAGTCTCTTATCAGTTTTCTGCAGGAAATCACGGCCAGGCCTAACATCAACTGAAGTCTCCAGGAAGAAGTTGGGGCCCCACAACAACAACAATTCCATGTGGACAATAATAATATCACTAAGCTGACAAACATCATCTACAGATCAGCTTTGAACTACAAGGTGCTCAGAGCAATTTTGAGAGGACTAGCTGAGATGATCCAGTCTCAAAGACTACTTGAATAAGGACTTGAGATAAACCCTGAACTTTGGCATTATACACAGACTGGATAATGAAGGATATAGTTACCTTTCCTAGAATTTGACAATTAACCTAAAATTTTTCTTTCAGGATAAAGATAACTACGCCCATACCCAGCAGGAAGCAATTTTAAGAATACGACGCCCACATTCCCAAAAAGGTGGTGTGGAGTGGGTGGTGTTTTGGTCTTTTTAATGGGTTTTGGGTCTGGGATAATTTTCATTGTTTAGGGGAGTTGGTTACAAGTTGTTGTCAAGGGTTAGGACAAAGGCCAAGCAGATTAGATTTAAAGTTATTGTTTAAAAAAAAAAGAGAAAGAAAGAAGAAGAAAAAGACAATTACTAGTTTTAAATACTTTACATTGGATTGGATTGTTTTATATTGTATACAAATTATATATATTGAAATTGATATTGTTAGAAAATGCTATATGTATATTTCTAATTGTACTTATACCGTTCATTTAACAATGCAATTTTCTGATCCTTGAATGTTATTATTACCAACTATTAGGATATAAAGAAATGAAAGTTAGTAGTTAGACATTACAATAGAACTTGTAGTCATATTAGATATGTTTTAAAAATTGAGCAGATATATTTTAGACAGGTCATCTTCAAATCCTTCAGAGATCTACAGAATATGGCATTTAAAATGTTTTAATAACTTAGAAAATTTTTATTTTTTGTTATGATTATGAGACATGTCGGCTCCTGGCAGTACCAATCTACTTCAGAGAAAATATGGGCATTGAAGAAACTGCATATGGAGTTAACTTTCATTGTGGCAAAAGTTAGCCACTGGACAAAAAAGTATCCTCGAATTAACTGCTGACAAAATGGACAGACAGGACACGAAACAAAGGACTACTGATTCTTGCCAAAACAAGTGTGGTTATGGCTTTATCAAAAGGCATCTTCTGAGGCCAGGACAATATGGCACCATCCCTGAAGTGGCCTTAGCAATTCGGAAAAGGTACAGTGCCCTTTTCTTCGAAGGCAGCTGAACAGGCAGTGGGCCGATGGCTTCTGATGTGCAATGGAGCAGCAGCTGAAACAGTTATTCTTGAAGAGTAACTAAGCTCAAGCCCCTCAATAGTAGACTGGCATTTGATAGAGGGATGTGTAGAAGAACGGGATGCTGAGATGAAGCCATATATACACAGCCAAGAAGAATGGACAGCTGAATTAAAAAACCAACAACAATTTCCAGAATTTAAAATCCTGAATCATAACATGACACTAGTGGAATTCAGGTGTTTCTGGTACATGGACTGCTCTCACCCAATGGGAGGTTGAACTGTTGACCTTGTGTACATCCTACTTCACAAATGATTCTGTCAGATACCCTAAGCCTATAGGCTGAAGATGATGCCCCAGCACTGCGGAGAAACCTCAGGTGACTGTCCAGGGAGCTAGCTGTTTTTGTCAACTCACAAATTTTTTGGAAGTTGCTTGTATGCACTTCCTGTTTTTATTTTTGTTAGCTAATATTATTTCCTTCTTGGGTCTCTGAGAGAGTTGAAGATTAGTTAGTTATAGTTGAAGGTTAGTTAGTTATAGTTGAAGATTAATTAGGATAGAAAGTGAATTAGATACATTTTGGACTTAACAAAATAGGATAGATAATGAAATTATTTTCTCTGAATTTGTCAAATACAAATGGACTAGACATTGTTTAGACATTTATTACTTGTATATATTGTATATAGTCATTGTACTTTTGTATATAGTTTTTCTTTTGTTAGTTATAACCTTTTTCTTTTTTTCCTTTTTATTAAAATAGAAAAGGGGAATTGTGGTCGTATTTTACTTGTACTAAAATGTGATTTTAATTGTATGTTAATAAATAAAGTTGCCTGGGGGTCAGAGCTATTAGAGCCATAGCAAGTGCATGGCTGCGGTGGCGCACGCCTTTAAGGACCTGGAGGGCCGTAATACAGGCAGTGACGAGGCAGTCACATGTTTGGGTTTGCAACCAATGAGAAGGCAGAACAGCTAGAGTATATAAAGACATACACACAGGAAGTAGGTACCTTTCGGAGAGCTCTCTTGACTGAAGAGGATCGCTGAAGCAGGAAGGGTGAGGCTCTTAGCTTTGACCTCTTGGCTTTCTTCTCTGAATCGGCTCTGTGTTTCTTATTTGATAAGATGGTTGGTTACATCTACAAATATATATGCATCTACATAAACACTTTTATGAATTGTATGTAATTTAGGCAAGTAAATAAGAATATCTTTTCTTATGGATTTATCAGACCTCCTTTGTGTAGATGAATTTATAAATGGTCTTATTAAACAAAGGCTTTGCCCTGGAGGAGATGGGAATGGGGGGGGTTGGGGGGAAGGTGAGGGGGACTGGAGGGGGGAGAACAAGGGAATCCGTGGCTGATATGTAGAACTGAATTGTATTGCAAAATAAATAAAAAAAAAGAAAGAAAAAAAAACACAGAGCCAAATATAGAGTCGAAAGCCTTAGAGAGATCAGGGAAATGGGGAAAGCCACCAGCCAACCCTACCTCACCAACTCTACAGCTTCCAAATGCGAGTTCTGTCTACCTACGTCTGTATGCCTTGGTGTTCTGCCATTTGATTTGCTCTCTGTTCAGCTCTATCACTTCTTCCTACACAGCTCTGTCACTTCCTGTCTGTCTGTACAGACCTCCAGACCTCCATGGTTAACTAGTTTTGGAATTTAAGGCATGTGCCAACACCCTTGGCTCTGTTTCCAGTGTGGCCTAGAACACACAGAGATCCTGCCTGCCAAGTGATAGGATTAAAGGCGGGCGCTAACATTGCATGACTTCTGTGTTGTGGCTGGCTTTTTCTTCTGATCTCCAGGCAAGTTTTATTTACTAAAGCACAAATAAAATATCATCATGCCTTTGTGTACTTTATCCTCCTCCTTCCCTTTCCTTCTCTAGTATAGTCATATTTTATAGACCACATTGCGTTTGGCTCAGACTATGCATCACACTTTGTAGGACATTCTATTTATTTGTAATCTTATAAAATATGATTGAATGTCTGTTGCAAACCAGATATTCAATCCCTTTCAGTTTCTCTTCATTACAGATAACATTAGTAGGGGCATTTTTAAAATTTATTTTTAGTTTTTATTTATGTGTATGTACATATGTTTATGTAGGTTTGTGAGTGTACATGAGTACAGTGCCCATGGTGCTGAGAAGAGGGCACTGGTTGCTTAGTGGAGTTACAGGCAGATGTGATGTGCTCTGTGTGGATGCTGAATTCAAGTGCTTTTCACCACTGAGCAATCTCTTCAGATCCACCTAAGATGACTTTATATTAAATATGAAAATATATAAGAACAAAAGTTGCTACAACCTGAAAAAGCACAAAGCCAGAGAACCTATGTCACTGATTCTAAGTATTTTGATGAAGCTATGATAATTAAATATGATAATTAAATAGACCATGGGTATAGAATGGAGATTAAATATTTAGACCAAAATCATATCAACCAGAAAGATGATATGTAAATTGTATTACATTAAACTGAGAATTTTCTTGTTTGAAATATTTGCTCAGTTTTAAAATTTACTTATTGTTAATTTGTTTACAATATTCTAAAAGTCCATGATAATTTTCATCCAGTATTTAAAAATCACTCTTATTTCACTAATATTTGAAAATTTCAACTTGATGTATATGAGAGTTATCAGGGGACACATTGGAAATTTAATGATAAAATACTATTTATAAAAATGTGAGAAATATCTAAACTGGTATTTTTAATTTTTCCCTTTTAGTAAACACATATTATTTTGTCATACTGTTTTAATTAGGGTTTTTCTTGCTGTAAAGAGACACCATGACCATGGCAACCTCTACAAATGAAAAACATTTAATTTGGGTGACATTTCAGAGGTTTAGTCTATTATTATCATGGTGTGACATGGTGGCCTGTATATACACATGGTGCTGGATCCGTGAGTCCTACATCTTGATATGCAGGCAACAGGTGATCTGTCTCACTGGGCATGGCTTGAGCATCGATGAGAACTCAAAGCCCGATTCCACAGTGACACACTTCCTCCAAGAAGACCACACTTTCTCCAACAAAGTCACACCTCCTAATAGTGCTTCTTCCTTTGGGGTCATTTTCTTTCAAACCACTGCACGCACATACAATATAATCTAAATACAGTTTCCCCTCCCTCCCAGTTCCTCCCTATTTCCTCTCCCATCCAGATCCACTCCTTTTCTGTGTCTCATTTGAAAAGAACAGGCTTTTAAGAGATAACAACTAAACATAAAATAAATATGATAAGATAAAACAAAAACCATCGTATCAAAGTTGGACAAGCCAAGCCAACAGAAAACAAAAGAGTTGCAAGAGGAGGTTCAAGAATCAGAGGCTCACTGGTCCACACATTCAGGATTCTTATCAAAGTACTAAACTGAAAGCATATACACAGAAGACCTGGTGCAGACTTGTATAGGTCCTATTATTGTTGCTTCAGTCTCTATTAGTTCATGTGAGCTTTGCTTAGTTGTTTCAGGGGGCCTTGTTCTCCTGGTGTCCTCCATCCTTCTGTTTCCCTGACTCCTCTTCCATGTGGTTCCCTGAGCTCTAAGGGAAGACATCCCATTTAGAAATGTGTGTTCTAAGCTCTCTCTCTCTAAGTTCTCTCTCTCTCTCTCTCTCTCTCTCTCTCTCTCTGCCTCTCTGCACATTATCTGAGTTTTATCCCTGGGTGCTAGGATTAAAGGCATGCACCACCACCTTATTCACTGTAACTCTAGAATTTAGAAAACAACTAACTTATAGAGATCCACCTGTCTTCTGTTTAAATTAAAGGCATGGGCTACCACCACCCTGCTCAAATATTTTATATCAGCTCCAAATCACTCCAACTCTTAGAGATTTAGAAAACAAATCTGAAGTGTAGTAACCCATTGAATTTGCTTAAAACATTTTAAATTTCTTAACTATGTTTTTAATACCAAACAAGAAAAATATCCTTTTTATTTAAGAAGAAAACTCAAAAGCTGATGTCCAAGATGGCCTGGGCCACATGGCAATTCTAACATGAAATTAAGATACATGGCTAAGAAAACCTATTTTGTTTTAAATTTCATGCCAGTAAGGCAAGTGTGCATTGGTAAATTATCATTCGAGAATATTATTATTTTTCATTTATATTTTTTCATACTTATTTTGGTTAAATAAGACATTTGTTAGTCTTTATAAGTTCAAGAGGTCTCTCCTATATGAATTTAATCTTTATGAATCTCGATGGTATCCACAGCTTTTCTTCTCCTGTGTAAACAAAAGCAAAACCTCTTTCCCAATGTAACACATATCCTGGTTTCCATTCTGAGCTCAACACATTTTAAAAATATACAGGCTGATTTAATTCAGCATTTTTTTCTACTATCCAAATATCTCCATAGCTGTTGCTTGTGGTGATATTGTGTTCCCCAAAATATTGCACACTCTAATAAACTTATCTGGGGTCAGAGAACAGAACAACCACTAGATACAGAGGCCAGAAAATGGTGGCACTCACACCTTTAATCCTATCACTTGGGAGGTAGAGATCCATCTGGATCTCTGTGAGTTTAAAGCCACACTGGAAACAGCCAGGCATGGTGACACATGCCTTTAATCCCAGGAAGTAATGGCAGGAGGCAGAAAGGTATATAAGGTATGAGGACAAGCAACTATAGCCTGGTTAAGCTTTTAGAGTTTAGCAGCAGTTCAGCTGAGATTCATTCTGGATGAGGACTCAGAGGCTTCCAGTCTCAGGAAACAGAATCAGCTGAGGAATTGGCAAGGTGAGGCAGCTGTGGCTTGTTCTGTTTCTCTGATCTTCCAGCTTTAACCCAATACCTGGCTCTGGGTTTGATCTTATTAATAAGACCATTTAGGATTCATGCTACAGTTGCTTCTTTCTCAGCATTTTTAAAAATTAAAGTTAATAAAGCACTGTGTAATCTATCTCTGGGGGTCTCTATTACCCCTTTATGTTTATCAAGTATATCTTTTCAAGCATGATTAGATCTTTCTATAATTGCTTGTCCTATAGGATTGTGTGGTATACCTGTAATATGCTTTATATTGTAATATGCCAAAAACTGTTTCATTTTACTAGAGATGGTTGCTGGAGCATTGTCATTCTTAATTTGTACAGGTATCTCCATGACGATAATAATTTCTAATAAATGTGTAATTACAAAATCAGCCTTTTCAGAACATAAAGCAGTTGCCCATTGAAATCCTAAATATTGTGGGAATTCAGCCTTTTGGTCCAATGACTAATTGGACGGAGCATTTTAGCATTATGGGCATGGCCTTTAAAGAAGACACATGACATCTTAAAAACTGGGGCAGGAGTCCTGTGCTCTCTTGGGTGGTGGGAGCAGGACCAAGCTGCAGAGAGGCGTGGCTTGCAGTATGGTTCCCATTGCCCTTGGGCAGAATGGCAGGACAAAGACAGCTGGATCAGTAGCAGCAGCTACCTTGTTCCGTATCTTGAGTGTAACTTATAGATCCCATTCATTAATAAACATTACCTGTCCCATTGCCTCAGTTTCACGCATTATCTGGCACCCAACATTTGGGGCCAACCCAAGGTTACCTGAAACAGGCTAGCAGCCAGCCCTCGTGGCCTGCCACCTGGTTTGGGTCCAGGCACTTGTACACACCTAGCTGCATGCCCAAACTCCATCTTTTGAAATCCCAGCTCCGCCAGACATACATAGTCCATAGCCTCCGCACCCACGTTCATCCCCGAGCTCTGCCAGCATTCGAGTCATGACTGCCGCAGGCAGCAGGCAGTCCCTGGTCCCTCAGCCTCCACTGCACGTGCTAGGGTGTGCACGTGTGCCCTCACCTGAGCCCTGCTCAGACCACAGACACTGCTCTCTCTCTAACCAGTTTTGTTTGTTGTAAACAAATGCTGACACAGAATCTGCTGTGGCTCCAGTGTGAGTTGCCTGAGCTGCTGTGATACATCCGCTCCACCTGCTGGTCAAATGTCAAATTACATCTACAATAATTCGAAGATTTTTCCTGCCTGTGGTAGGTAAGTCAATTGATGGTTCTTAAAATGTAAGTGAATGTATGTATATATGTATGTATGTATGTATGTATGTATGTATGTATGTATGTATGTATGTATGTATGTATAGATAGAGATAAAGAGATAAAGAGAGATAGAGAGATAGAAGGGGGTGTTGTAAAAGAATAAAGGGAAATATAATCTTAAAACTTTCCCCAGGTCAATGGCTACAAATATCACAATGAAGGGAAATAGAACCCTGATCACTGCTACTATGGACGGGATGCTAGGAAAATTTACAGAAGAGATAAGCAACCTAGCTAGGATCAATACAATTTCAGTCATATTAGTGATTAGTCTGGCAATCCATATCTTACCCTTAAAAAAATCATTTGATAACTGTATACGAATTTCTAAACAGTCTTATTAAATAAGAAACACAGAGCCAAATACAGGGGTGAACGCCATAGAGATCAGAGAAATAGTGAGAGACACCAGCTAACCTTAGCTTACCACACCGCCATAGCTTCCCAAGAGAACCAGCTTCTTCCTGTCTAATCTGTGCCTTTATTGCCTTGCTGTTCTGCCTTCTCATTGGCTCTTAGCCCAGCTACCTCACTTCCTCATCACTGCCTGTCTGTACAGACCTCCAGGTCACTATGATTGGTACTGGGATTAAAGGTGTGTGTCACCATGCTTGGCTGTGCCCTTGTACACACAGAGACTCTGCCTGCCTTGTGATCGGATTAAGGGCGTGTGCTACCACTGCCTGACTTTTGTTTATGGCTGGCTATGACCTCTGATCTCCAGGCAAACTTTATTTATTAGCATACAAATAAAATATCACCACATTCCCCCTTTTTTTCTAATAAAAATAAAAAATAATAAAAAGTTATAACTAATATAAGAAAACCATATACAATAAGTACAATAACTATATAATATATACAAACAATAAATACATCAACAATGTCTAGTCCATTTGCATTTGACAAACTCAGAGAAAATATTCCATTATCTATTCTATTTTGTTAAGTCCAAAATGTACCTGAATCACTTTCTATCCTTACTTATGTTACTAACAGAGAACTATCTTATAATGTCTTTCAGATTTATGCACTTCACACCTCTAAGTGAGTTTCTCTGATTTGGTTGATAAATAAAACACTGATTAGCTGGTAGCCAGGCAGGAAGTATAGTATAGGCGGGATAAGCAGAGAGGAGAATTCTGGGAAGAGAAAGGCTGAGTCAGCAGATGCCAATTCACGTCCAGGGAGCAGCATGTAAAGACACACAGGTAAGCCAGTGTAACCTGTACTTCCTAGTCTGAGATGGTCCTTCAGAGCCTGGACAATGAGTGACACCCCAGAATTTCAGATTTCTAGGTCTCCAAAGATGTTGATGCCCCCAGACAACAGAAAGCAGTCTAAAAAGCACAGAGCCCTCACTCCTGCCTCACCAGTCACCCCTTAACTTTTCCAAATAAACAAAAGGAAGGAATTTTAGAGCCACTCACATTCCAGAACCAGGCACTACCCCATTGCTACACTTCCTTCAGTCATCATCATTACTAAAGGCCAATGAGACACATTTCCAAGTCACCATTGTCATGTATTTTCCCTATGTGCATGCTCCATACTCCCTGTATGGACAGACAGAGCTATCACAGCTCTCTCTCTCTCTCTCTCTCTCTCTCTCTCTCTCTCTCTCTCTCTCTCTCTCTCTCTCTCTCTCATTTCTGCTCAGAGGTGGCCTTTCACATCATCCTTCCCCAATAAATATCTTGCATGTGGTCTGTTGTGTGGTATGTTCCTTGCTGCATTCTTGGTCCTCCGATCACCATGATACCCTTGTTAGCCCATTTAACTGAACTTTGTATTATAATAACTCTACCTCCCCAGTCTCTCAGTGGCCCTGTTATTGCAAGCTTCAAATGTTCATCACTCTATCCTCTATTCCTATGAGGTCAACATGCGTAGATTTCACATGTGAGTGTTATATTGTTGGTATCAGAATTCTATGAGTGGCTTAGGTCATTTAATGTCCTTCAAGTTTATCCATGGTGTCTCAGTAACAGCAAATTTTTCTTATGCTAAATAGTATTTCAATGTATATATGTAACACATTTGAAAAAAATCTATTTACTGATAGACACATAGACTTATGGAATATTTTCTCAAGGATTTCACTGAATATTTAACTCATCATATTGATAAATTAAATATTTATAGTGTTCATTATGCTAGTCAAATTATATTTTTATTTAAATATTTTTTTGAGATTATAGTATAATTATGTCATTTCCCCTTTCCATTTCTTCCCTCCAAACTCTCCCATGAAACTCACGCCTTGTTTTCTTTAAAATTTATGGCATCTTCCTCTCTGACTGTTGTTGAACACACACACACACACACACACACATATATACATACATACATACATACATACATATGTACGTATGTTCCCAAATAAACAAATACAGTATGTTCAGTCTGAAGTTAAAAATTTTCAACAGTCAAAACCTTAAAATTTTAGAATAAAGTCAGTTTGATTGTAAGTTTTCTCTTTAATATATTTCTGTATTTTAATGCTACTAATTTGCTTAGGATTTTTCATCATATTCATGAAATGGGTTTGTAACTTTTACCTCCTATGAAAATAGAAAGAAATATAAAACTTATTATCAAGAGACAACAATACAACATGAACATTGTATTAAGGGTACAGGAATAAACATAATGAAGTAAGACACATAATTCATATAAAGACATACATAAATCTCAACACTAGATTTCTAAAACATGACAGTTTAGTGAGAAAATGACCATTAAAAATAAGATAAAATTGTCAATGTCCTGTCATTGGGTTCTTTCATGAAATTAGTATTGAAACTTAGCTCTAAAATTTTTATATAACTATATAAATGTGAATAAAATCAAAATTAAGTCTAGGAAATACTATTAAATAATCTCTGTGATTTGGAGATTACCAAAGATATTTATAAATACTACATGAATCGTGCATAGAAAAGGGAACTAATTCATAAATTGGCATCAAAAATACTTCTTAATAACTAGATAGGAAATAAGACAAAACACAATTTGGGAAAGGTGTATATAATACATTATAACAAAACTACATGATCAATATTTACAAATCAAGAAAAAGACATGTTCTCTGATTCCAAATTCTCTTACATATCAAGCAGGCACTGACTTGAGTCACATCCTAGGCACAATTGTCATAACAAAGCTGAAAATGAGACTCAAGTTTGATTTTGCCCCTACACCACTCAGAATGCCAAAACTAACAAGGTGGTAGCAAATTTACAGATAGATTTTCTTTATATGCTTGAATGTCTTAAACTAATCAATCAAAGTTAGAAGCTACATTGCAAAGTATCTAGTAACACACAACATCTTATCAGTATGTAATTATCCTCCCAGCTATACGTATCAAAATGCATAAATTATGCCAGCAGTATTAATAATAAATTCAAATTGAGATCAGAAATAGAAAATGAGGGGAAGTTCTTCTAGATTAGGAGGTTCTCTAGTGTAAACTATGAGGAAGAAAGAGGGGGTCTACAAAGGTGAAAAGGGGAGCTACAGATGGTAACAAAAAAAGAGAGAAAAATTAAATATTTTCTCTCATATAATGGAAGCAGAAAGGGGATTATTGGGAGAAAAATGTGAACAAGCAGGGGAGAAAAGAGTCCAATGTTACATTAGGAGATGGATGCATATGGTAGTGGGGGTGAATATAAACAAACATAATGATATATATGTGTGCAATGTCATAGCGAGCCCCATCATTTTGTATGATAAGTAAAAATGTAGTTGAAGAAAAGTTTATGACAAAAATTGTCAATCTATTTGCACATATTATTCTATTCATAAACATGAGTCATCTATAATATAGTTTACCTAAGTATATTTCATCACACGAAAATGATGTGTGCTATCTATTTTAGAGACATCTGTGAAAGAACGTTGTATATTTATAAGTGATTCTATGTCAAGAAGATAAGGTTTTATGATGTGAAAAACATGTGTATAGATTATATTTTATGACAGGATCCTTTTAATCATTTCTTGAAGTAATTAATGACTTTGCAGAACTTTTTCCTTTTATATTGGATAGAGTCTACTTCCTCTTCTTTGTTTTCTTTCTCAACAGTCAGGCTTTTGAGCAATATTGTACTTTAATTTTCACATATAAATGTATAGATGTATTTTTGTCTGTGCATATACACAAAAATATATATTGATTGATAAAAGTAAATCATTAGTAACTAAATCTGTAGGAGACACAGCTTAAAAAATGCATTGGAAGAACTAGACTTGTTAAATACTCAAGCCTATTTTCTCTAAAGGGAGAAAATGACTGATGCCTGGTCATCCAGAAGGCTGGAATGGATGTTGTGTAGCAACCTGGTGCTGTTTTTACTATTCTATAGAGCCAGCCTTCCTGAATCCACCAATTTCTGAGCATTGTTTAGGCCCTGATCCTGAGCTTTTATCTCAGTGGATAGAACCCATCCCTATAAAAGAGGTTCCATGTACTTTGCATCCTCCATCAGTAGAATCTGTCCTTATGATTATTACAAATCTTTCCTCCTTAGCCACTTTCTCTGAGCACTGCTCATCAATAGAACTCATTCTTATTGTAAAGGGCACAGGTACTTTACTACTTTGCTAAGGAGTTTCTATGTAGCCAAGCTTTGTATAGTTGAATCTCATGGTTAATGAATCATTCATTCATGCATCATAAAGTTGATATATTAGAATTATATATATATATATATATATATATATATATATATATATATATATATATATTTTATTTTGTAATTTAATTTAATTTTACATATCAGCCATGGATTCCCTTGTTCTCCCCCCTCCCACCTTCCCCCCACCCCGCCTTCTCCCCAGTCCACCCCCCATTTCCATCTCCTCCAGGGCAAAGACTCCCCTGAGGATTGAGTTCAACTTGGTAGATTCAGTCCAGGCAGGTCCAGTCCCCTCCTCCCAGGCTGAGACAAGTGTCCCTATATAAGCCCCAGGTTCCAAACAGCCAGCACATGCACTGAGGACAGGTCCCAGTCCCATTGCCTGGATGCCTCCCAAACAGATCAAGCTAATCAACTGTCTCACTTATCCAGAGGGCCTAATCCAGTTGGGGACTCCTCAGTTATTGGTTCATAGTTCATGTGTTTCCATTTGTTTGGCTATTTGTCTCTGCGAGGGAAAGAGACCTTAGGGGAGTGGGAGATCCCAGCTGGATCAAGAACAGAGAGGGAGAACAAGGAATAAGAAGAGACCATGATGGATGGAGACCACATGAGAATAGGAAGAAGGAAAGTACTAGAGAGGTCCACAGAAATCCACAAGGATACCTCCACAATAGACTGCTGGCAATGGTTGAGAGAAAGAATGAACTGACCTACTCTGGTGATAGGATGGCCAAACACCCTAATTGTCGTGCTAGAAACCACGTCCAATGACTGAAGGAACCGGATGCACAGATCTATGGCCAGGCCCCAGGTGGAGCTCCAGGAGTCCAATTGGCGAGAAAGAGGAGGGTTTGTATGAGCGATAATTGTTGAGAATTATATATTTTAATTGCTGTATGTCTTTATCTTTGTAAGTTAATAGCTTGAACCACACTTATGGATTATTTACAGTTTACAAAAAAGATTAATGTCATATTAAATGACTGAATTTGGGTACTCATCCACATTAAAGTCTATAGAATTGATGTCACCAAGGGAAATAGATCCATTACTGAAAACTATTGAGTTGGATTCTGGTTCGAAGTTGGTATACCAATAAATAGGACAGAGATATTACCAACTATTCATTAATTCTGAAATTTGATGTGCCTTCAATAATTAATTGCTTCCTAGACAACAAAATTAATGGCAAACTTATATAACTGTAATTATTTAAAATTTTAATTAATATAATTGTCTTTAATTCTAAAATCTTTCTCCATGAAAGTATTGCTGCCCTGTATAGTTTTGGATTTGTGCATGTTATCTGTGCTCTAGCTATATCCATGCATATAGTCATCAATGCAGTTTCAGTTCATTTTTTTCTAAAGTGAGCACATTATGATAAGTATATTTCATTTTCAGTCTCAAATACATTTTATATGAATTTAGTATCTACATTGTGTATTTCTTATTCTCATGATATGCATTTATCCATTATTTTTACAGACTTTAATTTGTCAATTTGGAGAAATTTGTATCCACATCTTGCTTTTCTCTGTTAGCTTCAGTACTGAAATACTCCTTTTTTTTTCTGTTGGTCATGCTATCAACTTTCCTTCTTACAGAGATATAAGAATTACCAAGAAAGAGGACTCAAATAAACAATGACAGAGTCCAATTTTAGCAGCACAGTAGGTTTCATCATAGTGGGCTTCTTCATCCAGCCCCAAGTGGAAACAGCTTTTCTATTGACTGTTTCTGTCATCTACATTGTGGCAGTGATGGGAAACACAGAGAACATACTAGTGTTGGTCTTGAGCCCCAAACTCCACACATTCATATACTTCTTCCTCTCCAATCTCTGCTTTTTAGACTTGTGTTTCACTATGAACATTGTTCCCCAAATGCTCTGGAATCTCAGGATCTCACAGAAGACAATCAGCTATGCTGTGCTATTGGTATAATTATTAAGGCCACTCCACGTAGTTAAAAGGAGATTTATTTAATGGCGTAATTTACAAATTAAGGGATAGGTAGGTCGCGGGGTCTGGGGAAGGTGTATCGCAGTCCAGCGGTGTTCTCTGGAGCTCTGCTTGGTCCACCTCTCCAGTCCAGGGTCCCGCAACAGAGAGAGCACCCCAATCCAGATCTCGGGTCTCCAGGCACCTCCCTTCACCCCACCTTGTAGGCGTGACAGTTGCCGAAGTCTCAATGGGGGTTGGAACTTCTAGATCAAAGCTGGAATGGCTACCCACTACATCTCCCCCTTTTTGTCTAAATAAGAAAGTTCTAACCTAATACAAGACTATATACAAAGGAATGGTTATCAAATATTGTCCAGGAATAATGAGGGATAATGACCTAGATAAGATGGAACTACAACCAATGCAAACAATATCAAGCTAGAAACACATACTAAAATCCAGAGAAGTATAGAGCATAGGTAAATGGCATGTTACAAAGATCATTCCAAAAGGTGTCCTATCCTAAAGAACCTGAATCTAATACTTAATATGTTCTATCTACTAAGTTGTAACTATAACTGCTAGTCTTCAATCCCATCAAAGACCTGAGAAGGAATATAATGGTACCTGAGAAATGGTAGACGAATGCAAGCAACTTTCAGGAATCTTGCAAGAGTAGACCGAGACAGCTGGCAGCCTGGACAGTCACCTAATGTTTCTCAGCATTGTTGGTGCATTCAAATTGGCTACAGGCCTAAAGTATCTGACAGACCATTTTCAGAAGCAGGAATTCTGAAAGACCATCTTACCCTGTCTTGGCAGAGTACAGTGGTCGCTTTCCTTGTGTCCCGCTTATCCAGAAAGGACAGCATTGCATTTGTACTGTCAGCCGTCGAGGCAAGGGCAGTTCTTTGCCCAGTAGGCCATTTTGTGCCAAGAAGACAAAGTTCCAAATGGAAATGTCTTAGAAGCCCAACATTCTCTCGGGATCAAATTGGTGCAGCCAGGAGCAATTGTGTCTCACATCAACAGAATTCTAAGTTATTTAAATGCCATATTCTCTAGGTCTGTGAAGTGTTTGAAGGTTACCTGTCCATCTGACCTATGTATCTGTAAATCTGGATAACCTAACTAATGTAACTATAGAGATAACAAGCATAGGTGACTATAAATCTATAATTCTTATCTACCGAAATAACCTAAGGACTAAGGCTTCACGTAAACAAAGTAAACAGTCTATAAGCAAGTGTATGGTAAAGAACGATGACTTCAAAATTGTGACAATACACAAGATGTTATAACAGAGGTAGAAGTATATAGTGCGATATGCAATATGACAATAATCTTAAATATATATCAATATATCGAATATCCTAAACAGAAGTAGAACCTACATAAAGTATGACAGATATAAATTTACATTTGTATCAATATACAAATATTTCAAATAAGAGTAGAAATATATGTACATTATAACAAATATAGTTCTGTATTTGTATCAATATACAAATTATCTTAAACAGGAATATAAAAATAGTTTACATTTGTATCAACATATAAGAATCCATAACAGTGCAAATTACAGTGCAAATTATTTAAGGCTGCTATTTTACTAAATTTGTTTACTAGTATACATAATAATCTACCATAATATCTTATACCTATCTATTCCATTTCTTCTTTTCATTTTTTTTTAGAATACTGAGTTTAATATTTCCTTCCACCCCCAATCCTATAACCATCATCCATAACCCTGAGAATTATGAAACCTAAGGGAGAAGGTGCGTTGTTTTCTTAGAATTGCTTCCTGCTGTTTAGGGGGTGATGTTATCTCTGTTGGGTACTGTGAGAAAGCTCAGATAGTTAAATCTCAGTTAGACTAACTGTAGGTTCTGCAGCAAGTCTTAGAGTAATGGGTAAGATTGTCTGAAATTCTGGTAACAAGTGTAGTGTGATGATGATTACCATGGCATCATTCTGGATTGGGTAGAGTTGTTGTTGGGGCCCCATCTTCCTTCTGGAGACTTCTGAGATTGCTATTAGAAAAACTTATTTGTTATCAAAATGGAAGATTTGGATTTAAAGAGGACATAGCATGTAAGAAAGGATTCTGAGAAATCAAGAATAAGCATGGAGAGAGTTAGAATCTAGAAGACGATGGTCCCTTTTTATTGGTTTCCTTCTGTCCCACACCAGGGGGCTCTTCAGATATGGGACTGAAGAATCTCTCAAACTTCCTTTTAGCAATATGCTTGGGTTTAGAGAAGGAGTGAGCCAATTCCATCTCCAAAGTCAGCTTGGCTTATAATTGAATTGGAACCACCACTTTTCTAGATTGATAGAGAGATAGATATTAGACAGTGAGATTTTACCGTGTGTAGATTGGTACCAATAGATTCTTTCTTTCTGCTGTAAACATCTGGATATCCAAGGCCTTATGATTTCTGTAAGATGGGTATTTCCATTATCCTGGAAAGACAAAAACAGAACCCTACCCCAACCTTTGATTGTTAAATTTTTCTTACAACTTGTAGAGATGTCACATTGGTGGATGATCTTTTACTTCTCCTCATCAAGGGGTTTTTCCTGTTCGAATCGAATTTTTATTAATTTTGTTGGTATCCATAGCTTTTCTTCTCCTGCAGAAACAAAGGCAAAACCCCTTCCCCAACGTAGAACATATCCAGGTTTCCATTCTGAGGTCAGCACATCCTTGAAATAAACTGGTTGGTTTAGCTCAGGAGTTTTGTCTGTTGTCCAATGTCTCTCCACAGCTGTTGTTCCTTTCTCATCAGCATTGAGAAAATTCAAAGTTAATAAAGCACTATGCAATCTATTTCTAGGAGTCATTGTTACCTGTTGCTGTTTATTTAGCATATCTTTTAAAGTTCGATTGGATCATTCTATGACTGCTTGGCCTGTGGGATTGTGTGGTATACTTGTAACATGCTTTATATTGTAATAAGCAAAGAATTGTCTCATTTTATTGGAGACATATGCTGGGGCATTGTCTGTCTTAATTTGTACAGGTATTCCCATGATGGCCATAACTTCTAATAGGTGTGTAATCACAGAATCAGCCTTTTCAGAACTCATAGGAGTTGCCCACTGAAATCCTGAATAGGTGTCAATGGTATGATGTACATACTTTAATCTTCCAAATTCTGGAAAATGAAACACATCCATCTGCCAAATTTCATTTCTTTGTATACCTTTTGGATTGCTCCCTGCATGTAATGGAAGTTGGTTATAGATGGAACAAGTAGGACATTTTTTTTCACAATATCCTTAGCCTGTGGCTAGGTGATGGAGAAATCCTTCTTCAAACCTTTGCTATTTACATGGTATTTCTTATGAAATTCTGAAGCTTCTAGCACATTACCTATTAGTAACTGATCAATCTCATCATTACCTTGTGCTAGAGGTCCTGGCAGACCTGTATGGGATCTGATATGTGTTATATATATATAGGATGTTCCCTTTTTCTGATGATTTCCTGCAATTGTATGAATAATGAAGTTAATTCTGTATTATCAGGAATAAATTCAGCAGTTTCAATATGTAAAACACCTCTCTCTGCATATTGAGAGTCAGTGACTATATTGAGGGGTTCTGTGAAGTCCATCAGTACCATAAGAATGGCATACAGTTCTGCCTTTTGTACAGAGCTGTATGGACTTTGTACCACTTTACTTAAGTCTCCTGATTTATATCCTGCTTTCCCTGTTTTGTTTGCATCAGTATAGAATGTGAGGACTCCAGAAATTGGCTTTTGTCGTACAATGTGAGGAAGGACCCATTCAGTCTTCTTTATGAATTCTATTCTCTTGCTTTTGGGATAGTGGTTGTTAATCTCTCCCAAAAAGTTACTGCAGACTCTCTGCCAGTATTCATTATCTTTCCATAGTGATGAAATTTCTTCATTAGTTAAAGGTACTACAATTTCTGCTGGGTCCATTCCTGTCAACTGGCAAGTCTTAGTTTACCTTTTTGAATCAAATCAGAGATCTTTTCAATATAAGTCTTTAATTTCTTATTTGGTTTACGTGGTAGGAATATCCATTCCAATATAATATCTTCCCTCTGCATCAAAATACCTGTTGGGGAATGTCTGGAGGGGAATATGACAAGAATGCATTTAAGTTCTGGATCCACATGATCCACATGTGCTTCTCGAATTGTCTTTTCTACTAGAGCCAATTCCTTCTCAGCTTCGGCTGATAATTCTCTTGGACTATTTAATTCTTTGTCCCCTTCTAGAGTATTAGCCAAATTTTGTAGTCCATCTTTGGGTATTCCCATGATACCCAGTAAGTTGGAAATGCTTCCTAATAACTTTTGAAAATCATTAAGAGTCTTCAATCGATCTCTCCTTAGCTGTACCTTTTGGGGTCTAATTTTTTGTAGCTCTATCTTATATCCTAAGTAGTTAATAGAATCTCCTCTTTGTATTTTTTCAGGAGCAATTTGCAGTCCCCAGCGAGGCAAAACTTTTTTTTACTTCTTCAAACATGCTTTCTAATGTATCTAACTTTGGATCAGCTAATAGGATATCATCCATATAGTGATAAATTATGGATTGTGGAAACTTTACACAAATTATCTCCAATGGTTTCTGCACAAAGTATTGGCACAAAGTAGGGCTGTTTAACATTCCCTGTGGGAGGACCTTCCATTGATATCTCTTGACTGGCTGAGAATTGTTATAATTAGGTACTGTGAAGGCAAATTTTTCTCTATCATTTTCTTGTAAGGGTATGGTAAAGAAACAGTCTTTTAAGTCAATAACTATTATAGGCCATTCTTTAGGTAGCAGAGAGGGCAAGGGCATCCCAGTCTGTAGGGAGCCCATTGGCTGAATTACTTTATTAATTGCTCTCAGATCTGTCAGCATTCTCCAATTACCAGACTTTTTTTTTTTTTTTTGGTTTTTCGAGACAGGGTTTCTCTGTGTAGCTTTGCGCCTTTTCCTGGAACTCACTTGGTAGCCCAGGCTGGCCTCGAACTCACAGAGATCCGCCTGGCTCTGCCTCCCGAGTGCTGGGATTAAAGGCGTGCGCCACCACCGCCTGGCCAGACTTTTTTTTAATAACAAATACAGGAGAATTCCAAGGGCTGGTAGATTCTTCAATGTGTTGAGCATTTAACTGTTCTTGAACCAGCTGTTCTAAAGCTTGTAGCTTGTCTTTTGTCAAAGGCCATTGTCCAACCCAGACAGGTTTATTAGTTAGCCATTTTAAAGGTAAGGCAGTTGGTACTTCTGAGAGTTCAACAGCAGTTGTGCTCTGTTTGTGAGCAGCCTGAATGGTTGGTGCCTGATTTTTATAGCATGTCATGATATTATTCCTAGAAACATGCATTTGTCTGTATTCTTTTTCTGAAAGTGTAGGAATTTTAATCTGGGTATTCCACTGTTGTAACAGATCTGGGCCCCAAAGATTTACTGCTACATTTGCTACATATGGCTTCAGCCTTCCTCTCTGTCCTTCTGGCCCTATGCATTCAACCCATCTCGAACTCTGTTTTATCTGAGATATGGTGCCAATCCCTAAAAGTTGGACATCTACCTCTTGAAGAGGCCAATTTGGATGCCATGATTTTGGTGTAATTATAGTCACATCTGCACCTGTGTCTACCAGTCCCTCCATAACCAGGCCATTAATTCGAATCCTAAGCTTTGGTCTTTGATCATTTATGGAAGTCTGCCAAAATATTTGTTTTATAGTGTTCTTTGTAAACTGTGATCCATCCATCAGAGCTGTTTTTATCATCCATTGCAGTATCGGTTTTTACATTAGGCATTGGTTTATTCAGTTGTCTTGGAGAGGAATTTCTTCCACAGTGGCTGGGAATGTTCATACTACATTTGATTTGGGGGCCTGCAAGAGGCCCCCTGAGGCATTTCCCACCAGTAAAGGGTTACCTTGTATATCTATTTTTGATCTGCACTCACTGGTCCAATGTCGGCCTTTGCCACACCTTCTACATAATCCGGGAGGTGGTTGGGGTCTCCTGTTTAGGCTATTCCTAAAAGGAGTATTACTCCTAGGAGCACCCCACGTATAGTTTTTACTTATATGACCTGGTGTACCACATTTAAAACATTTGGTAACACGGGGCCTTCTTTCACCTCTGGGATTTGTCTCTCCTATCCAAGCCTCATTACTGTAGTTACGAGACTCAACACCATTAGTACACTGAATCCATTCTTCCAAAGGAGCTGATCTGATCTTTAATGGTGTAAGTATTCTTCTGCATTCTGCATTAGCATTGTCGAACGCCAAGGACTCAGTTAATACTTTTCTTAATTCTTTATCTGATACAGCTCTTGTTATAGCTGTGTTCAGTCTTTGTAAAAAATCAGTGAAGGGTTCGTGCGGTCCCTGAAATATCTTTGTGTATACCTCAGTTGGTTTTCCAGGTTCTGGAATTTTTTCCCAAGCGTTTAGAGCTGCTGTATGGCATAGGGATATTGTATGCTCATCATAAATGGCTTGTACATTCCTGTCAGCAAAACATCCCTCACCAAGTATTTGATCTTGGGAGATCACAAAACCTCTGAGTTTACCTTGTTGTTCTAAAATTTTTGCCTCTTCTCTCAACCAGCTTTTCCACTGTAGCTGCTGGCTATATTCTAGAACAGCTGAAATTAACTGATGCCAGTCATCTGGGATGATTCTATGTGAGGTAGACCACGAATTTAACATCTGTTTTACATACGTGGAGTGTATCCCATACATAACTACTGCTTCCTTTATATTTTTAAAGTCCCTTGTTGAAATTGGTTGTAATGTATATGTATTATATGGCTCGGGGTGTGTGTCATCTGCTGGCTTCTCATGGATGATAACAGGATAAGGCATTGTGTTAGAGCCATTTGGAGATGTTACAACCTCTATGGTCTTGCCCTTCTGCTTATTAGGTCCCTTGTCATGTTTACTGAGAGTTTCTTCTAAGGCCTGCAAATGAGCACCTAGGGTCTGTTCTATGGAGTGGGCCTCCTCTCTGGCAAGGGACTCCAGATTTCTCATGGAATCATAGAAGTTTTTATGTTCCTCAGAAACACATGTTTCCATGGACCTTATCTTATTAATTAATGATAATCTTTCTTCCTTATATAGTGTCTGGAGTGTTAGTGTTCTGTCCATTAAACATTCACATTTATTATCAATAAGATCAATTTTTGGTACAAGCCTGTTTTGTAAATCCTGATCAGCAGATTCCAGAGAAAGAATCTTTTTCTCTAAGGTCTCATTGCTATCCGTTAAAGCAGATTCCAGAGATAGAATCTTTTTCTGTAAGCCTTCATTGTTAGTTTTGAAAGCCTGTAAATCCTGGTTAGCAGATTCCAGAGAAAGAATGTTTCTCTCTAAGGTCTCATTGCTATCCGTTAAAGCAGATTCCAGAGATAGAATCTTTTTCTGTAAGCCTTCATTGCTCTCGCTTAAAGCCTGTATCAGTCCCAATAATGACTCATCTTTGTTCTTGTTATTAAACCAGTGTTTGAACACTGTGTGGATTATTACAATGAATGCCAAAATGGTACAGGCCAGATATGCCTTAGGAAGGTCGTATATTTCCAGGAAGATGTCATTCATCATACAGGCAAAAAGGTTTTCGAATTCTTGTGAGGTAATGTTGTCAGCCATATTACAAGAATTACTCAAAATTTGTTAGTCAATTTTAAGGTGTAAAATTATCAGGTACTTTTACTTACCTTTCGTGGTTTTGGGGGGTGTAGTAGCACTTTTCAGCCAGCAGGTGGCGTTGGTACAGCTCCAAAGCAGGGCCTGCTGGTGATCTTGGCTGACTGCAGCTCACTGAAGTCATGATGGCGGGAGCCGGAGCTGGCGCGGGCACTCAGGAAGCCGGGGAGGGCCTCTTTCCCTGGTCTCAGGGAGCTGAGTCTGGACTAGCTGCTCCCTCTTTAGGAATGGAACCGTGTAGGCGTTCCCTGGTTATATGGAACTTTGCAGGCAGGTTTAGGTACCCCGCTAGCCGGGGAGGAGGCTGAGGGTGGGAGCCACCCAGGCCTTTGGAATTTGCCCCACGTGAGCACCAGATATTGGTGTAATTATTAAGGCCACTCCATGTAGTTAAAAGGAGATTTATTTAATGGCGTAACTTACAAATTAAGGGATAGGTAGGTCGCAGGGTCTGGGGAAGGTGTATCTCAGTCCAGCGGTGTTCTCTGGAGCTCTGCTTGGTCCACCTCTCCAGTCCAGGGTCCCGCAACAGAGAGAACGCCCCGATCCAGATCTCGGGTCCCCAGGCGCCTCCCTTGGCCCCGCCTTGTAGGCGTGACAGTTGCCGAAGTCTCAATGGGGGTTGGAACTTCCAGATCAAAGTTGGAATGGCTACCCACTACACTGTGCAGTCAAGCCCTATATTACTCTGGAACTGGGCTCTACAGAGCGTGTCCTGTATAACTGTTCAGTGCTATCATCCTGTGGTGGATACAGAGAGTTCATTGGAAAACAATGAGTCTGAACCATTATGTAGTGGGAAGTTTCTCTGGTCTGGCCCAGCCCTGAGGTCCAGACAAATCTCTCCCATCCACGGTCCTGCAGCTGCTTATTAAATAACTACACAGAAGCTTATATTAATTGTCAAATGGATGGCCTATGGCTCATAGCTCAAGCTTTTGGCTAGCAAGCTCTTTCATTTTAAATTAACCTATTAATCTATATGTTGCCACATGGACTGGTTTACCAGTCTGTAGGCATCTTGTTCCTTTGGGCACAGGCTCCCATCTCCCTCATCCCAACTTTCTCTTTCCTGCCTCTCCCCTTCGATTTCTTACCTGCCTCTAAGCTGCCTTGCCATAGGCCAAAGCAGCTTATTTATTAACCAATGGGAACAACATATATTCACAGTGTACAGAAAGACATCCCACAGTACCATTATCTTCCCTGTACCACCAATCCAGGCAAAGGTGGTCTGGTTGAGCTTTAGGTGAATAACAATATCATAGTGTATGGGTCCTCAGATAGCACTGAACAGTTATACAGGACACGCTCTGTAGAGCCCATATTGTCCTGGCCTCAGAAGATGCCTTTTGATAAAGCCATAACTACACTTGTTCTGGCAAGAATCAGTAGTCCTTTGTTTCATGTCCTGTCTGTCCTGTTTGTCAGCAGTTGATTCGAGGATACTTTGTTGTCCAGTGGCTAACTTTTGCCACAGTGAAAGTTAACTCCAATTGCAGTTTTTTCAATGCCCATATTTTCTCTGAAGTAGATTGGTACTGCCAGGAGCCGACATGTCTCATAGTCATAACAAAAAAGAAAAATTTTCTAAGTTATTAAAACATTTTAAATGCCATATTCTGTAGATCTCTGAAGGGTTTGAAGATAACCTGTCTATCTAAAATACATCTACTCAATCTTGAAAACATACCTAATATAACTACAAGTTCTATTATAATGTCTAACTACTAACTTTCATTTCTTTATATCCTAATAGTTGGTAATAAGAACATTCAAGGATCAGAAAATTGCATTACATTGTTAAATGAACGATACAATTAGAAATATACATATAGCATTTTCTAACAATATCAATTTCAATATATATAATTTGTATACAATATAAAACAATCCAATCCAATGTAAAGTATTTACATTTTTCTTTTCTTTTCTTTCTTTTTTTTTTTTTTTTTTTTTTTTTGGTTTTTCGAGACAGGGTTTCTCTGTGTAGCTTTGCGCCTTTCCTGGGACTCACTTGGTAGCCCAGGCTGGCCTCGAACTCACAGAGATCCGCCTGGCTCTGCCTCCCGAGTGCTGGGATTAAAGGCGTGCGCCACCACCGCCCGGCCTTTTTTTTAATAAGAACCTTAAATCTAATCTCCTTTGCTTAGCCCTTTTCCTATCCCTTGACAACAGCTTGTAACCAAGCCCCCTAATCAATGAAAATTATTCCAGACCCAAAACCCATTAAAAGACCAAAAAGCCACCCACCCAACACCACCTCTTTGGGAATGTGGGCGTCGTATTCTTGAAATTGCTTCCTGCTGGGTATGGGCGAAGGTATCTTTACCCTGAAAAGAAAAATTTTAGGTTAATTGCCAAATTCTAGGAAAGGTAACTATATCCTTCGTTATCCAGTCTATGTATAATGCCAAAGTTCAGGGTTTATCTCAAGTCCTTATTCAAGTAGTCTTTGAGACTGGATCATCTCAGCTAGCTCTCTCAAAATTGCTCTGAGCACTTTGTAGTTCAAAGCTGATCTGTAGATGATGTTTGTCAGCTTAGTGATGTTATTATTGTCCACGTGGAATTGTTGTTGTTGTGGGGCCCCATCTTCTTCCTGGAGACTTAAGTTGATGTTAGGCCTGACCGTGATTTCCTGCAAAAAACTGATAAGAGACTCGAACACAAAGACTATATATGCGACTTTTTAGAATTAGTTAGTACTCTATATGACCATTTATATCTTAACATAGTTTAAAATGTATATATCTATATATATATATTAATCTTGTAAATTTTGATATAAAATTCATACTTTAAGAAAAGTTTAAAGAATCAGAATAGAATCAAAGAGTTGAGATTAGTAATAGAATAGTCCCTTAATTAATTTGGCTTTTCTCCTGTCCCATAGCAGAAGATGGCTCTTTACTTCTGGCATGATACAGGGAGTTTGCATTTTCCTTTTAACAACATGCTTGAGTTTAAAGAGGGAGAGAGCCGTTCTCCAACTCCAAAGTCAGCTTTAAATTTTAATTGAACTGGGACTATCAGAAGACCAATAGTGTTAAATTTTTAAAGAAAAGCAGAAACAAATATTTAGGAAGACATAAAATTTTTTAGATAACATACCCATACGCCATTTCACTCTGTTTCTTAGGATAGACGATTTGTCCCTTTTCTTCAGTTGTCTCATTTGTCCAGTGTTCTTCAGATTCCTTAACCTTCATTCTCCTAAAAGACAAAAACAAAAACCTTTCCTCAAGGTTTTTTTGGGATGTTCCTTTTTGGCAAGTTATTATCTGATTAAATGAAAAGACATGTGTTACTGGTATAAGTTAGTTTAAATTGGATGTTCATGATAGTTGATGAACTATCACCTCCTCTAATTAAGAGGTTTCTCTTGTTCAAATCGAACCTTTATCAATTTTGATGGTACCCACAGCTTATCTTCTCCTGTAGAAATAAAAGCAAAACCTCGTCCCCAATGTAACACATATCCTGGTTTCCATTCTGAGGTCAGCACATCCTTAAAGTATATAGGTTGATTTAATTCTGTAGTTTTTTCTATTATCCAATGTCTCTCTGCAGCTGTTGTTCCTTTCTCATTGGCATTGAGAAAATTCAAAGTTAATAGAGCATTATGTAGTCTATTTCTGGGGGTTTTTGTTACTCCTTTTTGTTTATTTAGCATATCCTTTAGAGTTCTGTTTGATCTTTCTATAACTGCTTGACCTGTAGGATTATGTGGTATACCTGTAATATGGTTTATATTATAATAAGCAAAAAACTGTTTCATTTTAACAGAGATGTATGATGGAGCATTATCAGTTTTGATTTGTGCAGGTATACCCATGATGGCCATAACTTCTAGCAAATGGTGATTACAGAATCAGCTTTTTCGAAACTCAAAGCAGTTGCCCATTGAAATCCTGAATAAGTATCGATAGTGTGGTGTACATATTTCAATTTTCCAAATTCTGCAAAGTGAAACATGTCCATCTGCCAGATCTCATTCCTCTGAGTACCCTTTGGGTTACATCCTGCTGGTAATGGCATTTGATTGTAGAAGGAACAAGTAGGACATTTCTTTATTATTTCTTTGGCTTGTTACCAGATTATGGAAAAATCCCTTTTTAAACCTTCACTATTGACATGATGCTTTTTATGAAATTCTGAGGCCTCCAACACATTTCCTATCAATAATTTATCAATCTCATCATTGCCTTGTGCTAGAGGTCCTGGCAGACCAGTATGGGATCGAATGTGAGTTATATATAAAGGATGAATCCTTTTCCTGATCGTATCTTGTAATTGAATAAATAGTGAAGTTAATTCTGAAGCACCGTGGATCAATTCTGCAGTCTCAATATGTAATACTACTCTTTCAGTATACTGAGAGTCAGTTACTATGTTGAGAGGTTCTGAAAAATCCATTAATGCCAACAGAATAGCATACAATTCTGATTTTTGAACTGAATTATAAGGACTTTGAACCACTTTACTTAAATTTTCTGATTTGTAACCTGCCTTTCTTTGCTTGTTGGCATCTGTATAAAATGTACAAACTCCAGATATGGGGTTTTTCCTCACAATTTGAGGCAAGATCCAATCAGCTCTCTTTATGAGATCAATTCTATTGCTTTTGGGATATTTGCTGTTAATTTCTCCCAAAATATTACTACAAGCTTTCTGCCAAGCTTCATTTTCTATCCATAATTTTCAATGTCCTCCTTAGTTAAAGGTACGACAATTTCTACTGGGTCTATTCCTGCTAATTGATGAAGTCTCAATTTTCCTTTCCAAATCAAGTCAAAGATTTTTTCCACATAAGCTTTTAATTTTTTATTTGGTTTATTTGGTAAAAATATCCATTCCAATATAATATCTTCCCTTTGCATTAATATTTCTGTTGCCTAGAAGGTAAAATAACCAAAATGCAATCCAGCTTTGGATTAATACGATCCACGTGCCCTTCATGTACTTTCTTTTCTACCAAGGCCAATTCTTTCTCAGCTTCAGGTGATAATTCTCTTGGACTATTTAAATCCTTGTCACCTTCTAAGGTTTTAAACAAATTATTCAGTTCATCATTTTTTACCCCAACAATAGTTCTTAGATGAGAAATGTCTCCAAATAATCTTTGAAAGTCATTAAGAGTCTGTAATCGATCTCTCCTAATTTGCACCTTTTGAGGTCTAATTTTTTGAAGTTCTATTTTATATCCTAAATAATTAATAGAATCTCCTCTTTGTATCTTTTCAGGAGCAATTTGTAATCCCCAGCAAGGCAAAATTTTCTTTACTTCTTCAAACATTCTTTCTAAAGTATCTGCTTTTGAGTCAGCTAATAAAATATCATCCATATAGTGATAAATTATAGATTTAGGAAATTTTTTACATACCACTTCTAATGGCTGTTGTACAAAATATTGGCACAGAGTTGGGCTATTCAACATTCCCTGTGGGAGAACCCTCCACTGAAATCTTTTAACCGGTTGAGAATTATTATAAGTAGGCACTGTGAAAGCAAATCTTTCTCTGTCTTTTCCTTGTAAGGGTATTGAAAAGAAACAGTCTTTTAAATCAATAACTATGAGAGGCCATCCTTTTGGTAACAGAGTAGGCAAAGGAATTCCAGATTGTAAAGAGCCCATTGGCTGAATTACTTTGTTAATTGCTTTAAGGTCTGTTACCATTCTCCATTTACCAGACTTCTTTTTAATAACAAATACAGGAGAATTCCAAGGACTGGTTGATTCTTCAATATGATGAGCATTTAACTGTTCTTCTACCAGCTCTTCTAAAGCCTGGAGTTTCTCTGTTGTTAAAGGCCATTGCTGAACCTATACAGGCTTGTCTGTTGACCATTTTAAAGGTAGAGCTGTTGGTGTTTTTGGAAGATTATCAGTTGTTGTGCCCTGTTCTTGTATGACATGGATGGCTGGTGAGCACTCATTAGAATAATATCTTTTAATATTTCTCTCAGAAACATGTACTAATTTATGATTTGTTTCTGAGATTGGAGGGATATTAATCTGAGTATTCCATTGTTGTAACAAGTCTCGACCCCACAGGTTCATAGCTATGTTAGCCATATATGGTTTTAATTTTCCTTTCTGTCCTTCTGGACCTATACATTCAAGCCATCTTACACTTTGTTTCACTCTAGATAATGTCCCAATTCCTAAGAGTTGAATGTTTACCTCCTGAAGAGGCCAAGTTGGATGCCAAAATTCTGGTGCAATTATGGTAATGTCAGCACCTGTGTCTACCAGACCAGACAACAAAACACCATTTATTTTTATTGTTAGTTTTGGTCTTTGTTCATTAATAGAAGTTTGCCAAAAAATTTTCTTTATGTTTTCTCTTGAATTTCCTATTTTCTCTGTTTCATCATCTCCACTAACATGATTTATTCCAATAGACATTTGGTTATTTAGTTGCTTTGAGTAGGGATTTCCTCTACAACTGCAGGAAAGGTTTGAACTGGATTTACTGTGAGGGCCTGCCTGAGGCCCCTCTGGGAGTTTCCCGAAGCTCACAGATGTTGATTTTTGTGCTTTTCAGCAGGGAATCCTGAGACTAACACTCAAGTATTTTTCTGGTCATTCTTACCCACAGACAAGGTTGATGAGGAATTGAGGCTTCAGACAGAACATAGATATGAATGTATAACTCTCGTATGCAAAATAGGAAGATGCCAATTGTATACATCACCTGTGACCCTGAAAGAGCTCCCCACTTTCATCAGTCTCTTATCTAAATCTAAATCCTAGAGAAATGACACATGCAAACTTAAGCACTGATAAAAATTAATATTTAATTTTTCAGGTTAAGAATTTAGTTTAAAATCACAAAAGTAAGCAGAGCTTTACAAATAATAAAATGCTTAAGTTTGTCATTTATAAAGTAATTTATTTGTCATTATTTTATAGAATGCATAAGATTATTTTCTTCATATTAGATGTAAAAATTGTATCTCTTTATAATTTCTTCAAATGAATACTTCCAATAGAAGTTATTATTGAAGAGTCACTTAAATATAGATAAATAACCCAGATAAATACAGTGAGTGAATAGTTGAGTGGATATTGAAAATTGCCTCATCTAAGGTGAAAACTATGATTGAGTTAAGAGATATTAACAAGAAAATTATAAGTGATAGAAGGCAATATCACTACAAGCTTGGAAGTTCTTATTGCTATAGCATAATTCAGTTCATATTAAAAATTATACCTGTACTCAGGATTGAGTTAAATTTTTATTGCTATATTAGGACAAATAAATACTTAATAAACTACCTCTTTACCAAAATCATTCAGAATCTTATCATTTCAAATATTCACTAAATCTATAATTTAATAAACATGATATTCTCATACCCAAACTAAGACTGAAATCTTAGTATTTTCCAAATATTCATTGCACATTTATAAATATATTAACTTTTGGCTAAATGTTTGTTGTTATTTAGAGGTTTCTTTTTTTATATGCAGTGAAGAATGAGTGAGGGGGAATGGGCTCCAGAAGGTAAGGCTTCTTCTGATTGGTTCTCACAAAATGTCACTTCTGGATAGCCCAGGCCAATCCTTAAGATGAACTGAATTGGCTTGTCATTTAGCTTCCTTCTGTTTCTGATCAATTTCCTTCATGGATTTCAGGAAGATATCTTGGGTCTTAAAGAGCTCATTGTGTTCAATACACATTAATTGTCCCAGCAAGAATCTCAACTTTAAGGTTCTTATTTACATGACCAACAGCATGCTGAGTAACGTGAAATTCATATGGTTTTTGTAAGCTGGTATCTGGGTGACATTTCATTTTGACCAGCACTTGTCCCTTGATGTCTGCACTATCGCCCTTGGAGTAGATTTGCAAGTAGGTGGTGAAATAAATAGATGCAGTTTTTGTTCTTGTATTGACAATAGGTTTTTTCATATAATATATTCTGATTATGGTTTCCCCTCCCCCAACCCTTCCCAATTCCTCCGCACTTCCCCTTCAATCCAGATCCACCCCCTTTCTGTCTCTCATTAGAAAACAAACAGCTGCATATTTTATAAAAGATCTAGAGAATATATTTCAGAGTCTTCTTTACTTTCACATTAAGAACTGGTAAATTACAGGGAGGAGGCAATTCTGTCAACCAATAGTTTACTGAAATATCAGAAAATAAAAAAGGAACTCATGTCAGGTGCAGTGTTACATAAAAGGAAGAAGATTTTTGCAAACACTCACAACAAGAAACAGAGCTATTAGCAAATGGGAACGCTTCCATTTTTTCACTTTTTTTGAGATTAAAATATAATTACATTTATTTCTTTCCTTTCCTCCCTCCAAGCCCTCCTGTGTACTGTGTCCTTGCTCTCTTTCAAATTTATGGCCTCTCTTTTCATTAATTGTAATACTGCTAGAAATCTTTCAAACACTAAGTATGCTTTTTAATTATTTAAAGATACTATTATACTTTTTCTGTAGTATTTCAGTTTTTAAAGAAATTTATTCAAATATACAGGAAACTCAGACTTAATTTACATATACATATACTACAAGGGATAATCCAAATGTACAAGTGTGTCAAAAAAGAAAAAAACAGAAAGTATAAAGCTATGAGATTATTGGGAAAGAAACAAAGAAAAAATTTGAATTCCAGAGGAAAAGAAAAACATTTAAAGGGGTAGACATTTTAACTAAATAAAGAGGAAAAATTTTTGAAACCAGGAAAATATGAATAACTAGATACAGAACAGTTAAATATCACCAAATGAATTCAAGCTGACCACCACTATAAATATGACTACAAATAAATGAAGTTTTAAATGCCCCAATATGTTATAGCTAATCTGTCCAAATCAAATGCAAGGATCAGTCTAAAAACTGCAATAAGAAGGAATCAAGTAAAAAATTTAAAAAGGAATTTGATTGTATGTAGAAGCAGTCTTCTCTATAGAAGCCCTACAAACTAGGAAAGAATTAGAGGATATATTGAGAATGATGATGGAAAAGAAAAATCTAACAACCAACAGCTGTAAATTGCTATTCATGCTACTCTGGGAGAAAAGTCACCAGAAGTCTTTATGTGGTGGTTAGAAAGAAAAGATCCCCCTAGGGAGTGGCACTGTTATGAGGTGTGGCTTTGTTGAAGTAGATGTGACCTTATAGAAGGAAGTGTGTCACTGTAGGGGTGGGCTTTGAGGTCTTCTGTGTTCAAGCTACACCCAGTGAGACAGTTCACTTCTTATTGCCTGAGGGTCAAGATGTAGAACTCTCAGCTCCTTCTCCATCATGATGTCAGCCTGTATGCCACCATGTCACACCATGATGATAATGGACTAAACCTCTGAAAATGTAAGCCTCCCCAATGAAATGTTTTTTCCTTATGAGTTGCCATGGTTATGGTGTCTCTTCACAGCAATAAAAACTCTAAGACACTTTCCTAGCTCTGAACACTGTGAAATATAATAACAATTGGCCTAGCAAGATAAACCAACTGGTAGTATACTTGATGAATGTTATAGGAGTAAACAACCACTTTGTGCTTGTATTTAAAATGTACTCCATAAGTTGGAACTCATACCTGGTAGAATTAGCTCAGCCAAAAACTCATGGCTGGTTCAGTCATAGACTCTAGGAGAGAATATAATACTATGTAAATGGACATAGTAATAAACCATTCCTTACGTTCTTTTCTTTATACTCCTAGATTAGTGTTTTCACAACCCTAATCAGAGAAGCTTCTTTTTGTAGTAGGTGGTTATTAATACAGAGACAAATAACCTGTCAATGTGGGAAGAGTAAGAAACTGTATAGTACTCAGATCCAAATGGACATCAATATCATCATACTTCCTGCAAGATTCAGGGATCATTCAGGAAGAATGGCCAGAAATAGTACGTGATCCAGAGGTAGTGGCTATGACTGCATGCAAAAGACTTGTTCAAGAGCCATGGCAGACTTTCTGAAGCAAGCATGGATAGAGAAAGGACTCATGAAATCCCATACCTGTTTGAGAAGCTATTGGCAGATAATGGCTACTGGAAGAGAGAGACTCATTGCTTTTCTTCAGGGATGCTGGATAATCATAGGTTACTCATGATCAATATGTGGTCCCACACCCATGCACACAAAGGCAGAATTAATTGGAACTAGTGGGTATTCACTTATCTTTGAGAGAGAGAGAGAGAGAGAGAGAGAGAGAGAGAGAGAGAGAGAGAGAGAGAGAGAAAGAGAGAGAATTTTGGAGGAAAATGTTTGACTGATAGGAGAGAAATTGAAGGAGAAAATAGGGGGTGGATTATATCCAAACACACTATATGTTTGAATATTAAATAAAATATTTTAAAAGATTCAGGGTCACAAATGAGGTTGAACTGGATTCTATCAAAAGCCAAAGTCATATTGCTTCATTTTTTACAATTACAGTTTTGAAAAGAAAATTCCAGACATTTTAGAAAAATAGCAAAGAAGTAGGGTAGAAGGAAGGAACATGGCCTTTAGCATTTTACTATAAAATTAATCTATTAGACAGAGGAAGGTCAAAGTTTATGCATTAGAGGAATATAAAAGTTCCTACCACTGCATGTTAGTGATAGCAGGCCCAGCCATCTCTTTGACCCTTGAAAGTTCTTGGGAAAGGATATTTATCATTGTTTAAGTGAGCTACAACTCTATGGAGCATAATAATAATCTGTGGTATTAATTTAGATTTCCCCATTGGCACACAAAGACATGTGAAGACTTGGATAGTCTAATCTATCTTTTAGGTCCTTTCTGCCAGGTAGTTTTTCTCCAGATACCTTATCATAATTTCAAAAGCTAGACTTATAAAAGTACGTATTTTGTTTTTACATAGCAAAGGCTAGTGTACAAAGCAGGCAAAACCAGAATAACGGGCAGGCTTTAACATAGCTGTTGCTCAGAATAAAGGTATTCTATTTCCCCATAATTTTAGCACAGACTTAGGTATACATATTAGTTTTCCAGGAGAGTAATTGAAAATAAAGGGAACAGGAACACAAACAAAACTGAGAGCAACCAGAGACAGAGAAAATCCTATGACTGGTCATGTCCTCAGCTGTTTATAACTGTGGCAATGAGAACATTTTCTGTAGAGATTTAAATGCAGTATTTGCCACATAAGACTTTTCTTGCTTTTCCCACGACTTAAAACCTACTTTTTTTTTACTCTTTAAGCTATTCCCAGTTAAATCTTTTTGTAGATCATTTTTAGTGTCCATCAACTAATGTTACTGCTTACATGATAAAACATAACCTCATAGAGAATAACACAGTTGACAGTAAAAGAATGGTACATTATCCCAGCTAAGCATGTCAACAGGATCTATCACCTGCCTGCAAATTATACTGGCACAACAGTTGCACAAATGTTATGAGAGTAACCAACCACTTTTTTTATTAAGAAATTTTTTTTATTCATTTTACATATCAAAGATCCCTTTTTCCCTCTTCCTAGCTCTCTAGCCTCCCCCTCTCACCCTACCTCCCATTCCCTTCTACAAGAACGTAAGGCCTCCAATGGGGAGGTACATTTTGTAGAGGGAGGTCCAATCCCCTTCCCCTGCCTCAAGGCTGTGTGAGGTGTCCCATCATAGAAGTGGGCTCCAAAAGGCCTGCTCATGCACCATGGATGGATTCTGATCCTACTGCCAGAAGGCCCTTTAAGCAGATCATGGTACACATCTGTCTTGTTAAAATTGGATTATGGAACCCACATCTGACAGTGCTAAAGGAACATAGAAATAAAATTACTCCTAATGACAAACTAGAAAGAAAGAAAGGAAAGAAGGAAAGAAGGAAGGAAGGAAGGAAGGAAGGAAGGAAGGAAGGAAGGAAGGAAGGAAGAAAATTCCACTCACCAAATCTGCCCTTCTGAAGTCATGAAGAGCTAGCTATTTCCTAAGACAGACAAGCTGGGGTAGTTCATCACCAGCAGACCAATCAGATTTTAAAAACTGGGAGAGTTCTTAGAGACAGAAGGAAAAAGACACCAATGAGCAATACTAAAACTACAATTCTTTTATTGCTAATATACACTCAAATTCAGAATATGCCAAATATTTAAAGATGATATGCGAATATATCAACATTAAATACAAAACTATTAAAAGTTACAGAATAATTTTAATATATATGTAATATAGAGATAAATTATAATAAGAAAATCCAAATTATGACAGCTATATGGATTTAAAATATACTTTTTGTTTCTTGCAATCAAATTAGCTTAGCTTAAAGTCATCTGTTATAATTAAATGGCAGGTTATTTGAACAATTATCAAAATGGCTTTAGTGTCAGTAATTACCTAGAATGCAAACAGATAAAATTGTTTGGTATGATATACAGATTAGGTAGATAACTAAAAAGAACAACTGGATCCATCTGTAAACTGCAACGACTCACTTGATTTGTGGGGAAATTTAAATATTAAAAATGAAGGGTTAGAAGAAAATATTCCTTAAAAGGGGAAACCAGAGCATAGCTGCAATAGTTATACTTAAATCAGATAAAACAGACTTTAATTTTTTGAAACTATAAAAAAGAGAGAGTCATTATTTAATGTTCAACAGTCAATTCAGTAAGAAAATTGGAAACCTAACATACCTAGCCTGAGAGCATCTCAATATATAAGTATGAATAGACTCGAATGGAAAGACAGACTGCAACACAGAGATAAAGTAGTGGGGGCCTTTAATCCACCTGGACAGATTATACAAAAGAAAAGAAAAAGGAAATACTGGACTTAAATCATGTTGAATACAATGATCCTAGTGTCTAGCAAACATTCCCTCCCTCAGCTTGAGAACACACAGGGACCTCAACTGTCCATAAATGCTGCCCTGGTTTGCTTTCTGTTGCTCTGACAGAACACTGAAGAAAAACAGCTTTTAGGTAAAGGTTTTATTTCATCTTACACTTCCAATTAACAGTCAACCATCAGGGGAGCTGGAGAGGTGGCTCAGCAGTTAAGAGCACTGACTGTTCTTCCAGAGGTCCTGAGTTCAATTCCCAGCAACCACATGGTAGCTCACAACCATCTGTAATGAGATCTAGTACCCTCTTCTGGCCTGCAGGCATACATGCAGGAAGAACACTGTATACATAATAAATAAATAAATCAAAAATAAAAAAAAACCAGTCAATCATCAAAGGAAGCCATAGCAGGAGCTCAGAGTAGGAACCTAGAGACAGGAACTGAAACAGAAACCGCAGAAGCATGTTGCTTCTTTGCCTCCTTCTAGGCTCATGTTCAGCTATCTGTCTTATAAAACACAGGCGCTCATCTGACTAGGAATGGTACCATCTATGTGCTCTTGGCCCTCCTCCATAAATTAAATTCAAGAAAATTCTCCACAAATGTGCCTATCGGCCAATATGATGAAGGCAATTTCTCTACTGAGGTTCCTTCTTCCCAGGTGTCTCTTGCTGTGGAATGTGGTTCTGTATGTTGTGAATATGTGTTGCTCTGATTCATTGACAAATAAAATGCTGATTGGCCAATAGCCAGACAGGAAGTATAGGCAGGGTGAGTAGACCAGAATTCTGGGAACAGGAAGGCTGAGTCAGAAGTCGCCTGCCAGACACAGAGGAAACAAGATGTGAAGGCAGAACTGAGAAAAGGTACCAAGCCATGTGACTAATCATAGATCAGAATTATGGGTTAATTTAAGTGTAAGAGCTAGTCAGTAACAAGTCTGAGCTAGTGACCAAGCAGTTATAATTAATATAAGCCTCTGTGTGTTTACTTGGGGGATGTGAGTGGGAGAGATTTGTCTTGACAGCTGGCTGGGACACAGGAAAACCTCCAGCTACGTTTGGCCTCCAATGTGGGGCTGGAACCCATGACCCTGGGAGTGAGAGTCCCATACTCTACCAACTGAGCTAGCTGGGCAGTTATAATTAATATAAGCCTCTGTGTGTTTACCTGGGGGGCACGAGTGTGAGAGATTTGTTCCAACTGCCAGCTGGCTAGGGATACAGGAAAGCTTCCAACTACATTTGGTGCTCAGTGTGGTAGCAAGAATTTCCACCCCAAACTTGAAAAAGCTTTTAAAAGAAAAGCTTTCTAAAAGGGGGCTAAAAACAACTTCCTAGTGTATCTCTCAGGCCAGCTGCAGCCTGCAGGCTTGAGCTACAGTATGGCAGGTTTGCAGCTTGTGGGCTTGACCTGCAGCATGGTGGATTCCTGCCACAGTAAACAGAGGCATCTCTAAGCTGTGTAGTATGCTGCATGGTGGATTTAGCTTTTGCTAGAACAGACAAAAAAAGAAGAAGGGTTTCTGGGCTACATGCCTCTGGATGGAGGCATGGACCCACTGCCTCCCAGAGTCAGTGGAGAGCATGACTCCCAGAACTAGAGGTGAATTATCTCCTCCATGTTGAAAAGCTGAAATGGGCAGAGTCAGTAGCCAAGGCTGCTGCTTCAGGCCTAAAAATGCAGTTTAGCAGTTTAAAATCTCTCCTGGTCAGAGAAGGATTATAGATTCACATAAGTCAGATTCAGATGAAATAAGACTTTAAATGGTTTACAATGTGTATAAAAATATACATAGGCTTGGAAGAGAGAGGAAAAGGTATATAGACAGTTTTATAAAGAAATAGAAAGTTTTAAAGAATAAAGTCTTTAAAGAGACAGTAAAAGTAATATAAAAAAATAAGCCACATAAAAATGGAAATCATACACAGAGTCTGGATTAAATTGTCTTTCGGATTTTTAACTACAGAAAGACATTTGATTGTAAAGGCTGCTCAGTTAAACCAACATGTATATTTTAAAGGTAACTTGATTTCAAAATTTGGATCTAAGGATATGTTGCTTTGGAAAGGAGGCTCTGTTTTTATTTCCACAGGAAGCAAGGGACTATGGATTTGTTCCAGGTTGAGATAGATCAGATTTGATCAAGCCTGACCTCCTGAACCTTAACACATGGTATCTATCAACAAAGGTTATAGCCGGTCCACCCAGGACTTGACCATTATCTCGAATTTTCTCAGGAATCCCCATATGACTACCAGCCCCCTATCAGCAGGAAGTAGCCTAGAAAACTATGCCCACATTCCCAAAAATGGGTTATGGATGTTTGTTTTTGTTTAGGTTGTTGGTTACAAATTGTTATTGGTCATAGTCAATCTCTTTCTAAAAGAAGAGAAGGGGGATATGAAATAGAAATATAGGCTATAGATATGATAGGATAAAAGGGTAAATTATTGATTCTACTTTTAAAGAGCAATAACTTGCTTAAAATATTTTACATTGCCAAGGATTTTAGTTTATTGATATAAATTTAAAGTTAATTTTTTATACTGTATGTATATTTCTACTCTTGTTTAAGGTATTATGTTTGTGCAGCTCATTGAAATTGTAATGTATAATTAATAAATACAGATTAATAATTAGTCATCAATGATAATCAAACTTACGTTAGATAAGTTTTCTAGTTATACAGAGATATGTTTCAATTAGGCAGGTGATCTTCAAACACTTAAAGACCTACAGGATATGGTGTTTAAAATGTTTTAAAAACTTAGACTTTTCTAAACAATGAGACATGTTTGCTCCTGGCAGCACCAATTATTTCAAGGGAATTGATGGGCACCAAGACACTCCATATGGAGTTTATCTTCTTCATGGCAAAAGTTAGCCATTTGGGCAAGAAAATGTTCTTGGCTCGACTGCTTAACAAAACGTTGTATAAACTGGACATGCAGTACCCATAGGAAGGTGACCACTGAACTTTGCAAGAATAGATGGTCCTTCAGGTTCCTGCTTTGCAGAGAAAACTGCCAGACATTCTACAGGACACAGAAAGAAGCCACTGAGAGACTCTAGGCCTGTGGGCTGAAGATAGATGCCCCAATGTTGCAGAGGAACTTTGGGTGACTGTCCAGGTAGCCAGCTGTCTCTGTCATTCTAGAGTTTTGGAAGTGGCTTACAATGCATTTCCTGTTTACTTAGGTAATGTTATATCCTTCTAGGGTCTTTGATATGGTTGAAGACTAAATAGTTATAATTTTCCTTGGTTATGATCAAAGATAAATTAGATATGAAACTTTAGACTCACAAATATAGGATAGATGATAGAATATTTTCTTTAATTTTGCCAAATACAAATAGACTAGATATTGTAACTGTAATTCTTGCTTGATAACTGTTCTCTTATATGTCATTTTACTATGTTAAAGTTAAAATCTTCCTTTTTGATTAGACAGAAAAGGGGAAGGACTGTGGAATGTTGTTCTGTATGCCGTGAATACATGTTGCTCTGATTAGTTGATAAATAAAATGCTGAATTGGCCAGTAGCCAGGCAGGAAGTATAGGCAGGTTAAGCAGATGAGGAGAATTCTGGGAAGAGGAAGGCTGAGTCAGCAGTCACCAGCCAGACATAGAGGAAACAAGATGTGAAGGCAGAACTGAGAAAAGATATCAAGCCATGTGACTAAACATAGATCAGAATTATGGGTTAATTTAAGTGTAAGAGCTAGTTAGTAATAAGTCTAAGCTAACGGCTGAGCAGTTATAATTAATATAAGCCTCTGTGTGTTTACTTGGGGGTTGTGAGTAGGAGAGATTTGTCCTGACCACTGGCCAGCTGGGACACAGAAAAACTTTCAGCTACAGTCTCTAGTTTGTTTGGAATTGACTAACCAGCACAAACAGTCTCCAGGATAAATAAAATCTAGGAAAAATTAGAAACTATGTCTTAACTAATAAAAACAATGTCAAAATTATTAAGTATCTTCTCTGATCACTATAGTGCAACACTAGGAATCAATAATAGGAGAATCTTTGTAATAGTCACAAACATGGAAATAAAACAGCATATTCCTCCAACCACCCATTAGCCAATGGAAAAATTACAATTTTAACAAAAGGAATGAGAGCATTCAGTGTGCATTCATACATGTGCAAAGTGGTCTAAAACAAATTTAATAAAAGTTATTTGTACCCAAAACAACAACAAAGAGGGAAGCACACCATAACAAAACCTTAGGGACACATCAGAAATAGGTCTAAGAAGAAAGCTGGTAACACCAAAGACCATCAAGGGCTGCAGAAAGTACCTCAGCTGTTCAGAGTGCACACAGTTCCTGCAGAGGACCTGAGTTTTATTCACATTATTCTCAGTGCCCAACTGGACAGCTACAGCTCTAGAGAATTCAATAACTCTTTGGCTTCCTCAGGCATCTGTATGCATGTGCACATAGACACATATATGCATTAATAAAGTATGATAAATATTTTAAATGGGTTTATCAAAAACTAGAGAAACAATCACAAGCGAAGCCTCTGCAAATGTCCAGTATTCATGGCTGAGCCCTCTATTTTGGGCTGCTGATCATGCTTTCTCAATACTGAATACTTCACACTGTCTCAATTCCTACATCTTTGTAGTAATTTTAAATCAGAAATGAAAGTGCTGTAATTTTGTTTGAAAAATGTTTACCTATTGAGATCTTGGTACAATATCTTCCCTTTGATTTTAGTTAATAATGTTGTTTGTGTAGCAACATCAGGCATCTTGGAATCAGATAGAGGCACTGAATAGTGGGTAAACTCTATTGTAAATGTGAGTGAAAATACCAGCAAGTTAGCGATCTAACTTTATACAGAACAGTTCTAGAAAAATTTCTCCAATCAATTTCAATAATCAAGTGTATTTTTAGTGTTATTAGTAGATTATTAGTTCGATATTTAAGTGTTAATCAGACAAAATTAAAGATAATTGGGGTGACTTTTAAGTTTAGATTTATATGGCTTTAAGAAACACATTTTCTCCTTAATTTGCCCAATTTATAGTTTTATAAGATTTTTTGCCTCTGCTTTGCCTAGCTATAGAAATCTAAAGGAACATGTATTTCACATTCTTTAAACATTTAAAGAATTTTACAAACTAACTACAGAAGGCTGAATTTGAGAACCTATGAATTCATAATCATTTTATAGTTCCTCAAATTTTATGTCTCGTTTTGCCTGGAAGGGACTGGATTTCTAAGATCACAAGATTAAAAAACCACCCAAGAGCACCCAGGCAGGGGAATTGGGATCTGTCCCTGGTGCATGGGCATGCTTTTAGGAGCCAGGTACCTTGGTGCAGTGGGGAGGGACTTGGACCTGCCTAGGCTCAGTGTGCCAGGCTCTGCTGACTCCCCATGGGAGACCTTGATTTGGGGGATGTGGGGATGGATGTGGGGTGGCTTGAGAGGGAGGGCAGGAGGGTGGGAGGAGTGAAGAGGAGGGATCTTTGGGTGGTATGTAGAGTGAGTAGAATATTTCTTAATAAAGAAAAAAAACCTACCCAAGATTGCAAATAAAGAAAACAAAGCTCAGGAATCACCACCCAGTGGACATAATTTTAGTGAAAATCTCACTTAGCAAAAACGTAGTGTGTAAAATACAACAAAACTCCACTAGGAGACACCGGATCAGAGCAGAGCAGTGAGGGGGGGGAAAAAACAACCCAGGTGTCTGGCTTAGACTACGGCACTACCAGGAGACCTTCTTCCAAGGATACAGGGAACCATGTATCATTGGGTTCACATGAACACACAACTAAAGAATTCCTCAAAGATGTCTAGCTAGCCGTAAACACACTTTATAGAAAAGAGATCGACCAATAGACATATTTACTCTAATAAGATAGAGCCAGAATTCTTAATGAAAGAATGACCATAAGAAAAATAAAATTGATTGGAGGATCTTGACAAAAGCAGATGTTGTTTTCAGTTTATTAGATTATCTGATTATCAGGAAGAAAACAGATATCTGTCTAGATGGGACATCTCTGAGTTCGATAACTAGGGAAGTGGTTTTATTGCTGGTACCTCTCCAGAGAGGCCTGTGAGTTTGGTTTTGGATCATCTGTGTCAGGGTGACCCTGGGTAATGCATCTGGATCAGCACCTTCATCTTAGTGGGAACAGATTTATATCTCTACTTCCCAAGAATTTTCTCTCTGGTGTTGTTATCTTTTCTCACCAGCCTTTTCAAAGCCCCTTTTACATCTTTGTTTCTTAAAGTGTAAATGAGGGGGTTTAGAGTAGGAATAACCACAGTGTATAAAAGGGTGATGAACTTCCCTTGACTATGTGCATAGGAGCTATTAGGATGGATGTAGACAGCGGTGCTTGTGCCATAAAATAGCACTACTACCAGCAGGTGGGATCCACAGGTTCCAAGAGCTTTACCCCAGGTTAGAGCTGACCTTAACCTCATCAGTGCTTGGGCAATGTACCCATAGGATACCAAGATGAGTGCCAGGGGAAGGAGGAGCAGCACCAAGGAAGCCATGAAAAGCTGCACTTCGTTGGCATAAATGTCTACACAGGCTAACTTGATCATGGCAGGAACTTCACAGATGAAGTGATAAATCCTGTGGTTCCCACAGCGAGGCAGGCGGAGGGTGATGGTGCCCTGAATCAGTGTGTTGCCCACTCCACTCAGCCATGCGATTCCTGCAAGAGACTGGCAGAGCCGCGGGTGCATGACTGTGGCATAATGGAGTGGCCGGCAAACAGCAGCATAGCGATCAAAGGCCATAACTGCGAGGAGAACACACTCAGTGGACCCCAGAGCCAGGGACACATAAAGCTGAACAGCACAGCCTGTGGCAGTAATTGTCTTGGCTGGACCATGGAGGTTCCACAGCAGCTGAGGAACAATGCTGGTGGAAAAGCAGATATCAACCAAAGAGAGGTTTGTAAGGAAGTAGTACATGGGTGTTTGGAGCGCGGAATCCAAACAGGAGACAAGGATGATCGCTGTGTTGCCGACCAGTGTCAGGAGGTAGGAGATTAGCACCACCACAAAGAGGATCTTTTCAAGCTGTGGCTGATCAGAGAAGCCCACCAGGATGAAACTGCCACCTGAGCTGTTGTTGATTATCATCACTCTACTCACAAAAAGGAGGGTGACAAGTGCAGAAAAGGGTGTTAGATAAAAAGGAAATGGAAAGGGATCAGAAATCTGCATGAGAGATATGGACCCTAAAGGTGGAAGAAGATGGGATATATTCTGTATAAGAGACAGGCAGGAAGGAGATGGAAGAGAGAGAGAGAGAGAGAGAGAGAGAGAGAGAGAGAGAGAGAGAGAGAGAGAGAGAGAGAGAGAGAGATCATAGAATACAGAGTGCAATGAGAACTGTTAAAGGCACAGAGCTAAACCAGGAACTACAAACAACTAAGGAATGAGAGTGGGAGAAATTGTCTTACCCAGGGAAGAGCACACCAATTGGTTAACCAGTCCCAAATGGTCAGTCCTGAAAACACACACGTAACATTATACAGTCTGATCAGGATATATGTACATATAGGTATATAGACACAGATATTCCTAAATGTGTGGAACAATTGTTGAAAAAAGGCCATAAATTTTAAAGAGAGCAAGGAGTGGTGTATAAGAGGATTTGGAGAAAGGAAAAGGAAGGGAGAATGACATAATTATATACAATCTCAAAAGGAAAAGAAAAAATGTTTTAAAAATGTTCAGAGCTAAAAACAGACCATGTGTAAAATGCTTAATCATCAGTGACTGCTCAGTTTTTCCAAGTTGTATCACTTGTTCTTTCGGGAAATTCACCCTTTTCTTTCTCAACAGCACTTATAAGATTATCCACAAAACATAGACAGAGAGATGTTAAATATATAAACAGGTTCTTGGTAGGTATCCCATTCTGTCAGTAGGAAAAGTAACAAAGATGCATTTGGGGAGAAAAAGTAAAAGAAAATGATAATGCACTTCTCTGCCTGAAATGTATATTTGTAAACACCATGCTAAGAACAAACAATACAACCATGGTGTTTTAGTTGTTTGTTAGACATTACTCATGGGTTAGTTTTCTGCCAGTATTTTCCTTATAATATACAAGCAGGTGGTCTGGAGTATTTTATCAGTCTGTTATAGAGTACTCTTGTTAGTGTTGAATAATTTTAGAGCCTTGTAAAATAATTTTAGATTTGTGTGTTTTATTTTTATGTTATGTGTTTTATTTTTAGTAACTAAGACTCAATTTTCACTTTCAATAGCCCCCTTTGAACCTGTGTTTTGTAAACTATTTTCCTTGTTATTGTAACTTCATACTGCACAAACAATAGAGGATATAAGTCCAATTGATTTATTACTTTATTTAGATTTTAAAATGTTTCTTTGTGTATATTCATTGTACAAAGTACTGTGCTACATGATGACATTTTCACACAAGTGTGTATTGTATATTGAACAAAAACCCTTAATTTCCCATTTCATTTAGTTTTTATCAAAGTTTTATGAATATCCTAGATAGAAAGCATTATAGATGACCACTTACCTTTTGGTTGTAACCCTTCATTATTTGACCTCATATAACTATAAAAATAATATAAAAATAGGACATTCATGAAGGCAAAGTTTATTTCTAAAAATGCCAATTTCACATGCTACCATTTTATTCATGCTTTGCACAATTTTTATCCTCCTTTCTGTTTTCAGATTAATATCCCAGTATGTTATAACAATATGTTACTTCTCACCAAATCAAGTTTTAATTTCTTTATTCATCCTGTGTTTCCTTCTCAGATTATTTCAGTTACGCTTACCAACTTCTACCCACCTGTCAGTTTCTATTTCCTGGGCATCCTTTCCTGAAACCCTGAGTTGCTTTGCTTGTAACCATGTAAATTTACACATGTGCCCATTTCACAGAGCAGACCACATGTCCTAAAAGGAGAGAGAAATGCTGAATGAGTAGAAATGTTTCTTTTAAATGTCTTTCTTGATATGCAAAATGAATAGTTATTTATAAATAACAGGATAGACATAAGTGTAATTTTGATAAGTTGCTACCTTTACCAGTCTATTAAATTGTTACTCTCTCTTTTTTCCTCTTTTAACTAGCAACATTGTTTAAATCATCCATTAAATAAATAGTGTGATAAAATAGTATAATATTTCTTAAATTGTCTAATTCAAAGTTAACATATATGTATGCATGTATACATCTATTGCCATCCATGTTTATTGAAAAAGATATGTATTTTTCCTAACTTTGTGCATGCTACATTGTTCATTCAAGGTGCTTGAGTGTCCTTAGGAATTGTGTGAAACCCTATTTTAACATTATAATTCTGTAAAATAAGATTTCCCAGAAATGTTAGTGTTTTTAAGTTTTAAGGTAGCTACTCTATATTGTGTATTCAAGATTTTCCTCTAATATAGCCATACGTGTCCAAATGTATTTATGCAATTCAACCTTGTTGAGGAAAAAGAAGACATGAGCATCTTAATTTACTCACATTTTAAATATAAATATTTAATAAGGAAGCAATGCTTACAATTCTCTATAATTTTTCAGAAAATACAGTGATTTAGAGTCAAGGGAACATAGTAGTTACATACATACATACAAAAGCAGAGAGGCATAGATCTTCTCCTCAGCAGCACATGTATATTCAACACTATTGCCATATTAGAAAGGACTTCATATTTTTAATAAATCTAAGTCATAAGGAAATTCTTCCAAATACTGAAGTGATCTTTCTTTGTTTCTCTATCTTTGCTTTTTCTTATTGCTGAATGTATGTTCTTCAAATTTAAGGTAACTGTAAAATATAAATTATTTCAAATCCAATCTTATAATGAAATTTAATTTACTATATTATTCAGAAATTATGAGTAATATAGTGAATTGTGAATTATTAGTTGAGTCAACTAAAAAAAGTTGACTTGGCAGTTGATGAAAATAATATTATTTTCTTAGCTAGAGTTTGTACTATGGAGAGATGAGAAAAAGAAGAACATGTGGTTATTATTTTCTCACCTCTAAAAATTTTGTCCCCTCATTCTTCCAATTACTTTCATAGACTGAAAAGATATTTATTTCCAGAAACACAAGATTCTGAAAATGAATCTTTGAATCTAAGGCCAAATATCAGATGTGAGTGCTTTGTCCAGCGCCAGGAGATACTGAAGTGTGTCTCTGCAGCAGAAATGATGTCAGCCAAAACTGGGACCTGGGGATCCCTGTATTCCTAATAGAGCAATTACCACCAAGCACAATAGTGACCAAGAGCAAAATATTCAAGAAAATGTATTTTAGTCACTGATTCTGCACAGGTAAGTCTTTAGAGACGTTTCCAGGCTCTCAAGTCACATGCTAGACTAAGATTGTGAAGAAAGTGAGAATAAATTTCTCACTCTGCGCAAATCTCAAGATTAGATACCTGATTCTCATGGAATCATCTCCTTTATCAAGATTAGTTGTTTCTGTATAATCAGAACATAATCTTTGCGATCCCCTAACCTGAGTAGAGATGAATATATGACATGTCAACCATTGTCCTAGAGATGGATTTTCATATGTGGATTCTGTTGGAGAGAAATGAGAGTAGTTATTTTGACAGTGTTAGCCACATTCTTCAACTTTTATAAAAGATTCTGCGGTCAATAAATTTGAGAGACCTCACATATAAATCTTTTAAAAACTCACAAAGTTGGACAAATAGCCAAACAAATGGAAACACATAAACTATGAACCGATGGCTGAGGGGCCCCCAACGGGATCAGGCCCTCTGAGTGGGTGAGATAGTCGATTGGCTTGATCTGTTTGGGAGGCATCCAGGCAGTGGGACCGGGTCCTGTGCTCATTGCATGAGCTGGCTGTTTGAAACCTGGGGCTTATACAGGGTCGCTTGGCTCGGCCTGGGAGGAGGGGACTGGACCTGTCTGGACTGAGTCTACCAGGTTGATCTCAGTCCTCGGGGGAGGCTTTGCCCTGGAGGAGGTGGGAAAAGGGGGTAGACTGGGGGGAAGGGGAGGGGGGAGGGGGGACAACAAAGGAATCTGTGGCTGATATGTAGAACTGAATTGTATTGTAAAAAAAAAAAATTTAAAACAAAACAAAACAAAAAAACAAAAAACAAAAAACAAAACAAAAAAACTCACAAAGTTCATGTACTTCTTTCAAATTCACAAAGCAAAGCACATATGCTAGAGTTGCTTGTGACTACTTTGTTCCAAATTGTTTGCCAAAAAGCATTTTCTTGAGTAATCTTGAGCAATACATCTTAAGAACTTATGTAAAATAGATATTAAGACAAGTGTAGAGAGATATCATCACAGAAACATGCATCTAGAAAAGAAGATGGCACTGTCTTATTGACATCAGTCATAAATGAATGCTAATAAACATACAAACAGCATAGGTCTCATGAAGAACATGGACACAAACACAGACAATCCTCCTTGTTAACTTTCAGGAGATTCTAAAAAAAGACTCTGTTTATTTGATGTCATATCTAAAAACAAACTGAAAACAGGCATATGCATTGGAGAAGAGGTATACTGGAGATGACCATAACACACACACACACACACACACACACACACACACACACACACACACACACACACACAAAACACACACACATACACACACACAACCTGTCATGTTGAGACAGATTTAAGGAATGTACCTCTCTCTCTGTCTTTAGAGCAGGAATGAGACATTAGATCACTGTTAGATAGGGTCTACGTTAGCAGTAAGTCTTTAATGCATACATGCTTTCAAATAAGCTATTAGGCACTGGGAAGTTTTGACCCATTAATTAATAGCTGTTAGATATGCTCCTGGTGCCCTGGGTTCCTTGAGTGAAAAACTATGATGGCCAGTTTGTGTCAATTGACACAAGCACCATTTATTTGGGAAGAGGGAACCTCAATTGAGAAAATGTACCCACCATATCAGCCTGCAAAAAAGCTCATTGTACATTTTCTTGATTAGTAATTAATGCAAGAGGATCCAGCACGTTGTGGATGGTGTCACTCCTTGACTGACTGTGCTCTAAGAAAGCTGGCTGAGAAAACCATGATTGAGCAAGTAAGCCAGTAATCAGCATTTCTCCATACCCCCTGCATCATTCTTTGCTTCCAGGTTCCTGCTTTGAATTCCTTCCCTAACTTCCCTGGATTAGGGGCTGACAAAAAATTGTAAGATGAAATAAACCCCCTCTTTCTCAAGTTGTTTATGGTCATGATGTTTCATCTCAGCAATAGAAACCCTAACTAAGACAAAGGTTATAAGCCAGGCAGTCAATTGGATGGCCATCATGTAAAAACTGGCTGCTTCGAACATTGATGACTTGAAGAAGCCACACAAAAACTACATTGGCTTTTTGCTGAAGTACAATGTCAGCTCCAGAAGATATTATGATAGCCATGGCTGCCTCAAACAATTTGAGCCAGACCTTGCCATCACAGGCCCTGGTGAACTTCAGATTCTACTCATTCTTACATATTCTCAACTCAGGCCATAGCGGTGAGCACTTCTCTGCCAGCCCAACAGCAGGCCATGATTGATCCAAAATCAGTTCTTCCTATGCAAGGTCCATTTCAGAATTTCCTCTCAGAACTTCTTTTGCTATATCACAAAGACTCTACAAGTCATGTGTTCACTTGAATTTGTTTCCAGGAACGTTGAAATTTTCTCCCTGACTCCTTGAATGATTCAATAATTTTTCAAAAGTGTCTTGTCCTATTCCAGGTGGTCTTGTAGTTTCTGTGCTTTCTATTGATTTCTAGTTTTATTGTACTATAATATGATTATAATAAAAGAAATTAACTTTTATTTTTTTAATATTTCCCTTATGTCTTAAGATGCACAAAGTCCTAGAAACAAAAGCTACTAAAGCTGTTTAATGTAGAAACATAAGATCTGAATTTACCTGTAATGGTTGCATAAACTACATCAGTGCTCATTTACAACAGAAATAAAGTCATGAATATATGAGTTGTTTGATGGATTCTGTCAACCGTTTAATAAAAGATAAATACCTTCAAACTCTTCCAAAAGGTAGTAGAACATAGACTATGCCCCTCTTTTTTGTTGCCCAAATAAGGTCAATATTATCTCCTAGATGAAGCCAAACAGACTTCTCATGAGAATAAAACTCAAACCAACATCACTTGTAGCAAGGATAAAGCAATAACAACAACAATCACCTACCATACAGTACTAGGGACTGAGTCAAGTAAAATAGTAAAATAATTTACACACTATATGGTTTTTCTAAGCTATTGATAGATGTATGATATCAGTAACACACAATTATTGCAGATGGTGAAAATTTCATTTCACAAAAATCAAAATATTTTCAAGATTTAAAAAAACATGATAAATTAGTAACAGAAGGAAATAACCAGCATTTATGGCAAACCCACAGTCAACACACTATTATGAGACTGAAAACTTTATTCACCTTTCACTAGCATGATAAGAATATAATAATCATCACTTTAACTCAAAACTCAGAGTGCCTAGGCATGAAAAAATGCTCTGGTTTGTATGACTTGTTCTCCAGGAGACCACATGGTGGATCTTTGTCATCAGTGTGGCAATATTGATGCAGTCGAAAGATGATTAGGCTATTGAGACACTCCCCTTGTGGATGGAGAGATTCAGATGTTCTGTGACAGAACTATTTCTCAGGAGAACGGGCTGTTGCAGAGTGAGGCTCCTCTGCACAGAGCTATTGCCCTATCCATAAGGACTCTCAGGAGAGCAATGAGATGCCTCCTGAAACTCACCAGTGAGAAAAGATTGTGAGTCTCCTGGGGAGAGTAAGATGAAAAGGACTCAGAACACGGAAGAATTTTAGTATAATATGCTTAGGGTTCATTGTTTTCCAGGAAAGGAGAAAGTGTGGATGTGTCCTGGGAGTAGTATGGTGTAAGTGTGTGTGTGTGTGTGTGTGTGTGTGTGTGTGTGTGTGTGTGTGTGTGTGAGAGAGAGAGAGAGAGAGAGAGAGAGAGAGAGAGAGAGAGAGAGAGAGAGAGAGAGGTGGGGAATACCAGGACATTGCCTTGAAGGACATGGTACTCTCTCTTGAGACACAGTCTTCTTGACATCAGGCATGATTTCTCTCCATAACAAAAGCTTTTCAGTACATTGCACAGATGAGGATGGGGATGGTGTGGGTCCCCTGTATGTTGTAAGGAAAGGATGAAGAGAAAGCCAGAAGTGGCTAATCAGAAGCAGAATCCACCTAATCTCTTCAAGTACTGTGACTGGAGGTAAGTGCCACAGTTAATTATCAAGACTAGGCCTTGGGAGAGTGAATTAAAGTATTTAAAAGGACATCTGATACTCAAAACATTTTCCATTCTTTTTATTCTAATTAGTTATTGTCTCCTACTTTTAAGGCTACTAAAGTTTGTGCAGACTCGAGCATTGCTCTTAGAAAACAGCTGTCTATTGTTGTCAATCACTTGTTTCATGGTAAATTAGAATTCACTTATCACTGTGATACTATGTTATATGGTACATTGCAGTCTAATCAAGTGACCCCACCCTTTCAACCGGGTTGACATAAAGTCAACTGCATTAGTGGTCCTTGGTGAAATGTGGTGAAACTGGGAAGTCAGGGGTGAGCCTCCTAATAATCTTTTCTTGACCAGTCTACAGAAACTGTGTGTACTATTATACAATTTTAGAGACACCCATTATATAATGGTGAAACTCTCACTTTCTGATAGTTTCTATATATAGACACTGCAGTGTTTCAGAAACAGTATCTAACAGTGTGTCATGACTTTAAAAGATTAGACAAGGGACCAAACCCACCAATGAATATTCCTAATCTTGTGACACCAGGGGAAAATGGGCTTTTTCACCTGTATCATTCACAAAGCAGAACCATGTAGGGTGAGCTTGACTTGGGTCTCCAGGCTGTGTAAGGTAACATGCAAAACCAAGACTGTGAGATATCAAGATACTCTCATGTCGTGCACCAACTCTTGCATATATCCAGTTGCCAATAAAAACACACCTGGTGGTGTGAACCTCCAGACCTTATCAGTGTTTAGTGCACACTTTACTTTATGCCACTGAAGGACTACATATAAAATAGAGCTGATACGTGGTAGGAAACCACTTCAAACAGCTTAACTAGAAAGATGGGGAAGATTACATCATGCAGTATTTACAAGGAACTAGTGAATCCAAACTTTAGGTCAAGAAAATGTAAAAGGTGAGAGGCAGATGGGATGTTCACATCAGAGCGTCCTGACCCTTGTTTCTTTCTCAAGAATCTTGACATTCCTTCTGAGTCAATCATTCTCACTCCACAGATTGAGATGAAAATATTCTGGTTGCCTGTCCTAAGATGAGCTCCTGAAAATTTAACTGAGATTCAAGACCACTTTCCTTATGGAGAGCTCTCTATACAAATACAGAAACAGCAACTAAAAGGCAGGGTTTAAGATAATATTTCACGTTAAAAATTAGCCATTTTCTGGGTTGGCTTTTTGGTTTTTTTGTTGCTTGTTTTGCTTTATTCAATCACATATGGATTTTTAAGACATAATACATGAGAAATATAGATATTTGAATTTAATATCCTATAGGGAAATATTTAGAATACTTTAAAGTAAGTGTAAAATTCATCATAGCAGAATACTTAGTGTTTTAGCAATTTTTACAAGAGCAGAGTCCCCTGAGAGTCCAAGTAATCACAGACTTTCTGCTTCATGCTCATCAGAAATTAAGTCAGTCCATGTGTTCTCTATCCTTAAGTTTTTAGAGCTTGTGCATGTACAGGTGAATATATATCTAATAGATTCAATAATGTATTATACACAACAATATCACCTCAGGATAGAAAATTTGGGCACCATTTTTATATATGCATGCAAGTTCTAGTTTTTTTTTGCTTTTCCATTACCCACAATATAAAAATTATGATTTAGAGAACAATTAATGGATAGGAACAAAGATTATGGATTGTGGTGTGAAATTCCCCAAAACAGAGTGTACACAAAGGTAAATATAATATGGCTATGTGTAGATATACAACCATGTTCTTGTCCTGTGTAGCTGATAAACATTCAATACCTGACCAACATTTTAAGTGACATTGCTAATTAACTTAATTCTTATTGCAGCAACCTCATGGGGAATATTTTTTTCTCAGCTCCTTTTATAAGTGGTCAAATTGAGGAACAGAGTTTGAACAAATAGTAACATTTGTTCAAACTAACATATCCAGCATTGTTGTCTATACTAAGATTTTAAATCATTTACAATTGCCCCAGAGTGATCCCTTGTTCTGCTCTATGTGCATCTGTGTGTGTTTCTGCATGGATACACAGGCATAGAAGTGTATGTGGCATGTATATATGTACACTCATTATATGTGTTCATGAACATTGGCAATATGATTATTTATAATAATTTGGAAACCCTGAAGCCCACATTTGTTTTGTGTGTCAACCATGATGTGATCTACTCATATACAACATAGCATTACCTGGTGATATTTGGTTATATCAAGTGAATAGAGGGAGGACTGAATGGCAGACGGTATCTTCTATTCTGCCCTTGTTGGAGAAAACATGGTGTATTCAGATTTTTGGCAGAGAAAAACAAACTTTGACAGAGTCACACATATACTCCACTAAATAGTAAGGGTCATCTTATTTGGAAGGAAAAAATATCAGACTGTGAGATAAATAAGCTGAATCTGAAATATTTGAGGGACATGAGAATGAACTTCAGAGGATATAATGGGCAGCAGCAGACAGAATATCTAAGGAGGCAGAGTAAGGTAAACATTGAACATCATTGCATGAGAACTTATGGATTGGTAAAGATGGCAAATGTAATGATAAGAAAAGTGAAGCCTATACTCAGTCTCTGTATAAGGCTACACTCAGAAAGAAACCAAAAGTAATCGCTACCACAGTGGTAAGTGCTATTTTAGCAGGTTATGTGAAAAGCATGGAGTGTGACTGCTAGGAGAAAGAGTTGGGTGATTTCCAGAAAAAAGACAAATCTATGCTGGAACTGAAGAGTTTGCTAGATAAGCAATCAAGTACACAACAGCCTCCCAGTAAGAAAATGAGAGAAGAGAAATTGAAGTGTGTAAACACTATGTGTACTAATTACAAGTAGTTTGATGGGATTGTAAGATGTGGTCCATGGAAGGTTAGAAGAAATTTCTATCAAGCCAGGGTTGATGCTTACTCCTGGAATTTCAGGATTCAAGAGACTGAGCCAGGGAAATTGGGAATTTGAGGCCAGCCTGTACTATATACCAAGACCCCATCTCTTTTACTCTTTTTTTCTTTATTTAACTCAATGCCCTGATCCATAGAATCTTGTGAATCACACTAAGAAAACAGAAATTTAACTTGCAGGCAATGACACTATCACTAAGACCCCATCCTCTATTAAAGATGGGAACTGCTAAGATACAGAAATCAGCTGCTATGCTGAGGTCATCTCAGCATTGCACTCAGCTGTGCATTGAGAGGTTGTGGTGCTCTTTGGTTAACCCCACTTCTCTCTTGTGTCTCAACTTGTACATCTTTTCTTAAGAAACTCCTCTCACCACCTCACTAAACTACTAGACATCAGGATGTGCCCTGCCTTTAATTTTATGCATTATAGTAATCATTTATATTAAATGCTTATTGATTTTTCATTTCCTTCAAAAATACAAGTCTTGCTTGAGGAAATGATATTTTTAACGAATATTAGCAATAGCACATTAACAATAGAAATATTAGCTTAATATTAGCAATAGAAATCACAGACCCAGTAGAAATCTGGACATAATACACTCTGTGAAGGGTTGGAGAGAGGGCATCTGTGGCAACAGGAAAGCCTAGATATGAGTAGGTAGGAGAGCAGCTTTTCTGAGTGACATTGATAACTAGTCAATGAGAAGTACACTGAAAGAATTGAGCCACAATTAATGTTTTCCTTTTCTTTTATTTGAATGATATCTTACTCCATAAGTGAGGCTGAACTCAAACCCACAATAAGACTTCTCCCTCAGCTTCATCAGTGCTGGGAATACAAGTGTGAACCACCTTGCCTAAATACTTGGACACTTGGTATAACATTCAGTACACTTCTGAAAATCACCTGATGTGGTAAGCAAAGAAAGGATTAGATATGAAAATCTGTGAGGATGAATCATTGCTTGTAAACTTTAATTTTGTGGCTGCAGGTAAAGATTTTAACTGAGACTCTAAAAGTATTAAATTGAATAATTTCCTTCATCTTCAAGAATCTTTCTGATGACTTGATATTCTCTCTTCCAGGAGATGACTGTCAATTGCTCTCTGTGGCAGGAGAACAGCTTGTCTGTCAAACGCTTTGCATTTGCCAAGTTCTCTGAGGTCCCTGGAGAGTGCTTCCTCCTGTTCACCCTCATCCTCCTCATGTTCTTAGTGTCACTGACAGGCAATGCACTCATAGCCCTTGCCATCTGTACCAGTCCATCCCTGCACACCCCCATGTACTTTTTCCTGGCTAACTTGTCTCTCTTGGAAATTGGCTACACTTCCTCTGTCATACCCAAGATGCTGCAGAGCCTTGTGAGTGAGGCTCGAGGGATCTCTCGGGAGGGTTGTGCCACACAGATGTTTTTCTTCACATTCTTCGGAATAACTGAGTGCTGCCTGTTGGCAGCCATGGCTTTTGACCGCTGCATGGCAATTTGCTCCCCACTCCATTATGCAACCCGAATGAGTCGTGGAGCATGTGCCCATTTGGCAATGGTTTCATGGGGAATGGGATGCATAGTAGGATTGGGACAGACCAATTTTATTTTTTCTTTGGACTTCTGTGGACCCTGTGAGATAAATCACTTCTTCTGTGACCTTCCACCTCTCCTGGCTCTTGCCTGTGGAGATACATCCCGTAACGAGATTGCAGTCTTTGTGGCAGCAGCCATCTGTATATCCAGCCCATTTTTACTGATCATTTCTTCCTATGTCAGAATTCTGGTTGCAGTGCTGGTGATGCCTTCACCTGAGGGGCGCCATAAAGCTCTCTCCACCTGTTCCTCCCACCTACTTGTAGTCACACTCTTCTATGGCTCAGGATCTATTACCTACTTGAGGCCCAAGGCTAGCCACTCACCAGGAATGGATAAACTCTTGGCCCTCTTCTACACAGCGGTGACATCCATGCTGAACCCCATTATCTATAGTTTAAGGAACAAGGAAGTCAAAGCAGCCCTGAGGAGAACTTTGGGCCTCAGAAAGTCCTGAAAATTAATAGGTAACAGGACCCTGCAGAACTGTTCACTAATAAAAATGCACAAAGAGCCAGGGTGTACAAACAAACATTGGTACATTTTTCTGTCTAACGTATACTGAGTATCTCTGTAATTTTGAAGGTACCTCTGTACTCAGTGCTATGTTCTAATTACTAATTCTGAAATGATGTCACATACTAAGGAATACAAGTAAAGAGTCCAATACAGTAGGGAGTATTCTATTATATTTTAGTTCAGGATGACAATCTAAATTGACTAGTTACATTTCAGAAGTTTTGCAAATTCTAGTTCCTGATTCCTCTATGACTTCTCCTTTCTATCCAGACATATCTCTCATGACTCTTTATTCCACAATAAGTATATAAATGGTCTTATTTCAGTCCCTATCTCTATTTTATAGTGCCACATACTAAAAGATTCTGAATTCCCTTGCAAATCATATATACCAAAGAATATGTAGACATTACAATACACTGAACTGTTAAGATTTGAAACTATTTGCTTTAAAATAGTAAGGAAAACTGAGAAATATTTACAAAAATTTCCATGACATTTTTTAAATGTTAAAATATCACTATTTTGGAACCCACAGGCAATTCAGGCCAGGGAAGCAGTTCAGTTAACTTCATGTATTCTCTCTCTTTCCACTCCTCCAAGTCCCTCAGCTCTGCAGCAGAACATCTACTGTACTCTACCCCTCTATGACTCCCAACCCCAACAGATCATATAGAACTTCTCCTACATTACCCAAGTCTTTCCACTATCCCAACCTCTAACATAAGCAGGCATTCCCTGGAAAGAGCCAGCCCTGCAGGCCAGGGAAACAGGTAGGCTAACTGCAGGTCTTTACTACACTTTCCTCTCCTTTACCGTCAACCCCCTTTCACACCTCAGCTCTATAGCAGATCAACTGCTTCAGCCTCCTCTCCATGCCTGTCCCCATTTCCCTTGGAAGACACAGATCTTCCCCTCCAACCTTTCTTCCCCCACTCATCACTTTATCCCTGTCCAAATCCAGCAGACATTCTCTGGGAACTCACAGGCTACTCCTGCCAGGGAAAAACTAGTTTAGCTATGAAACTTCAAGGCTCCTTCCTCTCCAGCAAATCTAATCCCCCAGTCTCACTCCAACTCTGTAGCAGATCACCTGATAAGGCCTCCAACTCCTCTCTACCCCCAACTCCAGCAGATCATGCAGAGCTTCTTCTCCAACCTTCCTTCCCCAATCATCCTCTTATCCCAGACCCAACTCCAGCTGGCTTTCTCTGGGAACCTGCCAGCCAAGCCTGAGAAGCAAGTAGGCAAGTGAGCTTCAGATTTTCACTTACCCTCCTCTCCTCCATATCCATTCCCCTGTCTCATCCCCAGATCTATAGCAGACTACCTGTTGTGGCCTCTCCTCACTCCCTGCCCCTATTCATATAGGACTGAGCAGATACTGGTAGAACGTACGGCTTTGCTCCTTCTTGGAGGCCATCTGTGCCCCTCCCTCCTAGCCCATCGCTATTCATAAATGTCAGCTCCTAAAACCTAGAAACACATTTTACCTGGAACACCCAATGGACATACTTATCAGGATCACAGAAGAATTTCTTACCACTCAACACACAGTCACTATACTTTCCTAAGAACCAGAAAGGGCAACAGCAACCAAGGAAGAAAACACCCACCCAACAAAAACAAGACCATATATCAGCATCTATAATTGTAGTCTTCCCAAACCTAGACCTCAGTGTAAAATACAATCAATAAAAGTCAGGACAATATGTCTCCAAATAGAGCCCAGCAGCTCTACCACAGAAGTCCCTGAGCATTGCAACATAGCTGAAGCACAAGAAAAAGAAATTAAAGTAGCCCTTATGAATATGATAGAAGTCCTTAAAGAGGAAATGAATAAATCCTTTAAAGAAACCTGTAAAAACACAAACAGTGGAAGAAAATGATGAAACCATTCAAGACCTGAAAGTGGAATAGAGTCAATAAAGAAAACCTAAAATGAGAGAAACCTGGAAATGAAAAAGGGACGCAAATGGGAATTTAAGAGACAAACATCACCAACAGAATACAACAGACAGAAGACAGAATCTCAGGCATTGAAGACACAATAGAAGAAATGGATATTTTAGTCAAAGAAAATATTAAATCTAAAAGAGTCCTAGCACAAAGCATTGAGAAAATCTGGAATACTGTGAAAAGACCAAATCTAAGAAGAATAGGAGTAAAGGAAGACAGGGAGACTAGAACAGGAGGATCAAGTAGAGAGGGGAGTGAAGAGAGAGATTAGGGAGAGATATGGGGAGATCCAGTTGGAACTGAGGGCTATTTGAGGGATGGTATAAAAACCTAATACTTTAGAAGCTTCCTAAAATATGCACATATATGAAGATATCTAAATGATATCACCAAATAATGAGGGAGACAGAGCCCAATTGGTCATTTCTTGTCACCAAATGAAGCTCCCAGTACTGGGATTGAGTTACATCTACCTGAGTTGCTCATTAATGGTGTCCCATGGAAACCCCCAACCAACCCTGGCTGTTGCCATGACTATTTATTGTTCTCCTCAAACTGACAGCAAGGCTTCATTTCTGAAGACGATACCAACACAACTCATTGAACAAGGAGAAGTTGAGCTGATACCTACACAAAGCCTTCACTCATACATGCTAGAATCTTTAGTACAAAAAAGTAGTCTGCATACAACAGAAAAGAGAAACATCAACACCAAACCACCCACAAACCCTTTGATCAACAATGATATCCTGTCTGATATGTTAGACTAATTTGTTGGCTAATTTTATGGCAATCTGACATAATTTAAAGTCATCTGAAATGAAGGAACCTCAATTGAGAATATGTCTCCATAAGATCTGGCTGTATGGCATTTTCTTAATTAGTGATTGATGGTAGATGGCTTAGCCCATTGTGGGTCATACCATCCCTGGGCTGATGGTCTTGGGTTCTATAAAAAAGCAGGCTGAGTAAACTATGAGGAGCAATCTAGTAAGCAGCTCCCCTACATGGCCTCTGCATCAGCTCTTGCCTCTAGGTTCTAGCACTGCTTGAGTTCCTATCATGATTTCCTCCACTGATGGGCCTAGACGTGGAAGTATAAGGTAAAAAAAACCAAAACCAAAAACAAAAAACAAACAAACAAACAAACAAACAAACAAAAAAACAAAAAAAAGCCTTTCCTCCTCAATTTGATTTTGGTCATGGTGTTTCATCACAGCAATAGAAAGCCTAACCAGGATAGAGGCATTGCTGTAACATGTGTTTTTTGAGAGCATTGAGAAAGGATTTTAGAATTTTGGGCTAGAAAAAGCCATTAAGTGCTTGTTGCCCACATGGTCACCATGTTCCTCATAATCTATGAGTTGTAGTAAAACTCTAAGGGGGTTTATAGCCCCTCACTGGACAGTATTACTGGTACTTAAAATAATAGTGATTGACTTTTTCTAAGCATTGTTGCTGGAGCAGATTAATGATTCAACCACTGCCTATAGAAAGAATTTATTTTATTTATTTATAATAATTTATTTATAAGAAAAATGTAGATTGTTAATAAAGTTAGGTTAAGATGTTATTAATGGCTTTGATGTAGAGAATCTTAGGGAGCAATTTAAAGTTTAGAAAATTGCTGTGGGATGGTCTGTATGTCAAATTACTCTGACTGGTCAATAAATAAAACACTGATTGGCCAGTGGCTAGGCAGAAAGTATAGGCGGGACTAACAGAGAGGAGAAAAGAAAGAACAATTTAAGTTATAAGAACAGTTAGCAAGAAGCCTGCCACGACCATACAGCTTGTAACCAATATAAGTGTCTGTGTTTACTTGGTTGGGTTTGAGCGGCTGTGGGACTGGCGGGGTGACAAAGTTTTGTCCTGACTGTGGGCCAGGCAGGAAAACTCTAGCTACAGAAAGGTACACTTTTGATAGCTGAGCAAGGGACTCACTGATGTCAGGGAACAAGAACAATGGCAGCAGGGTTACTACTAGCTGACATGCCTTTCTTGCTAGGTTGGGTTGGTGATCAAAGGTGATGATTAATTCTTTGTATCCATTTTTGCCCTCAGTTTCCTGATATGACTTAATAAAAAACTTGTTGATGAGTGGGAATATACTCTGAAGACAAAGTAGAATTGACTGTTTTTATATATAAACATTTAGATTTTTTATTCTTTTAAGGTTTTTTATAAGATTACATTTTGAGATAATGAAATGATTTTTCCTTTCATTATAACTGCAAACTGCCACCTGCCAGTAAAAAACAAACAAAAATACAAAAACAACAACAAAAAAACTGGCTGAGAAAAATACCTTGCTTGCACTTAGTAAATCTATAACAATTTGCTTAGACATGAATGTGGGTGGTTCCTTGGGAATAATTTGTTTTTCACTTGTAATATGTAAAATGTTTACCCATATAAGGGCACTGGGAAACATGCTGTTTTTTTTTTACTTGTATTCATTGTAATCATTCACTTGAAGAAAAATAGGATGTAACCACATTGTAATTTTTATATTGCTTGTAAGATTTTGCTGGTATATATAACTGTAGGAAAAAATAAGGAAGAAAGAAGGACAAATGTAGAAGGAATACAACATGGAAGAGATATAAGGAAAACATCAGGAAAGATGTAAAGGGAAACATCAGGAAACTGGTAAGGGAAACAATAGAGAAACCCTGGTGTGTGTGTGTGTGTGTGTGTGTGTGTGTGTGTGTGTGTGTGTGTGTGTGTGTGTGTTCCCCCTTTTCACCAGCTCCAGAGACTTAAGTTTTGCCCCACTCACTGGCCCCAATAACTGGAGTCCCTACTGTGGAGGGCCCCAAAATAGCTTGACCACACAGCAGCCTTGACAGGCTTAGGGGCCTAGACATGGCTTCTGTGACAGGCTTACTGGCAGGCAACACCCAGATCCAGGAAAAGCTTTAAGCTAACACCACCCAGTGATCCACCCAGGGGTGAGGAATTACCTGATATACCAAACATTCTAACCATTAGTAAGGTGGCCAGATGTCCTTGAATCTAGCACACACCTATTTTTGTTTTACAGATACCTCTAGACAAATGTCAGTCAATCAGGGTCCCGGACCCTGGAAATCCCCTCACCCCAACCTCTGCTATGATAAAAACTCTGCCCCACCTGAGCTTAGGGCTCTCTGCTCTCAACACTACATTGGACAGACAAATGGACCAAGATCTGGGCTCTTTGCTCTTACATGCGGGATTCTGTCTCTGTGGTGGTCTTTTGGGGGTCCCTGAGATCTGGGCATAGCACCTACATTCTATACTGATACAAGTACATCAGGAAAGACAGGTTACTGTAGATGAATTTCTAAACAGTTTTATTAAATAAGAAACACAGAGCCAAATATAGGGATGAAAGCTGTAGAGATCTGAGCAATAGTGATAGCCACCAAGCTAACCTTAGCTTATGCCCAGATCGTGACCCCCAGAGAGACCATCAAAGACGAGCATGCCAGAATGCAAAAGCAAGGTTTAATTCTGGATGTACAATACAAGCCTAGGCAGGGACTTCGTCCAATACATCCAACACAGTGGAGGCTGGAGGAAGTGCCCACCTGTCTGCAAGCTCAGTTTTTAAAGGCAAAAGTCACAAGGTTACATCATTTAGGGGTGCTAGTACGGGTATAATTCTGATTGGCTCAATTCTAGGGGCTTTCTAGAAATCATGGCTTAATCTTACTTCTAAGGGAGTGGTTACCCGCCACCATTTCTCATTGGCTGCCCTCAGGTGGGGACATTTCTGTGGTCAGTTACCCTGGAAACCAGGGAGAGGACATTCCATAGTCTGGCAGTCATTACCTCGTGACTACCTTGTGACTCTGTACTTTTACACTTCCTGATTTCTGGAATCTGAACTGACTGGTTTCAGTAACTAATGGCCTATTCCTAAAAGGAGAAATCTCAGGCCTTAATTTTAGGGTGAAAGCATTTTGGTCTTATTTCTAAGATGGCTCATTTTGGTCTCACAAGCTCACATGCCACTGTAGCTTCCCAAGAGAACTGAACCAGCTTCTTCCTGTCTAATCTGTGCCTTTATTGCCTTGCTGTTCTGCCTTCTCATTGGCTCTTAGCCCAGCCACCTCACTTCCTCATCACTGCCTATCTATACAGACCTCCTTGTCTCTATGGTTGGTACTGGGATTAAAGGCGTGTGACACCATGCTTGGCTGTGTCCTTGAACACAGAGAGACTCTGCCTGCCATGTGAGCAGATTAAGGGCATGTGCTACCACCGCCTGACTTCTGTTTATGGTTGGCTATCTATGTCCTTTGATCTCCAGGCAAACTTTATTTATTAACATACAAATAAAATATCACCACAGGTTATAAATCAGGAAATTTAAGTAAAGTGGCTCAAAGCCCTTATGATTCTGTCCAAAAGTCAGAATTATATGCTATTCTCATGGTATTGATGGATTTTACAGAACCTCTTAAAATAGTTACTGACTCTCAATATGCAGAAAGAGTGATTTTACACATTGAAACCACTGAATTTATTTCTGATGAATATGTATTAACTTCAGTATTTTACGATTATGAGAAACAAGAATAGGAATCATCCCATACATATAACACATATCAGATCTCTTACAGGTCTGCCAGGCCCCCTAGCACAAGGTAATGATGAATTTGATCAGTTGTTAGTAGGAAAAGTGCTGGAGACCTCAGAGTTTCATAAACAAACAAACAAACAAACCCAAAAACATGTCAATAGCAAGAGCTTGAAAAGCAACAAGTCAAGAAAATTATAAAAAATTATAAAAAAAACTATAAAAAATGTCCTACTTGTTGCTTGTATAATACAACTCCATTAACTGCAGGGAGCAATCCTAAAAGTACTCAAAGAAATAAGATTTGGCAAATGGATGTGTTCATTTTGCAGAATTTGGAAAATTAAAATATGTATACTATACCATAGATACATCTTCAGGATTTCAATGGGAAACTGTTTTGAGTTCTGCAAAAGCTGATTCTGTAATTGTACATCTGTTAGAAGTCATGCCCATCATAGGAATACCTGTACAAATTGAAACTGATGATGCTTCATCCTATATTTCCTGTAAAACAAAAGTTTTTTGCATATTATCGTATAAAGCATATCACTGTTATGCTACACAGTCCAACAGGACAAGCAGTTATAGAAAGATCTAATCTCACTTTAAAAGAAATGCTAAATAAACAGAAAGAGGGAACCAAGACCCCCAGAGATAGATTGCATAATGCCTTATTAATTTTAAATTTTCTAAATGCTAATTTTTTTCTAATGCTAAAGGAACAGCAGCTGCAGAGAGACATTGGACAATAGAAAAAAAACTATTGAGTTAAATCAGCCAGTGTACTTTAAAGATGTGTTGACCTCAGAATGGAAACCAGGATATGTGTTATGTTGGGGAAGGGGTTTTGCTTTTGTTTCCACAGGAGAAGAAAAGCTAAGGATATCATCAAAATTAATAAAGATTCGATTTGAACAGGAGAAACCTCTTGATTAGAAGTGATTGTTCTTCAACTACAGTGGTGATTCAACATGTCAAAAGAAAAACTCACCAAATTAGGGTCCAAGCAGGGTTCTGTTTTTGTCTTTGCAGGAGAAGAAAAATATCCACCTTAAGGACATCAAAGTCCTTTGGACAGATAGACATCTAAAGAAGGAGGGAGAACTGTCTGGAAAAATTCACCAAGGAAAGAAACAATCTGGCATAATGGTCTAATTACTTCTACAGGATAAAATCTCTTTACTTCTCAAAATACTTATTGTTCCAACTCAATTAAAAACTAAAGCTTGGGCTAGACCAGCACTGGCCTCACTATGTCTGCCATTTTCAATTTTCAGAGTCTGTTGACTGTAATCTTGCTGTTTATATGTACGTGTGCTTATATCCGATCCTTGGTACCCAGCCTCCTGGACAGAAATAAAACTAGACTATTGGGAATATTTTGGAAGTATGCCTGAATTGGTGAGCGCAAGAGTCCTTATGTTGCCGTATGCTGTATAGTGATGGCCTTCATCATCCTCTTCATACAGTAGCTTTGGAAACTACCAGTGTGTGATTGCCATCAGACTCTGTAAACAAGGACTTGCCTCCAGAAAATAACGGGAAGAATAGTTAACCCTTTTATCTCTGAACATGAAATGAGATAAATTTTGAGATGCTGTTCTCTATTTTTATGCTTTTGGACCAATGAGCTATATAAATAATTAAGATGTAACAGTTTAATACACGGGAATGTGATTATAGCAATCAACCTCAGTTCTGTCATCCAGTATTACACTCTGGCAAATGTCATTCTGTTGTGTCAGGACTGCTTTTCATAAGGTTCTTGAGGGCACAAAGTAGAACACACAGCTGGAGGATTCCACAGGCTCCTTTCACTGGGCTGAAAATGTCTTCACAGAATGAGACCTTCTAACGACTGGCCTGTTTTATTGAGAAAAATTGTTCTATTTTTGTTGTTACTGTTCTATGGATTGCATTTATATTTAAACCATTTTGATTGCTAACCAGAGTACCTCTGTTCTTGGCAAATTATTACAGGTGTGAAAATATTTCTTTAACATAAGAGTGAGGCTTCTGGTCAAGTGTGGTCAAAGACATAGACACTGTCCTATGAAAAAGATCATTCTAAGAATGGAAAAAGCAGTGGAACAATGATAGACTAATAATTCATGTGTTTTTCATTCTCTTAGTGTCAAGCCTTCCAAATAGAGCAGCCATTGTAGTTATCCCAAAGGTGGGTATGTTGTGTTTTTAGTGCATCACTTTAAATCTGGTTTCTTTTCTGTCATCTTAAACTGGAATCACTTCTGACTTCGTAGATGACAAACACATCTCATACCTGCTCAGTCTGGATACTATGGTCTAAGTATCTCTCAGCTTTGACACCGAAGCAAGAATTTGGGCAGTTTGTAATATGGGTGTGAGAAGACTGGTGCTGAAGCATACATATCAAAGGCACTTAGAAGTTTGTGTTCACCAGTTCTTCAGGTTCAGCTGGAAATCCTGTGCTGTTTCAAAGCTAAGAGGAATTAAATCTACCTGAAAACGCTTACTACACATAACATTTATCATTTAAATACTGGTTTTGGCTGTTCCTTTAAAAGTAAAAGAGAAACTTTTTCTTAGAAAAATTCCTACCGAAACAAAAAATAAAAAATAAAAAAAAAATAAAACCTAAAGCTAGGTTTGGAAGTGGAGTGCGGCTCTCTCCTTTTCTAAACTCAAGCATGTTGTAAAAGAAAATTCAGAGTCTGTCTCATATCAGAAGAGCCACCTGGTATGGAACAGAAGAAACCCAAAATCTAGGGACTATTATTGTCATAAATCTCCTTCCCCACAAATTTAATTTGACTCTTAAAATTTTTTCTTTGAGTATATTACTGTCTTAAAAATTAAACTTTCCATTTTGATATTAATAGTGCTTAAGTTTTCTGCAATGAACAATAGATTTTCCTAACCGCGATCTCTGAGGTCTCCAAAAGGATGATGGGGCCCCACAACAACGATTCTACCTCGATCACTATAATGCCATTAATTCCATAGACACCACCCAAAGATCAGTTATGGATTACAAACAATTCTAGGGTGGCTAGCTGAGATGGTCCAACCTCTTGCACCACTCCAGCCAGAATTTCAGATAAGCTTTACCATTACTCAGAAAGACTGACTACAAATATTGCAGCTAGTTCTCCTAAGACTTAACTATTGTTACAGTTCTTACAGGGTCCCATACACATACTCTCTCCCTCCCCGCTGACAGGAAGTAATTCTAAGAACTCGATGCCCACTTTCTGTATAGGTTTGGGTGAATGGTTTTTGGATTTTTCTCATGGTTATGGATAATTGTCATCTGTCAGGGGTTGGTAATAAGTTGTTATAGTGTTGGGGCAGAACAATAGAGGTTAAAACTCAGGGATCTCATTTGGATTAGAAAAAAAGGGAGGCAGGACTGATAGGATTAAAAGGTAGACTATCAGTTTTAAATAATTTATGTTAGTATGGATTCTTGTATACTGATGCAAACTCAAATTTATTTTTGTTATACTGTATATGTGATTCTATTTCTGTCTAAGATATTTTTGTATATTGATACAAATTCAAATTATTTTGTTATATTGTATATATGTTCCTTCTTCCATTCAAGATATTTTTGTATATTGATACAAATGTAAAATTATTTTTGTCATACTGTATATATGTTTCTACACCTGTTTGGAATATTTTTGTATGTTGATACAAATTAAGGTTATTTTTGTCATATTGCATTTTACATTTCTACTTCTAGTTAAGATATTTTGCATATTGTCACAATTGTGAGGTTATTGTCCTTATATTGTATATCTGTTTCTATATTACATAAGGTATTACTTCTATAGCTTGTTTACTTTTATAATGTGAAGCTTTAGTCATTAAGCTATATAGGTTAATAAGAATCACAGGTTAATAGTCACCCATGCTTGTCAGACTTATAGTCATGTTAGTTAGGTTTTCAAGGTCATACAGATATATATTTCAGATAGTTAGGCCATCTTCAAACACTTCAAAGACCTATAGAATATGGCACTTAAACTGTTTTAGTAACCTAGAATTCTTTTGATGTGAGACACATCTACTCCTGGTGGCATGATTTGCTCCCAAGAGGACATTGGGCACTGGAGACACCCTACATGGGGTTTGTTTTCCTTTTGACAAAATTGGCCTATTGGGCAAGAAACTGCCCTTTCCTCGACTGCTGACAGTAGAAAGTACACTGACTAATCTGGACAAGTAGGACTGAAAGAAAAGTGACTGCTGAACTTTGCCAAGACAGAATAAGACAGTCCTTCAAATTTTTTTCTGCTTCTGAAAAGGGTCTGTCAGATATTCTAGGCCTATCAGAAAAATTTGGTAGCTCCAATGTTGCAGAGAAACCTTGGGTGACTGTTTAGACAGCTAGCTGTTTCTGTCATTCCTTGCCATTTTTGGAAGTCACATGCTTGCACTTCTTGCTTACTCAGGTAATATTAATTTCCTTCTCAAGTCTTTGATGGGATTGAAGACTAGATAGATATAGTTACAACCTCCTGACTCTTAGCTATGGACAGATTACATACAAAACTTAGATTCTTCAGGAAAGGACAACTATTAGAGTAGTCTCTTAAAAATTGTCTATTACTTATGACTCTGAACATCTAGGATGTGTTTCTTACTTGATGATTCTTCTTGTTGTATGCAGTTTCAGTTTTCGTTAAGAGTATTACCTCTCCATCCCGCTGGAGAACACATGCTAATAGTTCTTAATTTTGCAGTTTTACTAGGTTAGGATTAGAACCTTCCTTTTTATTTTAGACAATAAAGGGGAAATGTTTTGGGAACTCTGCTGTTCAGCCCAGTGACCAATTGGAGGGAGCATTTTGTGTTTATGTGCGTGGTCTTCTGTAGGATGTCTGACACCTTAAAAATTGTGGGGCAGGAGTCATGTGCTCTCTTGGGTGGTCAGAGCAGGAGGAAGCTGTGGAGAAGCATGGCTTGCAGTTTAGTTCCCATCACCCATGGGCAGAATAGCAGGACAATGACACTGGGTCAGCAGCAGCTTCTACCTTGTTCTGTGTCATGAATATAACTTATAGATCCATTCCTTAGTAAACCTTACCTGGTCCATTGCCTCAGGGTCCCCCATTAACTCTCTAAGTATGTGTTAATAAAATAAAGGCATAGCCTCAAAAATTATCACACAAAAGTTAACTCAAGCTTCACAAACTGAGCTTGGTGTTTGAAACACCCCAATTGTTATCAAGCAGTGAATGAATGAACATAAGTCATCTCCATCACATAGTTGTGAAATGGAGAGCAGTTCTAGTGAAAGAGACCTCATCACACTGCCATCAACAACATTGTTATGCTCAGTTAAGGACCTTGACACTAAAGGATGCAGCAGATTTAATTTATATAACAGTATAGTATCATCACCCAACAATGACCAATGCTGACGAATTGAAGTCATATTGGGGAATCTACAGAATCAGGGGCCTCCAGGCCATTACTGCTCCAGAGCCATTTACTGGGCTTTCGTGGAGCTTTTAATGAAGTTAGAGACAGAAAAGTAATGATAAACATACTGCGTAGTTCTCATCTCTTTTACCACACGTGTTCAAGTGGTAGGGAGTCTTAAGGCCAAATAGGAGCTGTTTGCATAATGTCCTCAAAATTGCTAAGCTAGGAAAAGGAAATGCCTAGTTCCCAGCATTCCTTGGGCAGGAGAGGAATTCCTCCCAGGGGAATAAACAAAGATCTAAGGGAGCAGATTTCACACAGCAGGATAATGTAGCAAGGTCTATATAATGTGCAGGCTACAGTGAAGAAAAAGGAAAAAAAATGTATACAAAAGAAGATTAGATGTTCTTGGGTTAGAGGATGTAAGAATGGAAGGCTCCATGATACACAGGACTCTTTGTGAGGTGGAGACAATGCTCAAAATATTGTGTAATTGTGGACAGTGGTTTTATGGATATGTAGCCAGTGTTCATTTACTCATTTATAAACTTTAATTGAATGCAATGTACTTTACACAATAAATCCATTCTTAAAAGGTTGAAGGACAATGTTAACTCAGAGGAAATGCACTGAATTCAGAATAGAAAGAATTTAGGAATTTACTTTGAGGTCTATGTAAGATCATGATTTTCTGTACCTCCGTGATGTCTATAAATTGAGAGATGTGATCAGTAGAATGCATTGACTTCCTGAATACAGGGTTTGGGTAGTAGGAAGGAACCATGATTTGAACAACTGTCTGGATAGAAGATGTATTCATGGATGTAAAATTGAGGATGAATTAACAAAATAATAAACAAAAAGTGAACAGGAGAAACTGCCAGTGATAACTTTTGCCTTGCAGAGACCCCTAAAGTTACCCTGTCCAGTGTCTGATAGCATTGTCCTACTTGTTCCTAGGGTGTCAATCCTATTTGAATAAGACCAGTATTGACAAGCATTACATTCTAAGGATGCCTAGTGGTTTATGAGCAACCAAGTATAGTTTCTTTCTTAAGATTTTTGTGGCCGGGCAGTGGTGGCGCACGCCTTTAATCCCAGCACTTGGGAGGCAGAGGCAGGCAGATCTTTGTAAGTTCGAGACCAGCCTGGGCTACAGAGTGAGTTCCAGGACAGGCTCCAAAGCTACACAGAAAAAACCCTGTCTCAAAAAACCAAAAAAAAAAAAAAAAAAGATTTTTGTGTTAATGTGGACTTTTACTATGTTAATTCTCTTCATTGATATCCGTTTTTTCTCCTTTCCTTGAGAATTAAAAAATTTCTCTGAATGAAAGCATTTCATATGATTTACTTTATTTTGAATAATTAATTCATTAGCAGTTTATTTGATTTAAAATTGATAATTCAGGTCAGTGCACACCAGGCAAATGCAGTGATGCACTGTAGAGGCAAGTTGTCTTTGGTTTATTGACAATAAACAGTTAATAAGCACTGAAAAAAGACATTGCCTAACAAGTATGTAGTCATTAAAAAGCTTTCATATATTATCTGAAAACAGACTTCTCATCATTTCATAGGCAAAGACCTTATTGGTCATTTTTATAATATAGCACACACATATTCATATTAATGGAAAATATCAAGAAAAGCACTTATAAATAATAATAACACAAAGTATATTCTAATGAATTGATGGTTTTTTAAATATGAATTGTTTTGCAATGTTTAAATATTTAGAAATAATATATATTCTGTTTAAAGTCTGTATTCTTTTGGAAATATGCATACAGAAAAAGAAAAGGACTATTGGCCAAGCAACAAGATTTCAGTATGTGGCACTAATTAAGTTTTATTGTAATTTTAATAATGATACATGAAAATATGAAGTGCAAGAAAAGAAACAAAAGATAAGAAAGGTACAACCTTCACAAACAAGCACTAGACCTGGTCATGTGTGTTCATGTGTAATTTGTTTTAATGTGTATGACTCTTTTTCATTTAAACGTGGTCTTCATGCTCTTCTGCTAGAACAAGTTAGGACATGTGCTGGAACAGGACTGGGCTCTTGCTCCAAAAAAGAACAAGGAGGAGCTCTGGTGGCCCTTTTGGGGTCACCTACATATTACATGTTCTTTCTGTTCAGCCAGGAAGGTTTCCAGCTTTCCTCTGAGGTTACTTAATTTCATATGTTAATCATGATGCATCAGGATCTCCCCTTCTTAGCTGTTTTCCCATTTCTGTTTACTCCTTCCCACTGCCCTGTGAGATTTGTTGTCTCAGAAATATTTTGGAGGAATTGAAGGACAATGACTCTTCTTTTGTAACCTTTTACAGGCTAATGAGGAACATGGTCCCTGTCCCTCATCATGAAACTCATCCCTCTCCTGTCCATTCTTTGAAAAGAAGACTCCAGTTCAAGTTCAGGTCCTGTTGGACTAGCAACTGGATGACTGGCATGTAGGCAAAACACTTATCTGTAGAAATTGTTGGATTTTAGGGCCAGAGTTCAGTTTGGAATACAAGGACTCAAAATATAAGCCATAATCAGAATTATAAACATTGGAGCCACCAAGGCTATTATTTTCCACAGCCATGAGAAGGTAGAACTGGAAATAAATAACACAGATAAGACAGTTGAAAATTAAGGTGCATTTTAAAACAAACTACATTGAGCAACATGAATTCAAGAGAGTTTTTTGGTTAAATCATTTAAGTGTATATATTAATGGTATGCACATTCATGCTAATATGCAAAATTTGTATATGGAGAGGTAAAATTAGAATGGGCATTTAAAATAAAATGCTTGAATTGAAAGTTATGACTTGCTTAGTGAGTGAGCTTACAGGTAAGTGGTATTATTATTTATTCTACTTACTGTTGTAGTATTGGCCATGCATAGGTTTTTCAAAATATTTACTATGACTGGTTGTATTTACATACATGTACTTATTGCTATATATATATATAGGAATATATATATATTGGAAAAGTTAATGTGTACTAAGTCTACATTATTAGTTTATGAATATTTAGTTTCTATTAATTGGAAAAAACAAAAACAGGGTTCTATAAGTTAGGTAAAGTAATCAGGAGAGAAATATTTACAATGACAATAATTTTATAGTATAGTTCAATTTTTCAAAACTACTTTTCCTTTTCACAAACATGAAAACTCAAAGGGTTCCAATGACAGAAGAATTCTTTGAGTATGAAAAGCGTAGTATTTATGACAGAGCAAATATGAAGTTTTTCCCTGTGAACTCTCTACCTGACACCACCTTCTTCAGAGCAGTCTTCATGGCCTCATTCCTCAGACTGTATATTACAGGGTTGAGTGTTGGGGGTAGTACTGTGTAAAAGATAGATAGAAGAAGATCTAAAGCAGTTGGTGAGTCAGAAGTTGGCTTTAGATAGGCACATGCACTTGTGATCAGAAAAAATGAGAAAACAAAGAGGTGGGGTAGGCAGGTGGAAAAGACCTTAGACCGACCTTCAGCAGAGGGCATCCTGAGAATTGTGGAGACTATCTGGCCATAAGAGAGGGTGACAGCAATAAAGCAAGCAAAGGCCATCACAGCCATGAAGGCAGCCACTCCCATCACTCCAAGGTAATCATTAGAGCAGGAGAGCTTGAGTAACTGGGGGACGTCACAGAAGAACTGGTGGATTATTTTGTCCCTGCAGAATCTGATAGAGAATGTAGTTGTTGTGTACAAGGTTCCTGAGATGCCTCCACTTAACCATACAGCTGTCACAGCCCACATGCACTTCCTGGGATCCATGATGACCTCATAGTGCAGTGGGAGGCAGATGGCCACATAGCGGTCATAGGACATCACTGTGAGAATGGACACCTCAGCAGAAGCCAATGATGTGAAAAAGAAAACTTGCAGAATACACTGGCCATATGAAATGTAGTCATTATCCATCAGGGAATTGTCAATAGACTGGGGAACTGTGACAGAAAGAGATGAGAAGTTCAGAAGGGAAAGGTGCTTCAGGAAGTAATACATTGGAGACTGGAGCTGTGGGTCCAGTGTTGTGATGGTGATAATGATGAAGTTACCTGCCAACCCCAATAGATATGTCACCAAGAAGAGTGAAGCATGCAATATCTGCAGTTCACGTTTGTCAGAGAATCCCAGGAGAAGGAAACCACTCCCTGTGGTTTTGTTTGTCCCAGTCATTTTGAGACTAGAATTGTGGTAGCAGCTAGAGATAAAAAGATATAGTAAATGCAGTAGAAAGAAATTATTCATTCATCCAACACTGCTTATTTCAGTAGTTAACGTGTGAACACATAATTTGTCACGTGTGTCCTGGATAGGAGAATGTTAGGTATAAAGTTCAAGATTTTAACACCTGTGGTGCTTATAGTTTGTATCAGAAAAGCAGTTGTCACAGGTGGATGAAAATGTGGTCCAACAATTGGTGGTATCAGAGAAAAAAATATTTTGTTCCATATTAAAAAATCACCATTTCCTATCCATAGGCCAACCCTATTGCTTTATTTTCAATCTATCAATATAAATAAAATGATGAGATTTTTGACTAAAAAATTTTGATCACAGGAGGGGCAGATGCTCAGTTGCTGTGGGATAATGCTTTTGTACACTGGTTTAATAAAATGCTGATTGGCCAGTAGCCAGGCAGGAAGTATAGACTAGATAAGCAGACAAGGAGAATTCTGGCAACAGGAAGGGTGAGTCAGAATTTGCCAGCCCACCATCCAGGGAGCAGCATGTAATGGCATATAGATAAATCACAGAAAATGTGGAGACATATAGATTAACAGAAATGGGCTGAATTTAAGTGTAAGAGTTAGTCAACAGTTAGCCTGAGCTATTGGCCGAGCAGTTTTAATTAATATAAGCCTCTGTGTGTTTATTTGAGTCTGAGTGGCTGTGAACCAGGTGGGGGACACAGGAAAATCTTCTGACTACACTCAGTGGTTAAGAGCATTTGTTGCTCTTCCATAGAACCTGAGTTCTGATCCAAGCACCCTTGTCAGGTGTCTCACAGCAACCTATATTCCCAGCTTCATGGGATCCAGTGCCCTCCTCTGACCTTACCAATTAAAAAAATAAACAATAAAAGCATTTTGATCTCTGGCTGGGATACTTTTTTGTAGTGTTATATTTTAGTAGCTAATGAATAGCTCTGTAGAGGAAATACAATTTCTGAACTTGAAGCTTGGTTTGTTTTACCCAATTACTTCACTTACTGCTCAGAGAAAAACCAGGTTTCCTTCATGGTCCACTGCCAATCTTTGTGAGATGGAGTTAGCCAAACACTCTCTTCTCCAAAAGATTATTGGGACATGAGGCTGATTTGTGATTTTCAGGGATTGCCATCTTCTGTCTGTGAGTTTCAGCAGCTACTGTGACAAGTGATCAGTCTTCTCTGGCATTGTTCAAATATGGTGAAATCTCTTTATGTAATGGCTTATCATCAACTTCAAACTGGTATTTGGGAGACTCCTAAGCTTGCAGGGCAGCATTTTGTTCTATAACTCATAAACCTGAGAATAGTTTTTCCCCAGCTAATGTGTTTCTCCTAGTGACAGCACAGATTGATTCTTCTCTCTCACATCTTCATTTTGTAAGCAGTGAACCTGATATCTGAACATTCCATTTCTGTATCTTACTTCCTGGCAGTTCATTCAGTTTTTATTAGTATGAAATGACTGTTCTAAGCCAGGTGGCACAAACCTGCTATCAGGCACAAGTAGGCTATGGCAGGAAGTAATGACTTCAAGATGTGCCTGAGCTACACAGATCCTGTCAAAACAATGCGGAGACAGAGTAGAGGGAGAAGGGATATACATATATAAACTAAATATTTGATTTTCACTTTATCAGCCACTTTTGAAAGCTTCTTACCTCTTATTCTGTTTATTGGAATCACAATTCAGTATTTTTAGAATTTTCTCATATTAACTGATTTTCTTTTTTCAAACCATGAAATGAAAATCAAGGAAGATTGGATATTATATTTCTAACACAGCTTCTCTCTTCTGTGGTGTTGTTTTTCTTTGAAATGGTACATTACAGTATGTATATGATTTTTATTTTGGTTAAATTTACACTTTAATCTGCCACAGTTATGCACATAGCTACCAGCAGACAAAGAACACAAAATGAATGTGCCGGGAATTCATTTTTATAAAACAAATACCATGCTAGAGTCTATCCTAAATGGGCCCTTATTCAAACAAAGCAGTTTCTTCTTCTTCTCCTTCTTCCTCTTCCTTTTCTCTTCCTCTTCCTCTTCTTTTTGGGGGTATTTTTTAAAAGATTTTATTTATGTTTATGTGCATTGGTATTTTGCCCGCATGTATGTTGGTGTGAGGGTACCAGAATCACTGGAAATGTAATTACAGACAGTTATGAGCTGCCACGTGATGACTGGGAATTGAACTCAGGATCTCTGGAAGAGTAGTCAGTACACTTAACTGCTGAGCCATCTCTTCAGCCCAGAGGTAAGTATTTTAATCTTTATTTTTATCAGAATGTATTTTCAGAATATTAAAGTAAGAATTAAGATGTGAGTTATTTGGAATTCACATGGCTTCTTTCCTGTAATATCTATAAATATGAGTGAAATCGACACAGGTATATTGGAAGAATAGCTTCAAAAACTGAACATTAGAAGAAATGTTTTACAGAAGTTTCTCATAAATGAACATGTAAAACATTTGTCTATCCCAATATACCATTTCTTTTAATGATATCTGCTTGTGATAAGTTTTTTTAAATTAAATCTATAGATTTATTGATCCATTAATAAATATTCTTTAACTATTAATTTATTAATCTTATTAATCTGCTCATTTCAGGGAGGTGAGCTTCCTCTCTGGCTACAATGACAATCTTATCTTGGCAATGTTATGAAGTGCTATCAGAATTTCTATAAAATCTCTCATCTCAGTACGGAAAACTTACACAGTTGTGCTGGTGTGTGGGCAATCCTCCAAGCTGGTCAGCATCCTCTGAAGTGCTCATTGTCTTCAGGCTTAAAACCAAAAGCATCAATGAAAAATCAAACATAGTTTCCCTTTGGGGAGGTCATTTCCATTTTGAGGTAGAGTGGGGGAGGCTGGATCATTAAAATTGGAAGCCTGAACTTAATGACAAAATCACCTCATTTTCTCTTATTCTTTGCCTACTGGGACTTGAGTCCTTGAAATTTCCACACAGCTACCAGAGAGTCTCCTCCCCACACCCAGCAGCAGCTCCAACTTGGAGGTCTCAGGAGACTTCCAGGAAACTGCATGTCTGACAGGCTCCTAGGAGAATTGCTTGCGATGGTCTGCACACCATAAGTGGAGAGCCATTGAGTAGCTGAATTGAGCGTTTCTGAGAAACTAACAGGAAAATTTAATCATTCATAAAAATAATTGATTCTCAAATGTCAATTGTTCTGGAAAACTTATTCTAATTTTCATCTTTTTCTGTGAAATTGATGTCTATATATGGAATTCTAGATTTCAAACAGCTACATTGGACATTCATTATGACAACTCAGTATCATAAAAACAAGGTACAGAGCATCTTAAAATATGTCTACACAACCTTCACAAGTGGGCCCAGTTAACATTTATCATTAACATTTCATTAGTCATTAAAAAATGAGAAAGCTCACATTATTGTTTAGATAATTTGCATTACCTTAAGTATGTTTTATAGATAGTAACATTTTCATAAATTATCATGACTATCCAATTCATGATTTATATCATTGCTGCCAATATTTAATTTGGGCTCTATATGGGCTAAATATAATGTTTATATACTCACTATATTTAAAAAGCCACATGGCATTTCTCTCAAAGTAAATCACAGTTTGTAGTAAATTTCACTTAAGATTATGAAATCTTAAAAACGTGTTTTTACTGTCTATTTGTAATCAGTTATTTTTCAGCTTGTCCCCATTATAAACAGGATTTGTGCCCGGGTTTTAAGACTCTATCAATAACACTTTCACAAAAATTCACTGCTGTATTTTTACTAAATGTAAATAGACAATACAACAAATATTAGAAGATCAATATTGTAAACATGGCATTTCTGCCATTATTTTTCTATAAAATGAAATTAAGAGAGATGGGATTAGTACTGAAGAAATGTATAAGTATCAAATATTGTCAAATTCTTTTATAAAATTATCATGCTCTCTTATGATGCTCCCAGCCTCACTTCCTACTGCATTGCCAACATAAAGAATTTCTTTCTTTTAGTATTTTTTTGCTTTCATTGAAAATACATTATTTTTTCATATGATATATCCTGATTACAATCCCCCTACTTCCCCCTAGTTCTTCTCCACCTCCCCTCCAATCTGTAACACCCCCTTTCTCATTAGGAAAGAACAGACTTTTAATCTTAGAGATAATAATAAAATATAACAAAACAAAATATAATAAAACAAAAACTCTCACATCAGTGTTGGACAGACCAACAAACAGAAGAGAGTCCAAGAGAAGGCACAAGAATCAGAGACCCATTGTTGACATACTTAGGAATCCCACAAAAACACTAAACTGAAAGCCATAATCTATATGCAGAGGATCTGGTACGGCCAGGTACAGGTCTTGCACATGCTAATTCAGTCTCTGTGAGTTCATATGAATGTTGCTCATGTTGATTAGAGGGCTTTGTTTTCTCAGTGTCCTTTATTCTGTCTGGCTCTCAAGCTCTTTCTCCCTCCTCTTCTGTGTGGTTCCCTAAGCTCTGAGGTGAAAGATTTTATAGAGACATCCAAATTACGGTTGGGTGTTCCAAGATCTCACACTCTGTGCATAATGTCTGACTGTGGGTCTCTATATTAGTTCCCATCTGCTCCAAGAGGAAGGCTCTCTGATGATGGCTAAGCAGTGATGATGGCCCCTATAACTAGGAGTCATTTTATCACTGTTTGTCTTGTTTTTTTTTTATCTTTTTTTTTAAACAGTATTTGGTTTTTCCCTAGATTCTTAGTTTTTGGTCAAACAAGCAGTGTCAGATATGGGTTTCAGCTTGTGGAATAAGTCTTAAGTCAAATTGGCTATTGGTTGGTTATTGTCACAAACTTTGTGCCACCATCGCCCTAGCATATCTTGCAGGCAGGACACCATTGTAGATCAAAGGTTTTGTGGCTGGCCTGGTGTTTACATTTCTCTTTTGTTAGCAAGCAGAGTACCTCCCTGTACCCAAAACTCTAGTACATATGGGTGAAGACTCTGTGAAGGCACCAGCTTGACTTACCCATGTTCAGTGAGGTATATAGGTGTTGTATTCAGCAATGGGGCTTTGTTGTCCGTTTGTGGAGAGTAACCTATTGTCTTGGCAACAGCCTGGGTTATATGGCATTCCCATGGGACCCCTTTTGCCAACAACTCAATCCCGGTACTGGAAGCTTAATTTGGTGACAATAGATGGTCAGCTGGGGGTTTGTTTTCCCTAATATTTGACGATTTCATTTAGATTGCCTTCATATATGTATTTTTGGAAGCTTCTATTGTATTAGGTTTCCATACTTCCCCTTAAATGTTCCCTAATTTTAGCTGTCTCTCCCTGTATTCCCTCCCTCCACTCCCACTCTCCTCCCCATCTCTACTTGATCCTCCTATTCCAGAATTTTATATTTTGGGCTAGGTCTTGAGAGTTGGAGGGCATGAGCGAGGTTTGAGGAGAGATATTTGGGTAGGGCTGGAGGAAAGAAAGGAGAGGGAAAGTGATGTAATTTTATTTCAATTCATAATATATTAAGAAAAAGAAAACTGACTCTCCCTGAATGTCTTTCCACATCTTTTAGCATGTAGGTATGAATCTAATAAAATACTTTCAAAATCTTTGTATTGATAATAACATTTTGGTAATAAAGGAAAAATAAATAAATTTGAGTTTTGGGTGTTTGTTAGGGTTTTATTTTGTGAAGATACACGATGACCATGGCAACTCATAAAAGAAAACGTTTAATTAGGGCTGGCTTAGAGTTTCAGAGGTTTGGACCATTACCATGGCTAGAAGCATAACAGCATACAGGCCAACTTGGTGCTGGAAAAGAGCTGAAAGGTTACATTGGGATCAGCAGGCAGCAGGAAGTGACAGTTACACACTGGGTATAGCTTGAGCATCTGAGACCTCAAAGCCTACCTCCAGTGACCACTTCCTCCAACAAGGCCACACCTACTCAAAAAAGGCCACAACTCCTAATAGTGACACTCTTTATGGGCCTATGGGGTCCATTTTTATTCAAACCACCACAGGTTTATTCATTTTATTCAAACCACCACCCAAATTCAGAAGTTTTAATATTGATAAGCTGTCAATTTTTTTTAAATTTACTATGATTACCATAAAACTCAAGTGGATCTTGGCTTTTTGTAAAATTAAGCTAATTTAACATTTTGTACAGCATGACTCAACAACTCTTTATAACTATGAAGAAAAGAAAAACTTCACAGTAACATAAAGAATAATAAACTAAAAATAAAAGAATTTAAGTAGTTGAAGAATTGAATGTATTCCAACAAGAAATCCATTAAATATTATGCATTCAACAGACATTATAGCTAATCTATGTAGGAATATATAATAAGACATACAAATTTGTTCTAATATTTATAACATAAATAGATAACATTGAAATGAGTACTTGAAGTTGAATGTTCCAGTGGCCTGGATGAATTCTTTGGTGCATGTACGTGTATGTGTGCAGCATCACTTTTTCTTATTACTGTAATATTGTTCATGGGCAAGTTTTCAAAGTATATACTGTGACTGTTGATATGTACGAGCATGTGCCTGTGTGTTATGTGTGATGGGTACATTAGGAATACCTGTGCATATCTTGGTAGATAATTGTTGCTTATTTGAACTTGAAAAGCAAAAATTACTTCAAAGACTTTGGCATTCTTTATCAAATAAAGTGTTTCCATAAAGACAGCTATATGAAATATTTTATTTACAGGATAATGTCAATCCTTTTCATTAACATTACAAATTGAAGGAATTACAATTAAAAATTTTTATATATGATGAAGGCAGATACTCAAGCCAAGACGGTGGTGCTTTGCCAGTAAGTTCTGTACCCAAGAGGAACTTCTTCAGAGCTTCCCTCACAGCCTTATTCCTCAGACTGCATATTCAAGTATAAGTGTTGGAGATACTATTGTGTAGAAGATAGCATGATGTCACAAACAGTTGTTGAGTTTCAGATTGGTTTTAAATTTGCACAGGCACCCATGAACCGAGAGAGAGAGAGAGAGAGAGAGAGAGAGAGAGAGAGAGAGAGAGAGAGACAGAGAGAGAGAGAGAGAGAGAGAGAGGGAGAGAGAGAACAGTGTTGGGGCAGGCAAGTATTGTTGTCTAGGGACCAGCCTCCAGCACCAAGGGCTCAAAGGGAATCCATGGAGTCAGAACATACTAAGATTTTTTTATCTGAGGGGATAAAGATACTTACACTCTCTCTTGATGGTTTCCTTCAGACCTTTTCTTTATTCTTCTTTTATATTCTAATTATGTATTCTGTATTCTCTTTTCTTATCTCTATCCAGAAATGTCCCTTCTGTCTCTCTTGATATTTTCCTTATAACTCTTGTAATGTTTTCCTCCTAATTCTTTCATTCTTGATATTTTCCTTCTGATAGTCTATCTTTTTTCTTCCTTATTCTCTCACTCTTGATGTTTTCTTTCTAAAGCCTTTTAACTCTTGATATTTTCACTCTCACTCTATCTATATTCTTGATGTTTTTCTTCTAACTCTTTCTAACTCTTCTATTCTTGATGTTTTCCTTCTATCTTATTTTAACTCTGTCTTTACACTTTCCCTTACAGCTAATATACCCCAGCAAAATCTTTCAGGCTGTATAAAAATTACAATGTGGTTGCATTCTGTTTTTCAAATGAATGATTACAATGAATACTAGCAAAAAAACAGCATATGTTCCATATCCCTTACATGATTAAACTCTTTATGTACTGTAGGTGAAAAACACATTATTCCTGCTGTGGGATGGTCTGTATGTCAAATGTGTTGATGACTGGTCAATAAATAAATCACTGATTGGCCAGTGGCCAGGCAGGAAGTATAGGCGGGACTAACAGAGAGGAGAATTGAGAGAACAGGAAGCTGGGTGAGGAAGACACTGTCAGCCGCCACCATGACAAGCTGCATGTGAAGATGCCAGTAAGCCACGAGCCATGTGGCAAGGTATAGATTTATAGAAATGGATTAATTTAAGCTGTAAGAACAGTTAGCAAGAAGCCTGCCACGGCCATACAGTTTGTAGTCTCTGTGCTTACTTGGTTGCGTCTGAGCGGCTGTGGGACTGGCTGGTGGGTGACAAAGATTTGTCCTGACTGTGGGCAAGGCAGGAAAACTCTAGCTACACATTCCCAAGAACCCATGTACATTGACACTCAAGCAACTTTTTATAGATTAAAAGAGTATAAGGAAGCAGGATATTCTTTTACTGACAGGCTGCATATTGCAGCTACAAAGAAAGGATCAATCACTTTATTAGTTATTTTGAAAGGTAATCTTATAAGGAATCTGAAAGGAATCATAAACTTAAAATTTTAAACATTAAAAACATTCAGTCAGTTTTACTTTAAATCTTTAGGGTGTATAAGTTTCTTATATTAGGAGACTGAGGACAAAAATGGGTACAAGGAATTAATCATCACCTTTGGTCATCAACCAATACTAGCAAGAAAGTCACATCAGCTAATAATAATTGGGCTTTGTTCTTGTTCACTGACCATAATGAGTTTCTCATTCAACTATGTGCTTTTCTAAAATTTTAGACTGTCTTCTTTGGTTTTTTACCTCAAAGCTATTTATCAAAAACATCTAGTCAAACTTACGCTATTTTCAAAGCTTTGTTTCAGCTATGATGCACTCCAAAACCTGTGAACACATCTCCCAACATTAAGATTAAAAGAATTTAAACTAGCTGGGCTACTGAGACTCAATTGTTCTTCCTTTTCTTTTTTTCATTTATTTAAGAAATTTTAAAATTCATTTTACATACTAACCACAGATCCCACATTCATTCCTCCTCCTGCTCCCCCAGGCTCCCCTCTGACTCACCCTGCCCCATCCCTTCCTCCAAAAGAGCTAGGGCTCCCATAGGGTGTCAGCAAAGTCTGGTACATTCAGCTGAGGTAAGGCCAAGCCCCTCCCCCTGCATCACAGCTGTGCAAGGCATCCCACCATAAGCAATTGGCTCCAGAAAGCCAGCTCATGCACCAAGGATAGATCCTGATCCCACTGCCAGGGGCCGCTCAAACAGACCCAGATATACAACTGTCTCATGTATGCAGAGGGTCCAGTCTGGTCCCATGCAGGCTCCACAGCTCTTGGTCTAAAGTTTGTAAGTTCCTATGAGCTTGGTTCAGTTGTCTCTACAGTCAATCGTTTTTCTTTTCTTTTTTTATCAATAAAATATTTTAATGCCTACAATTTCTTATATACATAAATTGCAAAACATTCACCTGTATATGCAAAAGTATATTCTTCTGCAGGTCAACAGCACCAGAAAACAAGCTAAGCTATGTCAAAGTTTTCTTCTTTTACATTTGATTTGTCCATTATGTAAAAGACATCATGGATTTAATAACTTCAAAGAAATCTATATTCCACTCTTAATCATACACTAAACACCTGAATATGTATTTCATCACATCCACTCACAAAATAGTCTAATCAGCACACTGAAAATAAAACAACCAGTCTCTCTCCATATATTTATTCTCTTTCCAAAAATGTTTTGGTCTCCTGCTATATCTCAGAAATGTACTACTAGCTGCTTTTAAGTTATAAAATACAAAATAATTTATTTCTTGGAGAAAATCTTGGGGGTTACCATTACAAAAATGAAAGTCCCTTAGACTTTATGTTAACAGTCTTTGAACTTTCTCATGGCTCACACAGGGCTGCCTGTGACATGTGGTACCCTGCCTCTAAATGGACATGACTGCATCCATTACATAGAGAAAGTACAAAGACCAGTTCTGAAGTAGCCTTAAAAGAAAGTGCCCTTTGCTTTAGCAAGTGGGACTGTGCAATCAGAGCCACGAGTTTTATGAAAACTACTTTCTTGTCACATAATTTGTTAGAGAATGCCACACCCATGATCATGTAACATTACAATTGTGAAACAACATTACTACATTCGAGAATTAACATCACCCAATAAAAGGCACATCTTCATATATTAAATCAAAATCTGAAAATCAAAACAGTAGAGAGCCTACATTAAAAATCAAGCACTTAATTTGTAAACTTTGAAAAAAGAATAAATAGCCTGCTCCCATTTCTTCACAGGCTTGTGAGCTTTTCTAAGTGGTTAGAAGAGCAAAATGGAAGACACAATTTGGACTTACAATCTTTCTTTCCTGTGTTTTTTCAACATAAAAGTTGATGCATATCTGTTACAGAATGCATTCAGACATAACAGACATTACAACCTGACTCGTTCCCAAGTTCTGAAACTTTAATCTAGCATAATGGCTCTTTTCTGTGCAAATAGCAGCACCCTGTAATTGAGTACAGTACTTTCAGTCACCAGAAATCTTGACTGCAATTATAGATTCCAGAGTATGAATATTGAAAAAAGGTTATCCAAGAAGAATCATTGAGGGGGAAACACACAAGTGATAGCAATAAAATAATGTTCCAAACCTGTAGATGTATCCAACCTTCTTATTAAATAAGAAACACAGAACCAATGCAAAGAAGAAAGCCAAGAGGTCAGAGCTAAGAGCTAAAACCTTACCCTTCCTCCTGTGGTGGTCCTACCTCTCCGAACCAGAGCTACCCCTGTGTTAAAGTCTTTATATAGAGTTCCTGTCCTGCCTTCTCATTGGTTGTAAACCCAACCACATGACCGCCTCCTCATGGCCTGTCTGTATAGGCCTCCAGGTTTTCCATGATTGGTATTAAGATTAAAGGCATGTATATCCAATAATGGCTGTATCCCTGAACACACAGAGACTTACCCAGCTCTGCCTACCAAGTGCTGGAATTACAAGCGTACGCTACCACTGCCCTGCTTTCCTATGGCTTGCTAATAGCTCTGACCCCCGGGCAACTTTATTTATTAACATACAAATAACATTTTAATACAAATAAAATATCACCATATTTCCCCTTTTCTATTTTAATAAAAAGGAAAAAAAAAGAAAAAGCTTATAACTAATATAAGAAAAACTATATACAAAAGTACAATAACTATATACAATATATACAAGTAATAAATACCTAAACAATGTCTTGTCCATTTGTATTTGACAAATTCAGAGAAAATAATTTCATTATCTATCCTATTTTGGTAAGTCCAAAATGTATCCTAATTAATCTTCAACTAACTAACCTTCAACTATAACTAACTAATCTTCAACTACCTCAGAGACCCAAGAAGGAAATAATATTAGCTAACAAAAATAAAAACAGGAAGTGCATGCAAGCAACTTCCAAAAAATTTGTGAGTTGACAGAAACAGCCAGCTGTCTGGACAGTCACCTGAGGTTTCTCCGCAGTGCTGGGGCATCATCTTCAGCCTATAGGCTTAGCATATCTGACAGACTCATTTGTGAAGTAGGATGTACACAAGGTCAACAGTTCAACCTCACATTGAGTGAGAGTAGTCCATGTACCAGAAACACCTGAATTCCACTAGTGTCATGTCATGATTCAGGATTTTAAATTCTGGAAATTGTTGATGGTTTTTTAATTCAGCTGTCCATTCTTCTTGGCTGTGTATATATGGCTTCATCTCAGCATCCCATTCTTCTCCATATCCCTCTATCCAATGCCAGTCTACTATTGAGAGGCGTGAGCTTAGTTACTCTTCAAGAATAACTGTTTCAGCTGCTGTTCCATTGCACATCAGAGGCCATCGGCCCACTGCCTGTTCAGCTGCCTTCGAAGAAAAGGGCACTGTACCTTTTCCGAATTGCGAAGGCCACTTCAGGGATGGTGCCATATTGTCCTGGCCTCTGAAGATGCCTTTTGATAAAGCCATAACCACACTTGTTTTGGCAAGAATCAGTAGTCCTTTGTTTCATGTCCTGTCTGTTCATTTTGTCCTGTTGATTCGAGGATACTTTGTTGTCCAGTGGCTAACTTTTGCCACAATGAAAGCTAACTCCATATACAGTTTCTTCAATGCCCATATTTTCTCTGAAGTAGATTGGTACTGCCAGGAGCCGAAATGTCTCATAGTCATAACAAAAAAAAAATTTTCTAAGTTATTAAAACATTTTAAATGCCATATTCTGTAGATCTCTGAAGGGTTTGAAGATAACCTGTCTATCTAAAATATATCTACTCAATCTTGAAAATATACCTAATATAACTACAAGTTCTATTATAATGTCTAACTACTAACTTTCATTTCTTTATATCCTAATAGTTGGTAATAACATTCAAGGATCAGAAAATTGCATTACATTGTTAGATGAATGGTACAATTAAAAAAATATATATAACATTTTCTAACAATATCAATTTCAATATATATAATTTGTATACAATATAAAACAATCCAATCCAATGTAAAGTATTTACATTTTTCTTTTCTTTTCTTTTCTTTTTTTTTTTAATAAGAACCTTAAATCTAATCTCCTTTGCTTAGCCTTTTTCCTAACCCTTGACAACAACTTGTAACCAACCCCCCTAATCAATGAAAATTATCCCAGACCCAAAACCCATTAAAAGACCAAAAAAAACCAACCGCCCCACACCACCTCTTTGGGAATGTGGGCGTCGTATTCTTGAAATTGCTTCCTGCTGGGTATGGGCGAAGGTATCTTTATCCTGAAAGAAAAATTTTAGGTTAATTGTCAAATTCTAGGAAAGGTAAATATATCCTTTGTTATCCAGTCTGTGTATAATGCCAAAATTCAGGGTTTATCTCAAATCCTTATTCAAGTAGTCTTTGAGACTGGATCATCTCAGCTAGCTCTCTCAAAATTGCTCTGAGCACTTTGTAGTTCAAAGCTGATCTGTAGATGATGTTTGTCAGCTTAGTGATGTTATTATTGTCCACGTGGAATTGTTGTTGTGGGGCCCCATCTTCTTCCTGGAGACTTCAGTTGATGTTAGGCCTAACCGTGATTTCCTGCAAAAAACTGATAAGAGACTCGAACACAAAGACTATATATGCAACTTTTTAGAATTAGTTAGTACTCTATATGACCATTTATATCTTAAAGTTTAAAATGTATATATATCTATATATATTGATCTTGTAAATTTTGATATAAAATTCATACTTTAAGAAAAGTTTAAAGAATCAGAATAGAATCAAAGAGTTGAGATTCGTAATAGAATAGTCCCTTAATTAATTTGGCTTTTCTCCTGTCCCATAGCAGAAGATGGCTCTTTACTTCTGGCATGATACAGGGAGTTTGCATTTTCCTTTTAACAACATGATTGAGTTTAAAGAAGGAGAGAGCCATTCTCCAACTCCAAAGTCAGCTTTAAATTTTAATTGAACTGGGACTATTAGAAATTAAATAGTGTTAAATCTTTAAAGAAAAGCAGAAACAAACATTTAGGAAGACATAAAATTTTTTTAGATAACATACCCATACGCCATTTCACTCTGTTTCTTAGGATAGATGATTTGTCCCTTTTCTTCAGTTGTCTCATTTGTCCAGTGTTCTTCAAATTACTTAACCTTCATTCTCCTAAAAGACAAAAACAAAATCCTTTCCCCAAGGTTTTTTTGGGATGTTCCTTTTTGACAAGTTATCTGATTAAAGGAAAAGGCATGTGTTACTGGTGTAAGTTAGTTTAAATTGGATGTTTACGATAGTTGATGAACTATCACCTCCTCTAATTAAGAGGCTTCTCTTGTTCAAATCGAACCTTTATCAATTTTGATGGTACCCACAGCTTATCTTCTCCTGTAGAAATAAAAGCAAAACCTCGTCCCCAATGTAACACATATCCTGGTTTCCATTCTGAGGTCAACACATCCTTAAAGTATATAGGTTGATTTAATTCTGTAGTTTTTTCTATTATCCAATGTCTCTCTGCAGCTGTTGTTCCTTTCTCATTGGCATTGAGAAAATTCAAAGTTAATAGAGCATTATGTAGTCTATTTCTGGGGGTTTTTGTTACTCCTTTTTGCTTATTTAGCATATCCTTTAGAGTTCTGTTTGATCTTTCTATAACTGCTTGACCTGTAGGATTATGTGGTATACCTGTAACATGGTTTATATTATAATAAGCAAAAAACTGTTTCATTTTAACAGAGACATATGATGGAGCATTATCAGTTTTGATTTGTGCAGGTATACCCATAATGGCCATAACTTCTAGCAAATGAGTGATTACAGAATCAGCTTTTTCAGAACTCAAAGCAGTTGCCCATTGAAATCCTGAATAAGTATCGATAGTGTGGTGTACATATTTCAGTTTTCCAAATTCTGCAAAGTGAAACACGTCCATCTGCCAGATTTCATTCCTCTGAGTACCCTTTGGGCTACATCCTGCTGGTAATGATGTTTGATTGTAGAAGGAACAAGTAGGACATTTCTTTACTATTTCTTTGGCTTGTTGCCAGGTTATGGAAAATTCCTTTTTTAAACCTTTACTATTTACATGATGTTTTTTATGAAATTCTGAGGCCTCCAGCAAATTTCCTATCAATAATTTATCAATCTCATCATTGCCTTGTGCTAGAGGGCCTGGCAGACCAGTATGGGATCGGATGTGAGTTATATATAAAGGATGACTCCTTTTTCCTGATTGTATCTTGTAATTGAATAAATAATGAAGTTAATTCTGAAGCATCGTGGATAAATTCTGCAGTCTCAATATGTAATACTACTCTTTCAGCATACTGAGAGTCAGTTACTATATTGAGAGGTTCTGAAAAATCCATTAATACCAACAGAATAGCATACAATTCTGATTTTTGAACTGAATTATAAGGACTTTGAACCACTTTACTTAAATTTTCTGATTTGTAACCTGCCTATCCTTGTTTGATGGCATCTGTATAAAATGTATGAACTCCAGATATGGGTTTTTTCCTCACAATTTGAGGCAAGATCCAATCAGCTCTCTTTATAAGATCAATTCTATTGCTTTTGGGATATTTGCTGTTAATTTCACCCAAAAAATTACTACAAGCTTTTTGCCAAGCTTCATTTTCTATCCATAATTTTTCAATGTCCTCCTTAGTTAAAGGTACGACAATTTCTGCTGGGTCTATTCCTGCTAATTGACGAAGTCTCAATTTTCCTTTCCAAATCAAGTCAGAGATTTTTTCCACATAAGCTTTTAATTTTTTATTTGGTTTATTTGGTAAAAATATCCATTCCAATATAATATCTTCCCTTTGCATTAATATTCCTGTTGGGGAATGCCTAGAGGGTAAAATAACCAAAATGCAATCCAGCTTTGGATCAATACGATCTACGTGCCCTTCATGTACTTTCTTTTCTACCAAGGCCAATTCTTTCTCAGCTTCAGGTGATAATTCTCTTGGACTATTTAAGTCCTTATCACCTTCTAAGGTTTTAAACAAATTATTCAGTTCATCATTTTTTACCCCAACAATAGTTCTTAGATGAGAAATGTCTCCAAATAATCTTTGAAAGTCATTAAGAGTCTGTAGTCGATCTCTCCTAATTTGCACTTTTTGAGGTCTAATTTTTTGAAGTTCTATTTTATATCCTAAATAATTAATAGAATCTCCTCTTTGTACCTTTTCTGAAGCAATTTGTAATCCCCAGCAAGGCAAAATTTTCTTTACTTCTTCAAACATTCTTTCTAAAGTATCTGCATTTGAATCAGCTAATAAAATGTCATCCATATAATGATAAATTATAGATTTAGGAAATTTTTTATGTATCACTTCTAATGGCTGTTTTACAAAATATTGGCACAAAGTTGGGCTATTCAACATTCCCTGTGGGAGAACCCTCCATTGAAATCTTTTAACCGGTTGAGAATTATTATAAGTAGGCACTGTGAAAGCAAATCTTTCTCTGTCTTTTTCTTGTAAGGGTATTGAAAAGAAACAGTCTTTTAAATCAATAACTATGAGAGGCCATCCTTTTGGTAACAGAGTAGATAAAGGAATTCCAGATTGTAAAGAGCCCATTGGCTGAATTACTTTGTTAATTGCTCTAAGGTCTGTTACCATTCTCCATTTACCAGATTTTTTTTTTTTATAACAAATACAGGAGAATTCCAAGGGCTGGTTGATTCCTCAATATGATGAGCATTTAACTGTTCTTCCACCAGCTCTTGTAAAGCCTGGAGTTTCTCTGTTGTTAAAGGCCATTGCTGAACCCATACAGGCTTGTCTGTTGACCATTTTAAAGGTAGAGCTGTTAATGTTTTTGGAAGATTATCAGTTGTTGTGCCCTGTTCTTGTATGACATGGATGGCTGGTGAGCACTCATTAGAATAATATCTTTTAATATTTCTCTCAGAAACATGTACTAATTTATGATTTGTTTCTGAGATTGGAGGGATATTAATCTGAGTATTCCATTGTTGTAACAAGTCTCGACCCCACAGGTTCATAGCTATGTTAGCCATATATGGTTTTAATTTTCCTTTCTGTCTTTCTGGACCTATACATTCAAGCCATCTTACACTTTGTTTCACTCTAGATAATGTCCCAATTCCTAAGAGTTGAATGTTTACCTCCTGAAGAGGCCAAGTTGGATGCCAAAATTCTGGTGCAATTATGGTAATGTCAGCACCTGTGTCTACCAAACCAGACAACAAAACACCATTTATTTTTATTGTTAGTTTTGGTCTTTGTTCATTAATAGAAGTTTGCCAAAAAATTTTCTTTATGTTTTTTCCTGTATTTCCTATTTTCTCTGTTTCATCATCTCGACTAACATGATTTATTCCAATAGACATTTGGTTATTTAGTTGCTTTGAGTAGGGGTTTCCTCTACAACTGCAGGAAAGGTTTGAACTGGATTTACTGTGGGGGCCTGCCTGAGGCCCCTCTGGGAGTTTCCCGAAGCTCGAGGCAGAGGGTTACCCTGTCTGTCCCTTGTTGATCTACATTCGTTGGTCCAGTGTTTTCCCTTACCACACCTTCTGCATACTCCAGAAGGAAGGGGCATTCTGTTGCCAGTGTTCCTTGAAGAAACATTATTTCTAGGAATGACCTGTTTACAATCCCTTTTCAAATGTCCTTGCTTTCCACATCCAAAACATCTAACATTGCTCAAACCTTTTGAAATTGCTTTTCCTACCCACATATCATCATGGTCATAAGCCTCTACATTAACTGTATCTCTAATCCAATCTTCCAAAGGTGCAGATCTTGCCTTTAACGGCCTGATTATTCTTTTGCACGCTGCATTTGCATTCTCAAAGGCTAAAGATTCAATTATTATCTGACTAGCCTCTGAATTCGGGACCATTTTTTGTACTGCTGAAGTCAATCTTTGTAAGAAATCTGTGAAAGATTCTTTGGGGCCCTGTATAACCTTTGTAAATGACTCAGTTTTTTTTCCTGATTCTTCAACTCTGTCCCATGCATTCAAAGCTGCCGTTCGACATAGAACTAGGATTTGGACATCATATGAACATTGTGTTTGTACTGAAGCATATTGGCCTTCTCCAATAAGCTGATCCTGGCAGACTTGTATTCCGCTATCCCTCCATTGTCTTTCTATATTTTTAGCCTCATTACTAAACCACATTTTCCACTGGAGATTTTGTTCGGGTTCAAGAACAGCCTGTGCCAATTCCCGCCAGTCCTTTGGTAGAATCCTATTACAAGTTGACCAGGTGTTTAGCATTTGCTTTACATATGGGGAGTGCATGCCATAAGATGCTATTGCCTCCTTAAATCTTCGTAAGTCTAACATTTCAACTGGAACCCAAGTATTTTGTTCATTCTCTTCATCAGGTAGCTGCTGTACGGCTACTGGATAAATTAAGGGTGATTGTGTGAAAACTGGCTTTCTTTCTGTAACCTTATGATCCAATTTTGAAACAACTTCACTATTTATTTCTTCTGTCTGAATTTGAATTTCTCTATAATTCATTTTTACCGGTTTAACAAGTTTTTCTAAGACTGTTATCCTGGCACTTAAGTTGACGATCTTTTTAATTAATTATTTATTTATTTATTTATGTGGTTGCTGGGAATTGAACTCAGGACCTCTGGAAGAGCAACCAGTGCTCTTAACCACTGAGCCATCTCTCCAGCCCCCGACGATCTTTTTAAATAGTAAAATGAGGATAAGAAAAGTAATAAACTGAATAATTCGATCAATATTAATCTTTTCATATAGTTGTTCCATTGTCAGAGTGCCTAAAATTTCAAACAAAGCCCAATTTTCTTCCAATGTACACATAAAGCCCATTTTTTTTAATGTAGAAAAAAATTCTCTTTTAAATAGATATGTTAATTGACTTACCAAGTCTGGGTAGAACAGTAGAATCCAAGTCTGGGTAGAACAGTAGAATCTCAGGGAATTTCACAGCCACCTGGTGTTCGAGGTGTGAATCCAGAGAGAGAGAGAGAGAGAGAGAGAGAGAGAGAGAGAGAGAGAGAGAGAGAGAGAAAGCGTAGCCGCTTGAGCCGAGTCAAGCCTTGGCTTTACAGGCAGGGGCCCTGTTTGGCAGGGCAGGCCTGAGTTATTTGTAGCAGTTGCAAGTAGCTCCAGCTGCTGGTCAGTCAGTCCTGGGCCCAAGCTAGGCAGCCGGGCCGCCCAGGCCGGAAACCGGACCTGACGCCAAGCCAAGCCAAGTGGTTTTTAATGAATTCTTGTCACGTTGGGCGCCAAATGTAGATGTATCCAACCTTCTTATTAAATAAGAAACACAGAACCAATGCAAAGAAGAAAGCCAAGAGGTCAGAGCTAAGAGCTAAAACCTTACCCTTCCTCCTGCGGTGGTCCTACCTCTCCGAACCAGAGCTACCCCTGTGTTAAAGTCTTTATATATAGTTCCTGTCCTGCCTTCTCATTGGTTGTAAACCCAACCACATGACCGCCTCCTCACGGCCTGTCTGTATAGGCCTCCAGGTTTTCCATGATTGGTATTAAGATTAAAGGCATGTATATCCAATAATGGCTGTATCCCTGAACACACAGAGACTTACCCAGCTCTGCCTACCAAGTGCTGGAATTACAAGCGTATGCTACCACTGCCCTGCTTTCCTATGGCTTGCTAATAGCTCTGACCCCCGGGCAACTTTATTTATTAACATACAAATAACATTTTAATACAAATAAAATATCACCATACAAACCTACTATCAAGGGGAATATCATACTCCCTCTAAAGTAACGGTGGGATAGGAAAGGCTTTTCTGTGGCCAATATATAGAAATCTACATGGAGAGTTAGGGTGCTAACTAAACCCTCTAAATTAAATCCTTGCATTTTCAAAGTTTAAAACTTAATTCAAAATGAGTAAACTTTAAGAACGGGGTCAAATGGCCCCACAAAGGAAGGCTAAAAATGATCACTCACAATGCTCAAGCTTAAAGAATGAAGACATCATCGACAAAATACATAAAGTCTGGACCTGTTGAAAAGGAAGAGTTCTTTGTAGAACAGCCTCTCCAGCACCCTATCCCTCATGGCTTAACAGCTGAAGATAGCCAGGTTCACTGTGGAATTGTTCCCAAACTGAATTCTGACTGCTTCCAACCTTCAGGTCTCCAGCATCCCACTTCATTCTCTGTTGCTGCCTGTCCTTGAGACATGGCTTCCTTCCGGCCAGACCCTGGGTCAGCCTGGATACACTCTAGGCTCATGACCAAGTCTGAAGGTCTGCCTTTAAGAAGGATAGAACTTAAAGTTTCACAGCTCAGTGCAACACCAACAACAGGAAAAACATACCTCGCCACAGTGCATAGTTAGAAATAAAAGTGCAATACGGACAAAAGAGAAGGTGGTACTCTGAATACACTAAATATTTAGTTTTTGATTTTTTGGTCATTAACATTTTCTAAGGAATTTAAGGTAAAAATGCAATGTTATTAACAGCAAGAGGTACAGGGGCACTTTAGGATCCCCAAATATCTTTTTTTTTTTTTTTTTTTTTTTTTTTTTTGGTTTTTCGAGACAGGGTTTCTTTGTGTAGCTTTGCGCCTTTCCTGGAACTCGCTTTGGAGACCAGGCTGGCCTCGAACTCACAGAGATCCGCCTGGCTCTGCCTCCCGAGTGCTGGGATTAAAGGCGTGCGCCACCACCGCCCGGCTCCCAAATATCTTTTATTACCTACTCATATAAATTAAGAATGTTTAGCATCCAATCCACAAATAACGCTGAATACAATATAATTCTATTTTGTATGTCAAAGTCACAAGGATGACATCCATGTAATTATAAAGCCTACTCTTTCCTGGGTTTTCAATTCAAACATAGACTAGGACAGGTCACTTCATTGCTGGCAGCATTCACAGAAGGGCTGGGCCCTTCATAAGGACAAGTCTGACTGGGATCTGGGTAGTACCCTACTCATACATCAATCTTTTTCTCCTTTTACAAGTAGCAAAGGAACAATAAAAGACCAATCTACTGGTGAGTGACCCCCACATTAGCGTGCATAGCTCATCAAGATCAAAGCCAGCACCTGTGAATGGTTAACTTCATCAGAGCACATGGCAAGCATTGTATCATCTGTATTACAGATTCCACCCTGGACTATTTGAAGACATGGCATACTCAATGATAGCCTGCAAATGACAGTATGCTTTCCTTCATTCCTTCCACTTGAGTGCTCATGTGTAAATCTAAACTAATAAGGGGCTTGTTCAGTCTGAAGGCAGGAAATCCTTGCAGCAGTAAACCAGAATTCACAAACTCAGCAGCAGCTAATGGTGCTTCAGCTTCTTGGCCTTTCGATGTTTCATTTCTTCCTCTTCACGTCTCATTTCTTCTAAGTGCTGTGGGATGGTCTGTATGTCAAATGTGTTGCTGATTGGTCAATGAATAAATCACTGATTGGCCCGTGGCCAGGCAGGAAGTGTAGGCGGGACAAGGAGGAGAATAGAGCTGGGAAGTGGAAGGCTGAGTGGGGAGACACTGCCAGCCGCCATCAGGATAAGGAAGATGTAAAGTACCAGTAAGCCACAAGCCATGTGGCAAGGTATAGATTAATAGAAATGGATTAATTTAAGCTGTAAGAACAGTTAGCAAGAAGCCTGCCATGGCCATACAGTTTGTAACCAATATAAGTCTCTGTGTTTACTTGATCGGGTTTGAGCGGCTTGGGACTGGCGGGTGAGAGAGATTTGTCCTGACTGTGGGCCAGGCATGAAAACTCTAGCTACAAATGGCGTCCAACGTGGTGGCAAAAGTTTCCACCTAAAAACTGAGAAAAGAGTCTAAAATGGAGCTAAAAACAGCTTCCTAATTGTCTCTCTCAAATGAGCGGCAGCTGCCGGTTTGAGCTACTGGCGGGTTCCTAGTGTGCGCGCTCGACCTGCCTCCATATGGCGGGAATGAGGCCTCTGCAAATGGCACATTAAGCTACATTGTGGATTTAGCCTTTGCTAGTACAAAACAAAAAAAGAGGTTTCTGGGCTACATGCTGCTTGGATAAAAGCATAGACCCACGATGGCTCCCAGAGCTGGCGGTAAGCATACAGCCGCCATGTTGGGAAGCTGAGGTGGGCGGAGCCAGCAGCCACAGCTGCTGCAGCTTAAAGCAACAGATTCACAATAAGACAGATTCAGATGTAATAGTTTACAATGTGTGTAAAATATACGTAGGCTTGAAAGAGACAAGAAAAGGTGATATATACAGTATAGAAACAAATACATGGTTTTAAAAAATAAAGTCTTTAAAGAGACAGTAAAATTAATATAAAAAATAAGCCACGTAGAGATGACTATTACACAGAGAGTCTGGATTGTGTTGTCTTTGGGATTCTTAACTACAGAGAGATACTTGATTGTAAAGGAAGCTGAGTTAAACCAGTATGTATATTTTAAAGATACTTTGACTTCAAAATTTGGATGTAAGGATATGTTGCTTTGGAAAAGAGTCTCTTTTGTTTCCACAGAAAGCAAGAGGCTATGGATTTGTTCCAGAGTAAGATACATCAGGTTTGACCAGCCAAGACCCCCTGAAAGGTCTCTGATGACACCATGGCCCAGATGATCCAACATCCAGAACCGTTTCAAGGCAACTGGCTCAGACGAATACACCCTCATGGACTACTCCATAATCCTAAAATGTTCTTTGTGTCCCCATAAGATACAGCGCCCCCCTCCAGCAGGAAGTAGTAAGAGAAGCTACGCCCAAATTCCCAAATATACCAAGCTGACTTTAGAGATGTGTAAAGGTTAAAACCTTCCTTTTTAAGAAAAGAAAACGGGAAGTGCTGTGGGATGGTCTGTATGTCAAATGTGTTGCTGATTGGTCAATGAATAAATCACTGATTGGCCCGTGGCCAGGCAGGAAGTGTAGGCGGGACAAGGAGGAGAATAGAGCTGGGAAGTGGAAGGCTGAGTGGGGAGACACTGCCAGCCGCCATCAGGATAAGGAAGATGTAAAGTACCGGTAAGCCACAAGCCATGTGGTAAGGTATAGATTAATAGAAATGGATTAATTTAAGCTGTAAGAACAGTTAGCAAGAAGCCTGCCATGGCCATACAGTTTGTAACCAATATAAGTCTCTGTGTTTACTTGATCGGGTTTGAGCGGCTTGGGACTGGCGGGTGAGAGAGATTTGTCCTGACTGTGGGCCAGGCAGGAAAACTCTAGCAACATCTAAGTCCTCTTGCATACCTAGTCTTAAGCTCTTGGCTTCCTCCTTCTGCTGCTGCTCCCAGCTGTTCTCCATGTAACGTAAGGCATAGTCACTTTCATCTTTATACTTTTTTCGGTCATAGCCAAAGATTTCCCGAATGTTCTTGGATATTTCTTCCTGAGGTTCTCCTTCATCGTCGATGAAATCATCCATTTCTGAGTCATATTCATCATCATCTTCTTCTTCATACTCTCGAGGCCTTTTGTAGCCAGTAGGGAAGGGGAGCCTTTGAGGACCTTGGGCAGGTCTGTAGCCAGACAGGAAGGCTTCATTCCATTTATCTGTCCATTGCTTGACCGACTAACAATATTCTTCGAAGAAATCATTTCTGAGACAACAGTGCACTTGGGAACAATAAAAGACCAATTGTTATCAAGCAGGGAATGAATATACATAGTTCATCTCCATCACATAGTTGTGTAATGGAAAACAACTCCAGTGAAAGGGACCTAATCACACTGCCATCAACAACATTGTTATGCTCAGCTAAGGATCTTGACACTAAAGGGTGCAGAAAATTTAATTTATATATAATAGTTTAGTATCATCACCTGGCATTGAACAGTGCTGAGGAATTGAAGTCATGTTGGAGATTTAAAAGAATCAGGAGTCTCCAGGCCATTACTTCTCTAGAGTCATTTACTGGGATTTTCTGGAGATTTTTATTGAAATTAGGGACAGAGAAGCAATGATAAACATACCAAGAAGTTCTCATCTCTTTCACTACATGTGTTCAGGAGACAGAAAGTCTCAAGACCAAATAGAAGCTGTTTGCATATTGTTCTTGAAAGTGCTAAGCTAGAGAAAGGAAATGCCTGATTGCATCATTCTTTGGGCAGGAGAGGCATTCCTCCCAGGGGAATAAACAAAGATCTAAGGGAGCAGATTTCACACAGCAGGATAATGTAGCAAAGTCTATATAATATGCAGGATACAGTGTTGAAAATGGAAAAAATGTAGATTACAAAAGAAGATTAGATGTTCTTTGGATTAGAGGGTGTAAGAATGGAAGACTCCATGATACATGGGAGTCTTTGTGCATTGGAGACAATGTTCTACTTATTATGTAGTTATGGACAGTGGACTATGGATATATAGCAACACTAGTGTTCATTTATTTATACATTTTAAGGGAACGCAGTGTACTTTACACAATAAATCCATCCTTTTAAGATTGATGGACAATGTTAATTCAGAGGAAATATACTGAATTCAGTTAGAAAGAATTTAAGAATTTATTGTGAAGTCTATGTTAGGTCATGATTCTCTGGCTATAAATTGAGAGCTGTAATCAACAGAATGCACTGACTTTCTGAATATGGGGTAGTAGGAATGAACCATGACTTGAACAACTATCTGGATAGAAGATGTATTCATAGAAGTAAAATTGAGAATGAATTAACAAATAAAGTAATAAAAGTGAACTGGAGAAACTGACAGTGATAACTTCTGCCTTGCAGAGACCCCTAAAGTTACCCTGTCTAGTGTCTGATAACATTGTCCTACTTGTTCACTGTCACTTCTGGGTGTCAATCATATTTGAATAAGATTATTATTAACAGGTATTACATTCTAAGGCTGCCTAGTGGTTTATGAGTAATAAAGTATAATTTCTTTCTTAAATTTATTGCATTAATGTTGACTTTGACTATGTTAATTCTCTTAATTGGTATCTTTTTTTTTCTCCTTTCCTTAGGCCTTTAGACAATTTATCTGAAAGAAAGCATTTCACATGATTGACTTTATGTGGAATAATTAATTCCTTAGCAGTTTACTTGTTTCAAAATTGATAATGCAGGTCAGTGCACACCAGGAAAATGCAATGATGTACTGAAGAGACAGAAAAGGAAATTCTACCATATGTCATGAAGCCAGACAAATTACACACATGTAAATGATACTGGGAACTCAAGGTCCACTCTTAGGGTTCTCAGTCCCATTAATAAAAAATTTAAGAACAGATCCAAATAGAAACTCACAGACAATCTTATTAGAGTTTAAAAGAAAGCAGCCCAGGGCAGGCAACTGTGAATCTCAGCCAGTGCCTGGAGGAGAATAGAGGAGAAGGAAAAGGCTATGCAATTAGAATCAGCATAGAGGTCAGACACATGGTGAAAGCAGACACACTGGGGAAGGGGACTTTAAAAGAGAGTAAGGAAGCCCAAAGCATTGGGGAAAGTGTGCTTAAAACAGAGAAGGAAGAAAAAAAGTATGCTTTTCTGACTAATTTAGGGAATTGGGCAGACTTACAAAACATCGTGGCTGTGGTTCTGTAAGCTGCTGTGCTAGGGGACAAGAGTTCTAGAAAGGAAAAGTACAGTATTTTATTAAGGGAATAACTATTCCACCAATTCTTCAGCATGGTTTGAGGTTGAGACCATCTTCCTAGAAGTGTCTTTAGTCAGCTGATTGACCCTGCCCAACAGAAATTTTAGGTCTTTACCAAGGTGAGGACTCTATTCTCTTGACAAGGAATGTCCCCTTAATAGACGTTTACTGCTATTCTAACATAAAATGTACTAGATTGAGATACTCACGAGTTGTCTTTGGTTACTGACAATATACCATTAATAAGCAATGAGATAAAAGGTTGGCTAACAGTATGTAGTCATTAAAAAATTTCATATATTATCTGAAAACAGACTTCTCATTATTTCATAGCCAAATACCTTATTGATCATTTTATAATATAACACATACACTTGTTCACATCAATGGAAATTATTAAGACAAGCATTTATAAATAATAAAAAATGTATATACTAATGAATTAATTTTTTAAAATAAAAACTTCTCTGCAGTGTTTAAATATTTAGAAATAATATATATTCTGTTTAAAGTCTGTATTCTTTTGAAAATGTGCATACAGAAAAAGAAAAGGACTATTGGCCGAGCAACAAGATTTCAGTATATGACACTAATTAAGTTTTATTGTAATTTTAAAAGATGATATATGAAAATATGAAGAAATGGAAAGAAATGAAATATAAGAAAGGTACAACCTTCACAAACAAGCACCAGACCTGGTCATGTGTGTTCATGTGTAATTTGTTTTAATGTGTATGACTCTTTTTCATTTAAACGTGGTCTTCATGCTCTTCTGCTAGAACAAGTTAGGACATGTGCTGGAACAGGACTGGGCTCTTGCTCCAAAAAAGAACAAGGAGGAGCTCTGGTGGCCCTTTTGGGGTCACCTACATATTACATGTTCTTTCTGTTCAGCCAGGAAGGTTTCCAGCTTTCCTCTGAGGTTATTTAATTTCAAATGTTAATCATGATGCATCAGGATCTCCCCTTCTTAGCTGTTTCCCCATTTCTGTTTACTCCTTCCCACTGCCCTGTGAGATTTGTTGTCTCAGAAATATTTTGGAGGAATTGAAGGACAATGACTCTTCTTTTGTAACCTTTTACAGGCTAATGAGGAAGATGGTCCCTGTCCCTCATCATGAAACTCATCACTCTCCTGTCCATTCCTCAAAGAGGAGAGTCCAGTTCAAGTTCAGATCCTGATGGGCTAGCAACTGGATGACTGGCATGTAGGCAAAACACTTATCTGTAGAAATTGTTGGATTTTAGGGCCAGAGTTCAGTTTGGAATACAAGGACTCAAAATATAAGCCATAATCAGAATTATAAACATTGGAGCCACCAAGGCTATTATTTTCCACAGCCATGAGAAGGTAGAACTGGAAATAACACAGATAAGCCAGTTGAAAAGTAAAGTGAATTTTAATACAAATTATGTTCGGCAACATGAATTCAAGAGAGTTTTTTTGGTTAAGCCATTTAAGTGTATGTATTAATGCCATGTACATTCATGCTAATATGCAAAAATTGTGTATAGAGATATAAAATTAGAATGGGCATTTAAAATAAAATGCTTGAATTGAAAGTTATGACTTGCTTAGTGAGTGAGCTTACAGGTAAGTGGTATTATTATTTATTCTACTTACTGTTGTAGTATTGACCATGCATAGGTTTTCAAACTATTTACTATTACTGGTTGTGTTTACATACATGCACTTATTGATACATACATACATACATATATATATATATAATGGGAAAGAACAGAAAATGGATTCTATAAGTTAGATAAAGAAATCAGGAGTAGTTTATGAATGTTTAGCTTCTCTTAACTGGAAAGAACAAAAAATGGATTCTATAAGTTAGATAAAGAAATCAGGAGAAGAATATTTATAATGATAATAGTTTTACAGTATAGTTCAATTTTTCAAAACTACTTTTCCTTTGCATTAACATGAAACTCAAAGGGTTGCAATGATAGAATAATTCTTTGAGTATGATATGTGCAGTTTTATGACATATCATAAATATTTATGACAGAGCAAATATGAAGTTTTCCCCTGTGAACTCTACCTGACACCACCTTCTTCAGAGCAGTCTTCATGGCCTCATTCCTCAGACTGTATATTACAGGGTTGAGTGTTGGGGGTAGTACTGTGTAAAAGATAGATAGAAGAAGATCTAAAGCAGTTGGTGAGTCAGAAGTTGGCTTTAGATGTTCACATGCACCTGTGATCAGAAAAAATGAGAAAACAAAGAGGTGGGGTAGGCAGGTGGAAAAGACCTTAGACCGACCTTCAGCAGAGGGCATCCTGAGAATTGTGGAGACTATCTGGCCATAAGAGAGGGTGACAGCAATAAAGCAAGCAAAGGCCATCACAGCCATGAAGGAAGACACTCCTATCACTCCAAGGTAATCATTAGAGCAGGAGAGCTTGAGTAAGTGGGGGATGTCACAGAAGAACTGGTGGATTATTTTGTCACTGCAGAATCTGATAGAGAATGTAGTTGTTGTGTACAAGGTTCCTGAGATGCCTCCACTTAGCCACACAGCTGTCACAGCCCACATGCACTTCCTAGGATCCATAATGACCTCATAGTGCAGTGGGAGGCAGATGGCCACATAGCGGTCATAGGACATCACTGTGAGAATGGACACCTCAGCAGCAACCAATGATGTGAAAAAAAAAACTTGCAGAATACACTGGCCATATGAAATGTAGTCATTATCCATCAGGGAATTGTCAATAGACTGGGGAACTGTGACAGAAAGAGATGAGAGGTCCAGAAGGGAAAGGTGCTTCAGGAAGTAATACATTGGGTACTGGAGCTGCGGGTCCAGTGTTTTGATGGTGATAATGATGAAGTTACCTGCCAACCCCAATAGATATGTCACCAAGAAGAGCAAAGCATGCAATATCTGCAGTTCACGTTTGTCAGAGAATCCCATGAGAAGGAACCCACTCATTGTGGTTAAGTTTGTCATAGTCATTTTAAGACTAGAAATTGTGGTAGCAGCTAGAGATAAAAAAGATGTAGTAAATGCAATAGAAACTATGTGTTCATCCAAATTAATTTCATTAATTAATGTGTGTGAACAAATAATTAGTTGGTTGTGTCCTGGATATCAGAACCTTAGGTATAAAGTTCACATTTCTTATACCTGTGGTGCTTACACTTTGTATCAGAAAAGCAGTTGTTACAGGTGGATGAAAATATGGGCCAATCAGTGGTGCTGTCAGAAAAAAAAAATATTTTGCTCCATAAAAAATAATCACTCTTTTTTTTCACAGGCAAACTGCTTTGTTTTATTTTAAAGCTATCAGCATAAATATACTGATGAGATTTTGATTAAAAAATTTTGATCTCAGACTGCACAGATGCTCAGTGGTTAAGAGTATTTGCTCTTCCATAGGACCTGAGTTCAGATCCAAACACTCATGTCAGGTGTCTCAGAACAACCTGCAATTCCATCTTCAGGGGATCTTGTGACCTCCTCTGACCTCACCAATCATAAATAATAAGTCATAAACCATTTTGATCTCTGGCTGGGCTACTTATTTTGTAGTGTTGTATTTTAGTAGTTAATGAATAACTCTGTAGGGGAAATACAATTTCTGAACTTAAAGCTTGATTTGTTTTATCCAATTACATCACTTACTTCTCAGAGAGAAACAAGGTTTCCTTCATGGTCCACTGCTGATCTTTGTGGGAGGGAGTCAGCCAACCATTCCCCCTTTTCAAATTTGTATTGGGACATGAGCTGACTTGTAGTTTTCCGAGATTTTCATCTTCTGTCTGTGAGTTTCAGCAGCTACTGTGACAAGTGATCAGTCTTCTCTGGTATTCTTTAAATATGGTTAAATCTCTTTATGTAATGGCTTATCATCAACTTCAAACTGGTATTTGGGAGACTCCTAAGCCTGCGGGGCAGCATTTTGCTCTATAAATCATAAATCTGAGAATAGTTTTTCCCCAGCTAATACATTTCTCCTAGTGACAGCACAGATTGATTCTTCTCTCTCATGTCTTCATTTTGTAAGCAGTGAACCTGATATCTGAGCATTCCATTTCTGTATCTTCCTGGCAGTTCATTCAGTTTAGATTAGTATGAAATGGCTGTTAGTTCTAAGCCCGGTGGCACAAACCTGCAATCAGGCATAAGTAGGCTATGGCATGAAATCATGACTTCAAGATCTGCCTGAGCTACACAGTGAGATCCTGTCAAAACAATGGGGAGACAGAGGAAGAGAAGAATGGAGAATAGATAGTTATGCTAACTAAATATTTGATTTTCCTTTTAGCAGTCACTTTTGAAAACTTCTTACCTCTTATTCTGTTTATTGGAATCACACATTCAGTATTTCTAGAATTCTCTCAAATTTATTGATTTTCTTTTTTCAAACCACAAAATGGAAATCAGGGAGGATTGGAGATGAGAGTTATGTTTCTAATACAGCTTCTCTTTTCTGTGGTCTTGTTTTTCTGTAGCTAGAGTTTTCCTGCCTGGCCCACAGTCAGGACAAATCTCTCTCACCTGCCAGTCCCACAGCCACTCAAACCCGACCAAGTAAACACAGAGACTTATATTGGTTACAAACTGTATGGCCGTGGCAGGCTTCTTGATAACTGTTCTTACAGCTTTAATTAATCCATTTCCACAAATCTATACCTTGCCATGTGGCTCGTGGCTTACCGGCATCTTCACATGCTGTTTCTCATCGTGGTGGCTGGCAGTGTCTCTCTCTCTCTCAGCCTTTCACTTCTCAGCTTTATTCTCCTCCTTGTCCCGCCTACACTTCCTGCCTAGCCAATGGCCAATCAGTGTTTTATTTATTCACTAATCAGCAACACATTTGCCATACAGAACATCCCACAGCATTTTTCTTTCCCATTTTTCTTCGAAAAGGTACATTATTATATGTGTATGATTTTTTATTTTGGTTCAATTTACACTGTAATCTGCCACAGTTATACACATAGCTACCAGCAGACAAAGAACACAAAATGAATGTGGCACGCATTCATTTGTACAAGACAAATACCATGCTAGAGTCCATCTTAAACAGACCCTTACTCAAACAAAGCAGTTTCTTCTTCTTCTTGGGAGAAAGTATTTTTTTTAAAGATTTTATGTGCATTGGTGTTTTGCTTTCATGTATGTTGGTGTGAGGGTACCAGAATCAGTGTGAATGTAATTACAGACAGTTATGAGCTGTCATGTGGGTGCTGGAAATTGCACTCAGGACCTCTAGAAGAACAGCCAGTGCTCTTAATTGGTGAGCCATCTCTCCAGCCCAGAGACAAGTATTTTAATCAGAAAAGTATTTTCAGAATATTAAAGTAATAATTAAAATGTGTGTTTCTTGGAATTCATCTAGATTCTTTCCTGTAATGTTTATAAATGGTAGTGAAATGGACACATGGATATTGGGAGAATAGCCTCAAAAACTGAATATTAGAAGAAATGTTTTACAGAAGTTTTTCATTAATCAACATGTAAAACATTTGTCTATCCCAATATACCATTTCTTTTAGTGGCATCTTTTTGTGATAAATTTTTAAAAGTTAAATCTATGGATTTATTAATCCAATAAATATCCTTTAATTATTAATTTATTAATCTTATTAATCTGCTCATTTCAGGGAGGTGAGCTTCCTCTTTGGCTACAATGACAATCTTATCTTGGCAATGTTATGAAGTGCTGTCAGAATTTCTATAAAATCTCTCATCTCAGTTCGGAAAACTTACCACAGTTGTGCTAGTGTGTGTGCAGTTCTCCAAGATGGTCAACATCCTTTGAAATGCTCACTGTCCTCTGGCTTAAAACCAAAAGCATCAATGAAAAATCAAACATAGTTTCCCTTTGGGGAGGTCATTTCCGTTTTGGGGTAGAGTGAGGGAGGCTGGATCATTAAAATTGGAAGCCTGAACTTAATGACAAAATCACCTCATTTTCTCTCATTCTTTGCCTACTGGGACTTGAGTCCTTGAAATTTCCACACAGCTACCAGAGAGTCTCTAACCCACACTCAGCAGCAGCTCTGACTTGGAGGTCTCAGGAGACTTCCAGGAAACTGCATGTCTGACAGGCTCCTAGGAGAATTGCTTGTGAGGGTCTGCACATCACAAGTGGAGAGCCATTGAATAGCTAAATTGAGCATTTGTGAGGGACTAACAGGAAAATTTAATCATTCATAAAAATAATTGATTCTCAAATGTCAGTTGTTCTGGAAAACATTCTAATTTCATCTTTTCCTGTGAAATTGATGTCTACATACAGAATTCTAGATTTCAACCAGCTATATTGGTCATCTATTATGGAAACTTGCTATCATTAAAACATGGAACAGGAGATATTGAAATATGTCTACAAACTTCACATGTGGGCCCAGTTAACACTTGTCATTAATGTTTTACAAAACCTTCATTAGTAACTAAAAAATGAGAAAGCTCATATTATTGTTTAGATAATTTGCATTACCTTAAGTATATTTTTAGATAGTAACATTTTCATAAATAATCATGGCTATCCAGTTCATGATTTATATCCTTGCTACCAATATTTTTTGGGTGCTATATGGTCTCAGTATAATGATTATATACTCACTATACTCAAAAAGCCACGTGGCATTTCTCTCAAAGTAAATCACAGTTTGCAGTAAATTTCACTTAAGATTATGAAATCTTAAAAACGTGTTTTTACTGTCTATTTGTAATCAGTTGTTTTTCAGCTTGTCCCCATTATAAACAGGATTTGTGCCTGGGCTTTAAAACTCTATCAATAACACTTCCAAAAAATTCATTGCTATATTTTTACTAAATGTGAATAGACAACACAAGAAATATTAGGAGATCAATATTGTAAAGATGGCATTTCTGTCACTATTTTTCTATAAAATGAAATTAAGAGAGATGGGATTAATACTGAAGAAATGTATAAGTATCAAATATTGTCAAGTTCTTTTATAAAATATCATGCTCTCTTATGATGCTCCCAACCTCACTTCCTACTGCATTGGCACAATAATTTCTTTCTTTTTTTTGTATTTTTTGCTTTTATTGAAAATAGGACTCCCAGAGATCCACCCGGGGCCTAGTCATGGATCTCTGCATCCAGATCCCTCAGTAGTTGGATGAGGTTTCTAGCACAACAATTAGGGTGTTTGGCCATCCCATCACCAGAGTAGTCAGTTCGGGCTGTCTCTCGACCATTGCCAGCAGTCTGTTGTGTGGGAATGAGGAGGGTTTATATGAGTGAGAATTGTTGAGACCAAGGTTGGATAAAGCACAGGGACAAATAGCCAAATGAATGGAAACACATGAACTATGAACCAATGGCTGAGGGGTCCCCACTGGATCAGGCCCTCCGAATGGGTGAGACAGTTGATTGGCTTGATCTGTTTGGGAGGCATCCAGACAGTGGGACCAGATCTTGTGCTCATTGCATGAGTTGGCTGTTTGAAACCTGGGGCCTATGCAGGATTGTTTGGCTCGGCCTGGGAGGAGGGGACTAGACCTACCTGGACTGAGTCTACCAGGTTGACCTCAGTCTGTGGGGAAGGCTTTGCCCTGGAGGAGATGGGAATGGGGGGGGTTGGGGGGAAGGTGAGGGGGATGGGAGGGGGGAGAACAAGGGAATCCGTGGCTGATATGTAGAACTGAATTGTATTGCAAAATAAATTAAAATAAATCAAAAAAAAATAAATAAAAAATTTATCTTATGAAAAAAAAAGAAAATAGGTTATTTTCTCATATAATATATCCTGATTACAATTTTCCCTCCCTCTTCCTCCCAATTTCTCTCCACTTCCCCTCTAATCTGTAACTACTCCCTTTCTCATTAGGAAAGAACAGACTTCTAAGCTTAGAGATAATAATAAAATATAACAAAGCAAAATATAAGATGAAACAAAAACTATCACATTAGAATTGGACAAGACCAACAAATAGAAGGAAGAGAGTCCAAGAGAAGGCACAAGAATCAGAGACCCACTGTTCACACACTTAGGAATCCCATAAAAACACTAAATTGGAAGCCATAATCTATACACAGAGGATCTGGTACAGTCCAGTGCAGGATCTAGGCATGCTACTTCAGTCTCTGTGAGTTCATATGAAAGCTGCTCATGTTGTTGAGAGTGTCCTGTTTTCTTCGTGTACCTTATCCTCTCTGGCTCTTAAGCTCTTTCTCCATCCTCTTCCATAGGGTTCCCTGAGTTTTGAGGGGAAGGATTTGATAGAGACATCCCATTTAGAGCTGGGTGTTTCAAGACCACCCCCTTTTTCTCTCTCCATAATATCTAACTGTGGGTCTCTGTATTTGTTTGCATCTGTTCTAAGAGGACGCTTCTCTGATGACAGCTGAGTTATGAGGATGGCCCTGATAACTAGGAGTCATTTTATCACTGTTTTTGTTGTTGTTGTTGTTATCAGTGTTTGACTTTTTCATGTGTCCCTAGATTTTGGTCACACAAGCAGTGCCATTTGGAGACTGGCCTTAAGTCAAATTGGCTTTTGGTTGGTTACTGCCACAAACTTTGTGCCACCATCGCCCTAACATATCTTTCTGGCAGTACACCATTGTAGATCAAAGGTTTTGTGGCTAGCCTAGTGTTTACATTTCTCTTTTGTTAGCAAGCAGAGTACCTCCCTGTACCAAGAACTCTAATACATATGGGTGAAGACTCTATGAAGGCACCAGCTTGACTTCTCCATGTTCAGTGAGGTGTGTAGGTGTTGTCTTCAGCAATGGGGCTTTGTTGTCCGTTTGTGGAGAGCAATCTATAGTCTTGGCAACAGCCTGGTTTATATGGGGATTCCCATGAGACCCATTTTGCCAACAACTCAATTTCAGTACTGCAAGTTTTATTTGTGACAATACACAAAGGTGGAGCCTGGTTAGCCTGGGGTACCAGACACAGAGGGCAGGGAGGTGTAATGTCTATTGTCTATACCACTTCCTGAAGCCATGTTTCTGTCCATGGGCTATTTTGTGACTGAAGGCCATGTCTGGGTTCATGTTCCTCCTGTAGCCAGGGGCTGCATTGATATCCATGGCCCATCTTACCACTTAAAGCCTTGCAGATGTCAGTGGTCTGTGCCTCCTCTGGGGCCATGTTGGTGTCTGTGGGCCATGCTGTCGAGGGGGCCTATATTGGACATAAGTGGCCTACACTGACACCTGAGGTCATGTTGATGTTGGTGGTCCATGCTGTTGCTGAGGGACATGTCTGTGTCTGCCTGTCTCTGCCACCAAAGGCCATGTAGATGCCCATGGTCTGTGCTGCCGCCAAGAACCATGTTGATTATAAACTGCCTGGGATGCCATCTGGGATCACATTGATATCCTTGACCTGTGCTACCACCGAGGGCTATGATGGTGTCTGTGGTGTGCAACGGCAGAGGGCTGTGTTGATGTCTGTGGTCTGTACTGCCACTGGTGACCATGCTGAGGTGTGTGACACATGCTGATGCTGTAGACCATGTAGTCCATTCTGTCACCAGAAACCATGTGTAAGTCAATGATCCAAGCTCCTACTGACTTAAAGGGCAAGCAAGCCACTTTTGCCATGATATTTATGACTACAGACTCACATTTGAGAAAGAGGGACATATAAGGTTTCATGTGCACTGTGGTAACTCCACATTCAATTCAGGCATCTGTAGAAAACAAAAGGAATCTATTGGTGAAATTATTAAGGCCACTCCACGCAGTTAAAAGGAGATTTATTTAATGGCGTAACTTACAAATTAAGGGATAGGTAGGTCGCGGGGTCTGGGGAAGGTGTATCGCAGTCCAGTGGTGTTCTCTGGAGCTCTGCTTGGCCCACCTCCACCATCCAGGGTCCCGGAACTGAGAGAGCGCTCGCCAATCCAGATCTCGGGTCTCCAGGTGCCTCCCTTGGCCCCGCCTTGTAGGCGTGACAGTTGCTGAAGTCTCAATGGGGGTTGGAACTTCCAGATCAAAGCTGGAATGGCTACCCACTACATCTTCCCCTTTTTTTTCTAAATAAGAAAGTTCTAACCTAATACAAGACTATATACAAAGGAATGGTTATCAAATATTGTCCAGGAATAATGAGGGATAATGACCTAGATAAGATGGAACTACAACCAATGCAAACAATATCAGCTAGAAACACATACTAAAATCCAGAGAAGTATAGAGCATAGGTAAATGGCATGTTACAAAGATCATTCCAAAAGGTCTCCTATCCTAAAGAACCTGAATCTAATACTTAATATGTTCTATCTATTAAGTTGTAACTATAACTGCTAGTCTTCAATCCCATCAAAGACCTGAGAAGGAATATAATGGTACCTGAGAAATGGTAGACGGATGCAAGAAACTTTCGGGAATCTTGCAAGAGTAGACCGAGACAGCTGGCAGCCTGGACAGTCACCTAATGTTTCTCAGCATTGTTGGTGCATTCAAATTGGCTACAGGCCTAAAGTATCTGACAGACCATTTTCAGAAGCAGGAATTCTGAAAGACCATCTTACCCTGTCTTGGCAGAGTACAGTGGTCGCTTTCTTTGTGTCCTGCTTATCCAGAAAGGACAGCATTGCATTTGTACTGTCAGCTGTCGAGGCAAGGGCAGTTCTTTGCCCAGTAGGCCATTTTGTGCCAAGAAGACAAAGTTCCAAATGGAAATGTCTTAGAAGCCCAACATTCTCTCGGGATCAAATTGGTGCAGCCAGGAGCAATTGTGTCTCACATCAACAGAATTCCAAGTTATTTAAATGCCATATTCTCTAGGTCTGTGAAGTGTTTGAAGATTACCTGTCCATCTGACCTATGTATCTGTAAATCTGGATAACCTAACTAATGTAACTATAGAGATAACAAGCATAGGTGACTATAAATCTATAATTCTTATCTACTGAAATAACCTAAGGACTAAGGCTTCACGTAAACAAGATAAACAGTCTATAAGCAAATGTATGGTAAAGAACGATGACTTCAAAATTGTGACAATACACAAGATATTTATAACAGAGGTAGGAATATATAGTGCGATATGCAATATGGCAATAATCTTAAATATATATCAATATACCGAATATCCTAAACAGAAGTAGAACCTACATAAAGTATGACAGATATAAATTTACATTTGTATCAATATACAAACATTTCAAATAAGAGTAGAAATATATGTACATTATTAACAAATATAGTTCTGTATTTGTATCAATATACAAATTATCTTAAACAGGAATATAAAAATAGTTTACATTTGTATCAACATATAAGAATCCATAACAGTGCAAATTACAGTGCAAATTATCTAAGGCTACTATTTTACTAAATTTGTATATTAGTATATACAATAATCTACCATAATATCTTATACCTATCCATTCCATTTCTTCTTTTCCCTTTTTTTCTCTCTCTCTTTTTTTTTAGAATACTGAGTCTAATATTTTCTTCCACCCCCAACCCTATAACCATCATCCATAACCCTGAGAATTATGAAACCTAAGGGAGAAGGGGCGTTGTTTTCTTAGAATTGCTTCCTGCTGTTTAGGGGGTGATGTTATCTCTGTTGGGTACTGTGAGAAAGATCAGATAGTTAAATCTCAGTTAGACTAACTGTAGGTTCTGCAGCAAGTCTTAGAGTAATGGGTAAGATTGTCTGAAATTATGGCAAGAAGTGTAGTATGATGATGATTACCATGGCATCATTCTGGATTGGGTAGAGTTGCTGTTGTTGGGGCCCCATCTTCCTTCTGGAGACTTCCGAGATTGCTATTGGAAAAACTTATTTGTTATCAAAATGGAAGGTTTGGATTTAAAGAGAACATAGCATGTAAGAAAGGATTCTGAGAAATCAAGAGTAAGCATGGAGAGAATTAGAATCTAGAAGACAATGGTCCCTTTTTATTGGTTTCCTTCTGTTCCACACCAGAGGGCACTTCTGATATGGGACTGAAGAATCTCTCAAACTTTTCTTTTAGCAATATGCTTGGGTTTAGAGGAGGAGTGAGCCAATTCCATCTCCAAAGCCAGCTTGGCTTATAATTGAATTGGAACCACAACTTTTCTAGATTGATAGAGAGATAGATGTTAGACAGTGAGATTTTACTGTGTGTAGATTGGTACCAATAGATTCTTTCTTTCTGCTGTAAACATCTGGATATCCAAGGCCTTATAATTTTTGGAAGATGGGTATTTCCATTATCCTGGAAAGACAAAAACAGAACCCTACCCCAACCTTTGATTGTTAAATTTTTCTTACAACTTGTAGAGATGTCACATTGGTGGATGATCTTTTACTTCTCCTCATCAAGGGGTTTTTCCTGTTCGAATCGAATTTTTATTAATTTTGTTGGTATCCATAGCTTTTCTTCTCCTGCAGAAACAAAGGAAAAACCCCTTAACCAACATGGAACATATCCAGGTTTCCATTCTGAGGTCAGCACATCCTTGAAATAAACTGGTTGGTTTAGCTCAGGAGTTTTGTCTGTCGTCCAATGTCTCTCCGCAGCTGTTGTTCCTTTCTCATCAGCATTGAGAAAATTCAAAGTTAATAAAGCACTATGCAATCTATTTCTAGGAGTCATTGTTACCTGTTGCTGTTTATTTAGCATATCCTTTAAAGTTCGATTGGATCTTTCTATGACTGCTTGGCCTGTGGGATTGTGTGGTATACCTGTAAAATGCTTTATATTGTAATAAGCAAAGAATTGTCTCATTTTATTGGAGACATATGCTGGGGCATTGTCTGTCTTAATTTGTACAGGTATTCCCATGATGGCCATAACTTCTAATAGGTGTGTAATCACAGAATCAGCCTTTTCAGAACTCATAGGAGTTGCCCATTGAAATCCTGAATAGGTGTCAATGGTATGATGTACATACTTTAATCTTCCAAATTCTGCAAAATGAAACACATCCATCTGCCAAATTTCATTTCTTTGTATACCTTTTGGATTGCTCCCTGCATGTAATGGAAGTTGGTTATAGATGGAACAAGTAGGACATTTTTTCACAATATCCTTAGCCTGTTGCCAAATGATGGAGAAATCCTTCAAACCTTTGCTATCTACATGGTAGTTCTTATGAAATTCTGAGGCTTCTAGCACATTACCTATTAGTAACTGATCAATCTCATCATTACCTTGTGCTAGAGGTCCTGGCAGACCTGTATGTGATCTGATATGTGTTATATATATATATATATATATATATATATATATATATATATATATATATATATATATAGGATGTTCCCTTTTTCTGATGATTTCCTGCAATTGTATGAATAATGACGTTAATTCTGTATTATCAGGAATAAATTCAGCAGTTTCAATATGTAAAACAACTCTCTCTGCATATTGAGAGTAAGTGACTATATTGAGGGATTCTGTGAAGTCCATCAGTACCATAAGAATGGCATACAGTTCTGTCTTTTGTACAGAGCTGTATGGACTTTGTACCACTTTACTTAAGTCTCCTGATTTATATCCTGCTTTCCCTGATTTATTTGCATCAGTATAGAATGTGAGGACTCCAGAAATTGGCTTTTGTCATACAATGTGAGGAAGGACCCATTCAGTCTTCTTTATGAATTCTATTCTCTTGCTTTTGGGGTAGTGGTTGTTAATCTCTCCCAAAAAGTTACTGCAGACTCTCTGCCAGTATCCATTATCTTTCCATAGTGATGAAATTTCCTCATTAGTTAAAGGTACTACAATTTCTGCTGGGTTCATTCCTGTCAACTGGCGAAGTCTTAGTTTACCTTTTTGAATCAAATCAGAGATCTTTTCTATATAAGTCTTTAATTACTTATTTGGTTTACGTGGTAGGAATATCCATTCCAATATAATATCTTCCCTCTGCATCAAAATACCTGTTGGGGAATGTCTGGAGGGGAATATGACAAGAATGAATTTAAGTTCTGGATCCACACGATCCACATGTGCTTCTCGAGTTGTCTTTTCTACTAGAGCCAATTCCTTCTCAGCTTCGGCTGATAATTCTCTTGGACTATTTAATTCTTTGTCCCCTTCTAGAGTATTAGCCAAATTTTGTAGTCCATCTTTGGGTATTCCCATGATAACCAGTAAGTTGGAAATGCTTCCTAATAACTTTTGAAAATCATTAAGAGTCTTCAATCGATCTCTCCTTAGTTGTACCTTTTGGGGTCTAATTTTTTGTAGTTCTATCTTATATCCTAAGTAGTTAATAGAATCTCCTCTTTGTATTTTTTCAGGAGCAATTTGCAGTCCCCAGCGAGGCAAAACTTTTTTTACTTCTTCAAACATGCTTTCTAATGTATCTAACTTTGGATCAGCTAATAGGATATCATCCATATAGTGATAAATTATGGATTGTGGAAACTTTACACAAATTATCTTCAATGGTTTCTGCACAAAGTATTGGCACAAAGTAGGGCTGTTTAACATTCCCTGTGGGAGGACCTTTCTTTGATATCTCTTGACTGGCTGAGAATTGTTATAATTAGGTACTGTGAAGGCAAATTTTTCTCTATCATTTTCTTGTAAGGGTATGGTAAAGAAACAGTCTTTTAAGTCAATAACTATTATAGGCCATTCTTTAGGTAGCAGAGAGGGCAAGGGCATCACAGTCTGTAGGGAGCCCATTGGCTGAATTACTTTATTAATAGCTCTCAGATCTGTCAGCATTCTCCAATTACCAGACTTTTTTTTAATAACAAATACAGGAGAATTCTAAGGGCTGGTAGATTCTTCAATGTGTTGAGCATTTAACTGCTCTTGAAGCAACTGTTCTAAAGCTTGTAGTTTGTCTTTTGTCAAAGGCCATTGTCCAACCCAGACAGGTTTATTAGTTAGCCATTTTAAAGGTAAGGCAGTTGGTACTTCTGAGAGTTCAACAGCAGTTGTGCTCTGTTTGTGAACAGCCTGAATGGTTGGTGCCTGATTTTTATAGCATGTCATGATATTATTCCTAGAAACATGCATTGGTCTGTATTCTTTTTCTGAAAGTGTAGGAATTTTAATCTGGGTATTCCACTGTTGTAACAGATCTCGGCCCCAAAGATTTACTGCTACATTTGCTACACATGGCTTCAGCCTTCCTCTCTGTCCTTCTGGCCCTATGCATTCAACCCATCTCGAACTGTTTTATCTGAGATAGGGTGCCAATCCCTAAAAGTTGGACATCTACCCATTGAAGAGGCCAATTCAGATGCCATAATTTTGGTGTAATTATAGTCACATCTGCACCTGTGTCTATCAGGCCCTCCATTACCAGGCCATTAATTCGAATTCTAAGCTTTGGTCTTTGATCATTTATGGAAGTCTGCCAAAATATTTGTTTTATAATGTTCTTTGTAAACTGTGATCCACCCATCAGAGCTGTTTTATCATCCATTGCAGTATCGGTTTTTACATTAGGCATTGGTTTATTCAGTTGTCCTGGAGAGGAGTTTCTTCCACAGTGGCTGGGAATGTTCATACTACATTTGATTTGGGGGCCTGCAAGAGGCCCCTTGAGGCATTTCCTGCCAGTAAAGGGTTGCCTCGTATATCTATTTTTGATCTGCACTCACTGGTCCAATGTCGGCCTTTGCCACACCTTCTACATAATCTGGGAGGTGGTTGGGGTCTCCTGTTTAGGCTATTCCTAAAAGGAGTATTACTTCTAGGAGTACCCCACGTACAGTTTTTACTTATATGACCTGGTGTACCACATTTAAAACATTTGGTAACACGGGGCCTTCTTTCACCTCTGGGATTTGTCTCTCCTATCCAAGCCTCATTAATGTAGTTACGAGACTCAACACCATTAGTACACTGAATCCATTCTTTCAAAGGAGGTGACCTGATCTTTAATGGTGTAAGTATTCTTCTGCATTCTGCATTAGCATTATACTTTTCTTAATTCTTTATCTGATACAGCTCTTGTTATAGCTGTGTTCAGTCTTTGTAAAAAATCAGTGAAGGGTTCGTGCAGTCCCTGAAATATCTTTGTGTATACCTCAGTTGGTTTTCCAGGTTCTGGAATTTTTTCCCAAGCATTTAGAGCTGCTGTACGGCATAGGGATATTGTATGCTCATCATAAATGGCTTGTACATTCCTGTCAGCAAAACATCCCTCACCAAGTATTTGATCTTGGGAGATCACAAAACCTCTGAGTTTACCTTGTTGTTCTAAATTTTTTGCCTCTTCTCTCAACCAGCTTTTCCACTGTAGCTGCTGGCTATATTCTAGAACAGCTGAAATTAACTGATGCCAGTCATCTGGCATGATTCTATGTGAGGTAGACCACGAATTTAACAACTGTTTTACGTATATGGAGTGTATCCCATACATAACTACTGCTTCCTTTATATTTTTTAAGTCCCTTGTTGAAATTGGTTATAATGTATATGTATTATATGGCTTGGGGTGTGTGTCATCCGCTGGCTTCTCATGGATGATAACAGGATAAGGCATTGTGTTAGAGCCATTTGGAGATGTTACAACCTCTATGTTCTTGCCCTTCTGCTTATTAGGGCCCTTGTCATGTTTACTGAGAGTTTCTTCTAAGGCCTGCAAACGGGCACCTAGGGTCTGTTCTATGGAGTGAACCTCCTCTCTGGCAAGGGACTCCAGATTTCTCATGGAATCATAGAAGTTTTTATGTTCCTAAGAAACACATGATTTCATGGACTTTATCTTATCAATTAATGATAATCTTTCTTTCTTATAGAGTGTCTGGAGAGTTAGTGTTCTGTCCATTAAATATTCACATTTATTATCAATATGATCAATTTTCAGTACAAGCCTGTTTTGTAAATCCTGATCAGCAGATTCCAGAGAAAGAATCTTTTTCTGTAAGGTCTCATTGCTATCCTTTAAAGCAGATTCCAGAGATAGAATCTTTTTCTGTAAGCCTTCATTGTTATTTTTGAAAACCTGTAAATCCTGGTTAGCAGATTCCAGAGAGAGAATCTTTTTCTGTAAGCCTTCATTACTCTTGCTTAAAGCCTGTATCAGTCCCAATAATGACTCATCTTTTTCTTGTTATTAAACCAGTGCTTGAACACTGTGTGGATTATTACAATGAATGCCAAAATGGTACAGGCCAGATATGCCTTAGGAAGGTCGTACATTTCCAGGAAGATGTCATTCATCATACAGGCAAAAAGGTTTTCAAATTCTTGTGAGGTAATTTTGTCAGCCATATTACAAGAATTACTCAAAATTTGTTAGTCAATTTTAAGGTGTAAAATTATCAGGTACTTTTTACTTACCTTTCGTGATTTTGGGGGGTGTAGTAGCACTTTTCAGCCAGGAGGTGGCATTGGTACAGCTCCAAAGCAGGGCCTGCTGGTGATCTTGGCTGACTGCAGCTCGCTGGAGTCAAGATGGCGGGAGCTAGAGCCAGCACCGGCACTCAGGAAGCAGGGGAGTGCCTCTTTCACTGGTCTCAGGGCTAAGCTAGGGAACTGAGACCGGACTAGCTGCTCCCTTTTCCGGAATGGAACCGTGTAGGCGTTCCCTGGTTATATGGAACTTTGCAGGCAAGTTTAGGTACCCCGCTAGCCGGGGAGGAAGCTGAGGGTGGGAACCACCCAGGCCTTTGGAATTTGCCCCACGTGAGCGCCAGATATTGGTGAAATTATTAAGGCCACTCCACGTAGTTAAAAGGAGATTTATTTAATGGCGTAACTTACAAATTAAGGGATACGTAGGTTTCAGGGTCTGGGGAAGGTGTATCGCAGTCCAGCGGTGTTCTCTAGAGCTCTGCTTGGCCCACCTCCACCATCCAGGGTCCCAGAACCGAGAGAGCACTTGCTCATCCAGATCTTGGGTCTCCAGGCGCCTCCCTTGGCCCCGCCTTGTAGGCGTGACAGTTGCTGAAGTCTCAATGGGGGTTGGAACTTCCAGATCAAAGCTGGAATGGCTACCCACTACAGAATCAGCTCCTGGGGTGGCCAGATCCCAGAGAGGAGAGAAGGAGTAAGTGAGGGAAGAAGTGAGCCAGGCCATGGTGGTAGAGAGAATCTCACAGCCCGACTGATTAGTAGTCAGAGTGCCTCTTTATTTGTACAGAATTCAGTAAGCAGGGACAGATTCATGTTGTTGAAAATAGATCATATGATGTCTGTTCTCAGAAATGTGTTCAACTTCCTCTTACATATATTTTAGTCATCATTGATAAACCATAACAAAACAAAGTTATCTTTTACAATCATTTTTAATTATCAACCCCAGAACCCAACTTTTAGGCAACTCTTGCTGCTTCAAGGACACTCGATGGAAAATCTCTAAGCTAGTCTGGCTTGCACTTTACAGTAAGTAGGAACTTGGATCATGGACTTACACATGGTTTCTGGTGACAGAACGGACCATGGACATTCACATGGTCTACAGATTCAACATGTGTCACACACCTCAGCATAGTCACCAGTGGCAGTACAGACCACAGACATCAACACAGCCCTCTGCCGCTGCACACCACAGACACCATCATAGTCCTCAGTGGTAGCACAGGCCAAGGACATCAACATGATCCCAGATGGCATCCCAGGCATTTTATAATCAACATGATTCTTGGGGGCAGCACAGACCATGGGCATCCACATGGCCTTTGGTGGTAGAGACAGGCAGACACAGACATGTCCCTCAGCAACAGCATGGACCACCAACATCAACATGACCTCAGGTGTCAGTGTAGGCCACTTATGTCCAATATAGGCCCCCTCGACAGCATGGCCCACAGACACCAACATGGCCCCAGAGGAGGCACAGATCACTGACATCTGCATGGCTTTAAGTGGTAAGATGGACCATGGATATCAATGCAGCCCCTGACTACAGGAGGAACATGGACCCAGACATGGCCTTCAGTCACAAAATAGCCCATGGACAGAAACATGGCTTCAGGAAGTGGTATAGACAATAGACATTGCACCTCCCTGCCCTCTGTGTCTGGTATCCAAGGTTAACCAGGCTCCACCTTTGTGTTTGTAGCTTGCCAGCAGCACTGCTGTCCACACTCTCTGTCTCTCAGCAGGCCAAGCAGCATGGACTGCAGCTGCACTGGCTCCATGCTGGATGCCGGCTTACAGGGCCCAGGAATGGCCCTATTCAGTTATGACATGTTCCAGAGGGAGTTCCATGCCAGTGCACCCATCTGGGCTTAACTATTGAGCTTGTAGGTTGCAGACCAAACCACTGCCCGTAGCTCTCTGTCTCCCAGCAGGGCAAACATCACAGGCTGTTCCTGTCCAACTTTGTCACTTCCTGTCTGTCTGTACAGACCTCCAGACCTCCATGGTTAACTAGTGTTGGAATTTAAGGCATGTACCACCATGCCTGGCTCTGTTTTCAGTGTGGCCTTGAACTCACAGAGATCCAGACAGATCCCTGCCTCCCAACTGATAGGAATAAAGGTGTGTGCTACCATTGCCTGACTTCTATATAGTGTCTGGCTTTTTCCTCTGATCCTCAGGTAAATTTTATTGGGAGTATAATGGGGGACACAATAATCACCATACCTGATGGAAGAGAAAGTGAGAAATAGCCTTGAACACACTGACAAGAAGACTTTCTGAACAGAACACTGATAGCACAACACTAAGACCAGCAATTAATAAATGGAATCTTATGAAACTGAAAAGCTTCTGTAAGACAAAGGACACTGTCATTCAGACAAAATAGCAGCCTACAGAATGGGAAAAGATTTTTACCAACTCCATATCTAATAGAGGGCTAATATCCAAAATATATAAAGAACTAAAGAAACAATATCAAAAACCAAATAATCCAATTAAAAATGGGGTACAAATCTAAACAGAGAATTCTCAATAAAGGAAGCTCAAATGTCTGAGAAACACTTAAAGAAATGTTCCAACATTCTTAGTCATCAGGGAACTACAAATTAAAACTACTTTGAGATTTCATTTTACACCAGTCAAAAATGGCCAAGATTAATAAAACAAATGGTTGCATATGCTTGCAAAAATATGGTGAAATAGCACCTTTATTGCTCATGGGAGTACAAACTTGTACAGCCACTATTAAAATCAGTGTGGTAGTTTCTCAAGATCAAGCTATACCACTCTTGGGAATATACCCAAAGACTCTACATCCTACTAGAGAGATACTTATCCATGTTCATTGCTGCTCTATTCGTAATAGCCAGAAGTTGGAAACAGCTTAGATGTTCACTAACTGATGAATGGATAATGAAAATGTGACATTTATATGATAGACTATTATTCAGTAGTTAAGAAAAATTAAATTCTCAGGTAAATGAATAAAGCTATAGAAATCACTCAGACACCAAGAGGCAAATATTATATGTTTTCTTTATATGTGGATATTGGTTTTTAAGTCTTCTATACATGTGTTACAATCTGAACAAGTACCTAGGAGGTGTCTAGGGGGGAGAAGAGGATCTCCCAAAGAAATAGAAATAGTATATATTGTTATAGAGAGACAGGGAGCACTAGAATAGGATTAAGTAGAGAAGGAGATGGAAGAAAAGGGCAAAGGACACAATATGGGGAGGGACAACTAATACTAAAGGTCAAAGGTCATTACAAAACAGTATAGAAATGTACTACTGTAGAAGCTTCCTAAAATATATACACCTATGAAATGAACCTAAAGTGAGTCACCAAATAATAGGGGAGACAATGTCCCAACTAGACATTTTATGCTGTCAAGTAAAACCTCCAGCACAAAGAATGGGGCCTATCTTTATGTGTCATCACCCAAGGGGTCCTAGGGAAATCATCAAACATAACCAAGGCTATTGATCATTCTCCACAACCTGATGGTAAAGCCTTATTGCTGAAGACAACACTCATACATATCATCAAATATGGAGAATTAGAGCTGGTGCCTAACTAGAAGTTTGACTCCTACTGAAAAGCATTCATGGCATTGTAATGACACTGCATGTGACCAGAAGAAAAAGGCAATAATCACTATCTCCCAGCTATAAACCCTGCAATCTATCACAGTGACTTCTCTGTAAGATAAACTGTTGTAATGGTTGCACAAATGTTATAGGAGTTACCAACCACTTTTTAAATAATTATATTTAAGGTCCACTCCATGATATGGAACCCATTCCTGCTGTTGCTACAATGTCCAAGAGCCTGAGATTAGATGGGTCATGGGCCTAGAGAAAAATCTATTACTATTATTCTGCTAAAGGAACACAACAGTAAAAAGACTTCCAGTGACACACCGTCAGACCTAGAGATCAGCCCTTCACTCAATTCTCACTGGAGAAACTTCTTGCAATAAGTGGTAACTAATACAGAGACCCATAAATGGACAATGTGCAGAGAGTGTGGGACTTTGGAGCACTCTGTCCCAAATGGGATGTCTTCATCAAAGTCCTTCCCTCAAAGTTCAGGGATCTTTGTAGAAGAAAAGGTGGAAAGAGTCTAAGAGCCAGAATTGATGTATAACTCAAAAGAAATGGTGTCTTCCAGACACAGCAGGACTGATTTACCTATGAACTCACAAATACTGTGGCAGCATGCACAAGGCCTGCAGATGTTCAATCCAGATGGGGTTCCAGAACTGAGAGGGAGAAGTGGACACAGGCTCCTATATCTAACCAAGAAGCTATCTGCAATTGATACCCATTGGCAAAGGAAAAAAATCAGTTTTCTCCAATGCAGTCTTATGGGTGTATTAACCACACTTCAGAGCAGGCACTATGCCCAGTATTTGGTAAGCACAAACTAAGTTCAATGGTGTCATTGTATATTTTTCCCTCATTTTGCTTTATTTTTTGTCTTATATCACTCTTTTTCTTGTTTATTTCTATTTTTATGTTTCTTCTTTTCATTTATTTTAGAGAGAGAGAGAGAAAGAGAGAGAAAAAACATAAAGTTGAGTGGGTAGGGAGATGGGGAGGATCTGGAAGGAATTGGGGGAGGGGAAAACATGACAAAATATACTGTATGGAAAAAATGTTTTCAATTAAAAATAGCCATAAGAAATAAAATATTTTGGAATAAATCCAATAAAGAAAAACCTATTCTATGGCACTAATAAATTTTAGTGCTATAAATTTTAACTTTATACTGGAATAAAAGAAAAAACTTGTATAAACAAATAAAACAAAAAACGATTCCTGCATTTTCATCCATGCATAGGAAGCTATTTTAGACCAAGGTGTTAATTGAACAAAGACAGCTAAACATGTTTCTGCCTAATCACTTCACAATTGCTCATCCCATTATCACTAGATCATATGCCTTGCATTACTTCAAAGTTCATGAGTCAGTCATATTTTATATTTTTGTGACTCATGGATCTTTTAAAATAATGTCAAGACACAAACTAAGCACATCAGATCTTCAGCTCCTAGACGAGGTGATGCACCCCTAGGCTTGTGCTCTGCCTGTGCTAACAATCATCACTGTTGTCTCATGGGTACAGGGCATGTCCCTGCCTGATTGAAAACATCTGGCTAGATTCTGTAAACGTTTTCAACAATAGATTGCTATTGTTAAGTTAATCTGAAGGACAATCATGATATTTACTAAAATAATAAAATAAGTAAGAAAAGACACTCAAAGTATTACTGTGAATGCAACAGAAGATAATAAGAGTTTTTCACAGACTCTGAAGATGGCACAATGAGAAAACAAAACCTACTGGCCATCCTGACAACCTGAGTCTGGATATCTGAGACCGGGAAGCAGTGACACAGTGTCTGTAATCCCAGAATGCTTGCAGAAATAGGGAGGAGGAAACAGGTGAATCTCCAGAAGCAAGTGGGTCAGTTAGTCTAACCTAATCAATGACAAAGGGACCTATAGGAAGGCATTGCTGGCTGATACCTGCCTTGACCCTTATGAGCCCTCATTGGCTCCAGAAGACAAATAATCAGAGTCCTCATTGATTACAGAAAACAGACCCAAATATCAAGGCAAAGGCCCTTTCCAATACCCAGATGAGCTCCCCTTTTCTGGGCTACCATCTATGGCACCTCCCACCACAGCCTTTGAGCAGCTCTGCAATATCAGAGATACTGGGAACAACTGTCCCCAGTTTCCTCAGCCTCGATGGCCTGGGGATCCAGAGCCTCCACCCATAGGGACCTTCCCTGTTATTCTAAGTGCAACAAGACAATTTCTGTTAGCCAGGTATCCCTCTCAAGGATTTAAAAGGATTATACCAAGCTGTCTGGGAGGATGGAAGTCACAACCCTTGGACCAAGTCTGTTATACAGAATTTCAATAGCACCCTTTTAACTACCCAAGACTGCAAAGACGTATGTCCATCCACTTGTCCCAGCCCTCTATTTGTACAATGGGAAGCCCTGGTTAGAGATGAATGTCAAATGCAGGCTGGAAAAAATGAATTACATAATCAACAAATAGGAGCACAATAAGGACAACCCCCTTCCTCTATTAATAAACTGGAATTATGACCACTTGTTCCGTCAGGGTAATTTTCCCACAGGAATACAAAGCCTCCCCCTCCTCAATCCCCTGATGCTTTGAACAGGTCTGTCTATGTGTGCTCCAAGCCTCGGACCTTTTGAATCCCCTATCCACAGGACCTGGGGAGGCCTCTTCACTGACCTTTAAAAAAAAACAAATAAAAGTATAAGTCAGTCTAGACAGAAAAGTAACAGAACCTATGGGCAAAGAAAAGCTACTAAATAATTTTGTCTGGAAAGGAATGATCCTGGAGCATAGACAGGCTTGTCCCGGCCTAAAAAATAAACATTACCATAAATGGATCGTGGCTATTCAGGACATTGGGACTTCCTCATATCAGGCCTCCTCCCTTGCCAAAGCCTATGCAGTCACAACATGGTCTAACTCAAAATGTTTTAAATGTAGAGAGACAGGACATTGGAAAGGGGGTGCTCAAAAAACAATTCAACTGCCTCTAAATCCCCTAAAACTGTTCCCCCACCCCAGTTGTAGCAAAGGTCTTCACTGGAGGAGGGACTGCAAATTCAAAACTGACAAAGAAGGCAAACCCCTACTGCCTGTAAACTACACAGGGGGCAGCCCTCAGCCCAGCCATTAAGAGGGAAAGGCCCACAAATCCACTGGGTCACTAACATACCTGAAGATTCTCACCCCAAACTTTTGATTAAAATTGACAATAAAAATTTCAAATATCTGATAGATACAGGAGCATACAAAACTAACCTAAGACAAGCCAAGTCTGCACACATTGGACCCTCTTACCCAGACTCCAACTAATTGGGGGCAGGTGGTCTCTCTCAAGCATTCATAACCCAAGACTTTTATAGATGAGAGGACTCAGATGAAACAAATGGGACCATTAGATCCCTAGTGGCCAACGTGGCCACTAACTTACTAGAAAGAGATGTCCTAGAAGATTTTAATGTCCTTGCTACTGGGACATGAGAAAGTCTACCAAAGAAGATTATCAAAAATATTAAGATCAAAAGAACCCCCAATCTTTTTTTTTTTATTTTGCAATACAATTCAGTTCTACATATCAGCCACGGATTCCCTTTTTCTCCCCCCTCCTGTCCCCCTCACCTTTCCCCCAGCCCCCCCCCATTCCCATCTCCTCCAGGGTAAAGCCTTCCCCACAGACTGAGATCAACCTGGTAGACTCAGTCCAGGTAGGTCCAGTCCCCTCCTCCTAGGCCGAGCCAAGCAATCCTGCATAGGCCCCAGAAGAACCCCCAATCTTAAGACTACTGTTGACTACCTCACTCCCTGCCTAGAGTGAATCACAGAAGATCCTGTCTGGGTAGAACAGTGGCCTTTAAACAGAGAGAAATTAAGTGTTTTATAACCAGTTAAACAACAATTAGACATGGGAAACATTCATCCCTCTAGAATCCCCTAGAACACCCAGGTTTTTATAATTAAAAAGAAAACGGGGACCTGGGGCTCCTCCAGGATCTGAGAGCAATTAATAAGAGTATGAAAATTTGGGGCTTACCTCAGTGCAGCCTCCCCTCAGTACAGCTTCCCCTTTGCCTCTGCCATACCACTAAATACCCCAATATTAGACATTAAAGATTGCTTCTTTCCAATATCACTCCATGAACAATATTGCAAGCATTTCCCCTTCTCAATATCCAAAATCAACAAATCAGGACCAGCTGATAGATATGAGTCATGCTCTGAAACAGAAAGAGTACTAGACCAAATAATTGCTGAGCATGGGGGAACTTGTATTGTCCTGGGAGAAGAATGATATTTCTTTGTCAATGTGTCCAATTCAGTGGAACAAAATGTAAAGACCTTTAAATCCCTATGCAAAGGTCTCCTGACCTGGTATCAGCCTCAGTCAGGAATCTTTATCCTGGTTCCATAACCCCTTGTGTTCCTGGCTCTTACCCTTTATCTGTCCTCTGATTATAATGCATTTTATTTTGTTGCTTGCCCCCTGCCTTATTCAATTCCTCCAGTGACAGATCACCACCATTGCTAAAATTACCTCCAATCAGGTCATGATTCATTATTAGGCCCTGGACCCTTCTGACACAGGTGACAGGTTCTCAGGGCTTTTGATGACACCTCCATTATAAAATAAAACAGAGAGAGATATTAGATGGCATTGCTGGCTGATCAGAGGTTGCAGCCTTGTGATAAGAGTGTGTCACTTAATGCAAATTAGGGTTTGTCCCCAGTCTCCCCAATCCTATATATTCCTCATACTCTGGAATAAAGTTGAGCTGTTTTACTGAAAATAGTCTTCTGAAGGGCTGTCTCCATTCATACTCACTGGTCACATACAAAGCTTTCTGTTGCCGCTTGCTTCTGCACCTTTGCCCTCATGGACCGGTGGCCAATAGGCCTAGAGGGAAAAGGAGAGATATCCACAAGACCTTGTCTCAAAAAGGTAGAAAGACAAAGACCAGCATCCAAAGGTTGCTCTTTGACTTCCACATGGGCAATGTGGCACATGGCACATGTACCTGCACTCATACACTCTAACATACAAAAGATTCTCTATGAATATCTGCTGTATGAAATAACAAATACCTGTTAAATGGATAAAGAAACATGGCCAGATATTGCTCATGGTCATGCATTCATTATTTTGGAAATTAATACCTTCAAACTGGCAAGACAATTGAGTATTTTGTACACTTTGATCCAATAATTCGATTTCTTTAGAATTAGGAAGATAAGAAGCTTCCGTCCTTCTACCCCCTGCAACACATGGTCATTTGTCTATGTGATTCTGACTGGCCTAGAACTTACTATATAGACCAGGCTTGCCTAAAAATTATGACAGAGGTCTGCTTGCCTCTGCCTCCTAAGTACTTGGACTACATTTTAAAAATGACTTATGAGTAAACAAAAATTGATAGTAAGTGATACAAGTTAAAGAATTAAAGCTTAAATGAATTCTTATATTAATTACAATAAATACTTGGCACACAAGAGAACTATAGTAATTAAATTATGTATATGTGCACAAAAATGGCATACATGCTTGTGCTAATCCTTAAAATTTGTATATGGAAAGACAGAAAGTAAAACAAACCTTTGAAGTAAGTAATAAATATTAAAAAATTATGATGCATCTGGTGAATTCACTAACAGTAAATATAATTATTCTTCTTGTTATTCTTATTATAATGTGACCATCAACATGCTTTCAAAAGCCATGTTAGGATTACTGGTAAGTTCACAGTTGCATCAATGTGCCAGTGGGCTGGGAGAGTTAGGAAGAATTGGGTCTATATTTCTAGATTTTAATCATACTTTTTAGTAACTTGAAAGACAGTGAACTTAATGACATAGGTTAAAAGAATCATATCAAATTTTACTATGCAATGTGTTTATAATATACTTTATCTAGAAAATATCTTGGTATCCTTAATACTAAAACCAGTATATTCAAAATACTAAAAACACTGTGTCTGGTTTTAGTAGCCACTAACAAAAGAACAAAAATGATTTTTTCCCAATGAATTCTTCACTTAACAGTAACTTCCTTACAGCTCCCTTCAAGGACTCATTCCTCAGACTATAGATAACAGGGTTGAGTGTTGGGGGTAGTACTGTGTAAAAGATAGAGAACAAGAAATCTAGAGCAGTTGGAGACTCTGAGGTTGGGTTTAGATATGCACAGGAGCCTGTGGAAAGAAACAATGAGACAACAAAAAGGTGGGGCAGGCAGGTAGAGAAGACCTTAGACTGGCCTTCAGCAGAGGGCATCCTGAGAACTGTGGAGAATATGTGGACATAGGAGAGGACAATCCCAACAAAGCAGGCAAAGGCCATTGCAGACAGGAAATAAGACACTTCCATTACTACAAGGTAATCATTAGAACAGGAGAGCTTGAGCAACTGGGGGACGTCACAGAAGAACTGGTGGATTATTTTGGCCCTGCAGAACCTGATAGAGAATGTAGTTGTTGTATACAATGTTCCCGAGATGCCTCCACTTAGCCACACTGCTGCCACAGACCACATGCACTTCCTGGGATCCATGATGACCTCATAGTGCAGTGGAAAGCAAATGGCAACATAACGATCATATGACATCACTGTGAGAATGGCCATCTCACTCCAGGCCAAAGCTGTGAAGAAAAAAACCTGAAGCATGCACTGATTATATGAAATGTATCCATTGCCTGCCAGGAAATTCTCAATATACTGGGGAACTGTGACAGAAAGGGATGAGAGGTCCAGAAGGGAAAGGTGCTTCAGGAAGTAATACATTGGAGACTGGAGCTGCCGGTCCAGTGTGATGATGGTGATAATGATAAAGTTACCTGCTGATCCCAATAGGTATGTCACCAAGAAGAGCAAAGCATGCAAGATCTGTAGCTCATGGTTGTCAGAGAACCCCATTAGGAGGAATCCACTCATTGTGGTTATATTTCTCACAAGCATTTTAGGACTAGAAATTGTGGTAGCAGCTGAAGAATAAAATGATATAGTAAATGCAGTATACAGATACTGAGGAATTATTTATTTTATCATCAGTATTTATTTCAATAATTACTGTCTCAATTGATAAATACATATATATCAAACCAGCTATACTCTAGTTGTTGGGCAACTTTAGTAAGAACACATTTTTCTCATGTCCATGGAGCTCACACTATCAACTCATAAACCAGTAGTTAAGGTAAATGTACATGTGGTCCATCACTGGTTCTCTTAAGGAATGTAGCTGTGTTTGCCCTGTTAAAAAGCACTATTCCATTGCCACAATAGAAACCCATTACTTTTGTAACAGATGGGTTATGGGTGAAAGGTTTTTGAACAGGGGACTGGTTATGTATAGACAGGACAGGGTACCATTTTAGCAGATGGAATATGCATTTATAGGGAATATGCCAGGAATTAAAATATAGTTTGATTGTCCACTGGAAATAGCTATTTTCTTTAGCAAACAATACTGTCATTACAGAGAGTCTGTTATTGTAGAACCAAGTGTAAAAATGAATAGATGTATTGCTCTTAAATAACCATGCAGCGGTTATTGAAATCAAGAACAGAAAAAAAAAAAAAACTTGTGCAAGGGGAATACTCACATGCCACTCTAAATTTAGATATCCTATTTCATTTTATGGCATTTTAGGGGACAAGCAGCATCTATTTGAACTGCTGTCCATACTAATAATCTTTGCATTTAGCCATCAAATAGTTACTAGCACTTCCAAAAATCAAAGACGATTTCAAAGACACACAGTGAGTTCTTGAGGTGGTTTAAGATGTGGAGAAAAATGGCCAACATCCAGTCTTCAATAAGAGACTGGAAAGAAAATTAAAGTCATTTATGTTTCAGATAGAAGAGAAGTCATGTTTTAGTTCATGATCCTTTGCTTTGATATTTGAGGGGTTAAAAATAACCTATCAATCTCCCCTTGCAAGATGCATGTTTATGTTTGAGCGTTGATGAGAATTTAAAAGTGTCAGCTTTCTGAATGTTTTTTTCCGTTAATGAGTTCTAGGCAACAAGAGTAAACATGCTCTGTCAGTCTTTTGAGGTTTTAAGTTCTGTGAAGTATCACCATATATTTTCTTGTGTCTACTTATAATTCATATCCTTAGAAATGCAATCACAGAATAAAAAAGGTCACCCTTTTCAATCTTGAGGCATTTTCCATGTAATGCCATCTCTCTTGAGACAGAATAAACTTACTCCACCTCCCTCATATCTCTTTTGCAAAGAACGAACTTGATACCAAATCATTCCAAACCTACATCAAATTACTTGACAGGATGTTTGAGTTTGATTATGAAAATGGTTTTAGAGCCAAGCAAGACATGAGAAAAAGAATCCCAGGAGCTGTGGCAGTAGTGTACTGAATTCAAACTGGTGTGGGTTTCATAAAAATTTCCTCCATCTAAAGGAAAATAAAACGCTGTTAAAAAAAAACTAGGTAACTTGTTTCATATGATACAACTCTTGTGTCTGAAAGTCTCTTGTCTCCTGCTCTGTGTACCTCAGTCATAACTTTAATCCTTTTAGAATATCCTCATACTGTGTGATTTCTTCAAAACCTCATGTTCTACAATAGAAATCAGTGCAAACTAGAGATCTCACTTATATTTCTCACAGTTTTCTTCTTTCCAAATTCTGCTTCGATAGTATTTTTACTTGATGTTGGTAAAATGATAAACATGTCCATAATCATTGTTCATAATAAATTTTTATATTCATTTAATCTTAATATTTTAATCTGACAAATCATACAGTACACTTGGAGGTAACAAGGCTGAGTAATATTGATCATTCATATAAATAAGAGAGGAGGCATGTTTATATCCTTCCTAAAACAGGTCGCATTTGATCTACACAATTTCGTCAGTTTGGAGTTAAGCATTTTAATAGGAAAAAATTAAGAGTTAGTTGCTTAAATAACAGAATTGGCATCTGAGCAACAAAAATTCACACATATCAAAAAGGACACAGGGACAGGGTCACCATCACACTTAGCATGTTCGTCTCAGGCTGTCTCTCTTGCTGACATCTGAGAGCTGTTGAAGACGTGCTTTAATAGTTTACAGAATTGTCACAAATGCAAGAATGTAAAATGCTAACTTTTCTCATTCATTGGTCTTCTCATATGGTCCCTTATTATGTCTATATGAATTTAAAATATTCTGTTTATTATCAGTAATGTATCCTTGCTTACTTGTTATATAGTCTTGCTTTTCCAAACTAAGTAAGATTATAAGGTTGTGTTAGAATTTCCATAAAATATTTATCTTTCCTCATTCAAGTTTGTAAAACTCACTCCAGAATGTCCTCTTGTGTGTGCAGCTCCCCAAGCTGTTCTGCACCTTCTGATATTTCTTGTCCACAACTGCAGATTTGAAACCATATTATGTCCTTGGAGAGCAATTGTGTTGAGCTGCTTTTTTGTGGGGAGGGGTGTGTGTGTGCACTATCTTCTGAAATGGAAGTTTGGACTTACACAAAGTTTCTTTGTCCCTGTGTCACCTGGGACATGGAGTCACTCAAATTTCCACACAGCTGGTGAGGGATTTTGTGAGCTTGGGTTTTAGTGTTCTGGCTCAGTGGTTTTTAGTCTTTAGCAGACCTGTGAATCTCCCAGAGAGCTGGTTACAGCTCTGAGAACACTGGGCACCACACTCAGTGTTTCTGATTTGGCCATTGCTGGCAATAGCTCCCAGACCTGCTAGTCTGAACACAACAGGTGGAGGGATACTGTGTAGCTAAAATGTGCATTTCTGAGAGGACAAAAGAAAACGTAAATATTCATGAAAATACTTGAGTCTCTACAAAGTCTCTTGAAAGTTTAGAAATCAGCTTTGATCTTTACCTTTCTCCTAGAAATTCTCTTTTAACACTTTTTTAAATTGAATCTTTGGGTATTTCACATCATGTATCTCAATCCCACTCATTTCCCAGTCCTTCCATGTCTGCCCTCCACCCTAGCAACCTCCCCCCAGAAATAAAATAAAAATAAAAATCGAAAATTATAAGGTAGAAAAAGATAAGAAAAAAAGCATCTCACCAACCCTTCTGGGCAACGACTTGCTCCTCTGTTAACCACAGCCTTCTCCACATCTGCCTTGTCTCCAGTTCTGCGGTGTATGTGCCAGCTCACTCCTCCTCCTTTCACATCTCTCCATCACATATTCATTCATTGTAGTGGCACTGGGAACTGTGATGTGTCACCCAGTATACCCATTTGTCTAAACAGTTTTGCTTGCAAATGTTCATTACAATGAGTTGTTGATCTGGCTTCTGTTGCAGCATCAATACTGGACCCTCACTGAGACTCCTCTCTGTTGTCCTGCTGTTGCCCTGAGTCATGGAGATCCTTTGGCTATGGTTCTGCCAGTTCTCTGTTGCCCATGCCAGCTCCCATGTCCATACCATTGGGGTTAGATCTCCCACACCACCATGGCCAGCTCTCCCATACCCATACCACCATCTTGTGGTGGCTGGTGAGGGGTGGGGCCAGCTCTCCTGCACCCACACCATCAAAGTGTCTGGATGGGTTCAACTGTGATGAGCAAGTTTGTGGTGGAGAGATGGGAGAGAAAAAGGAGCTGTGCAGTGGATAGAGGTAGAACTGGAGAGGTGTAACACGAATTATTAGAAGGTCTTATTGATAAAAACAAACCTGAAGCCAGGTATTTGGGTGACGCTGAAAGATCAGAGAAACAGAACAAGCTACAGCCAACCTCACCTCACCAATTCCTCTGCTGATCTTGTTTCCCCAAACTGGAAGCCTCTCTGTCCTCATCCAGATGGATCTCAGCTGAACTGCTGCTAAAAGCTAAAAGCTTAAAAAGGCTCTAGTTCCTGGTCCTCGTGCCTTATATACCTTTCTGCTTCCTGCCATCACTTCCTGGGATTAAAGGCATGTGTCACCGTGCCTGGCTGTTTCCAGTGTGGCTTTGAACTCAAAGAGATCCAGACAGATCTCTGCCTCCTGAATGCTAGGATTAAAGGCATGTGCTACCACTACCTAAACCTATGTTTAATATAGTAACTGTTCTGTTCTCTGACTCCCAGATAAGTTTATTGGGGTGCACAATATATCAACCACAGGGAGGGTCAGCTGTGAGAAACAGGCTAATGTGGGTGGCCTGTGCTTCCACCAAAGGCCATGTCTGGGTCCATGGCCCTGCCACAGCCAAGTGCTGTGTTGATATCCATGGCCTTTGTTCACAAGAAAAGCCCCATGGATGTTTGTGGTCTGGGTTCCTGCCTGAGGCCATGTTGATGTCAGAAGGACATGCTGAGCTGACCCCACATCCCCTCACTTGCCACTGTACTCAGGAATTTCATTTTCTCAGAAGCTATTTTGGTCATCAGTTATGACTACTCAGGATAGCAAAATCTCTAGGGAATCCTAGGATATATTTAGCAAAAATGCCTAAAATCCTTTACAAAAACTTTTAATTGAAAATAAAGTAAGCTCACAATACTGTTTAGGAAATTTTTAGTTCTCTTACCACTTTAGTAATAGATACTATTAGCATTTTGCAGCAACAATGTATGACTATGTTTCTACATATTGAAACAAAATTACTCCAAAGATTACTTCTAAACTGTATGATTACATACTCATTATGAATTTTAAAAATATTTACTTATTTTCTTTTTTTAAATTAAACTATAATTACATAATTTCCCCCTGCCTTTTTGTTCCTCCAACTTCTCTATGTACCTCATCCTACTTTGCTCCCTCTGGAAACTATGATCTCTTTTTCCCTAGTTGTCATTGTTCACACATACACAGACAACTAAATATATAAATACAACTTTCTTAGTCTGTTAGGTATTATTTGTATGTATATGATTTCAGGGCTCACCTCTTGGCTTTGAATAACTGAGTGGGGAGACTCATCCCTGGAGAGGACTATTTGTCCTGCTCTCAGAACTCCTTAGTTGCCTATAGTTCTTTGCCTATGGATGGGTCTCTGTAAGATTTCCCTCCTCCATTTTAACATGCCTATTAGTATTGTAGCTCTTCAAGTCTTGTTTAGACAGCCCTATTATTGTATATCATGGGTAAAGGTTCTCTGTCATTTCTAGGAGACACACTCTCACAGCAGCTTTCCTGGTCCTCTGGCTCTTACTGTCTGTCTGCCCCCCATGATAGTCCCTGAGCCTTAGGTGCAGGCATTGTGTTATAGATGTATCAACTGGGACTAGGGACCCCACCATCAATTTTTCTCTGTAGTTTGACCAGTTGTGTTTTTCTGTAATGGTCTCCTTTTGTTTCAAAGAGAAGTTTCTTTAATGAGAGTTGAGAGCTACACTTGTCTGTGGATATAGTAATAGTTATTTGGAATGCCGTTAGGAATTATGCAGATTTAATAAGGTCTTCATAGCAGCTTCTTCCCCAAGATCCATGAATTCACCAGCCCTGGCTCGTTTGCTGGATTTTCAGTATCAGGCATGATTTTCCTCCTGTTGACTGGGCCCTTCAAGTTCAACTAGAGAGCTGTTGATTACCACCAAGATATGGGTGCCACTGTTGTGCCTTTAAGATTAGTGTGTCACGTTTGTTAGTTGTCCTTGTTGTTCATAGACATTGTAGCTGGATAGGACTGTTGTTTGCTTCCCTCCCTTGGAAGCTTGCATGCCTCCTCCCCCATACTGTGAAAGCTATCATAGGAAGTTTTAGGTCAGATGCAACTCAGATTCTCGGTATTGAGTCTGAAGTAAATAGTGTCTTCAGTAATAGGGACTTAACTTCCGCCTCTGGGATGTAAACACGTGCAACAGCATAGCCCATACTATTTTGGGAGACTCCTGGGGTCCCCTAACTAATGCCTGGAAAGGGGTTTTCTCATGCCTGGTATTGCAGTTTTTGTTAGATAGTCTGTGGCTCTTGAGGGAACTTTGTCAGGCCATGTAGGAAAACTTCATTAGAAATAAATATGCATATACACAAAGTCTTTTATGTATTGTACGTAATTTAGGTGAGTAAACAAGAATATGATTTCTTATGGCTTTATCACACCTCCTTTGTGTACTTTATCCTCCTCCGTTGTATGATATTTTGTTCGTGTTCTGACAAATAAAGCTTGCCTGGAGATCAGAGGGCAGAGCTAGTCACTAGATAACCATAGAGGCCAGGAAGTGGTAGCACACACTTTTAATTCCAGCACTTGGGAGGAGGAAGCAGGAAGATCAGGAGTTCAAGGCCACCCTGGGCTACACAAGATTGAACCAGTTTAAAAGAGAAACATATCCTGGTGGTGGTGGTGCAGGCCTTTAATCCCAGCACTAGGGAGATGGAGATAGGAATATAAGGCGGGTGGAGACAGGATCTCGGCTGGATTCAGTCTGAGGATTTGTAGGGGTAAGAAGTCTCCCAGGGGCTGGCTGCTCTGCTTCTCTGATCTTTCAACTTTCACCCTAATATCTGACTCTGGGTTTTTATTGTTAAGACTAATTAGGATCACACTGCACTCCTCCCTTCCTTTCCTTCTGTAGTATAGTCATATTTTGAAGGTCATGTAGCATTTGGCTTGTACTACCCATCACACTTTGTAGGAAATTTTATTATTTGTAGACTTAAAAATTATGTTTGAATGTCTGTTCTGAACCAGGCTCCTTTTCAGTTTCTTTTCATTACAGATAACTTTAGAGAGTAGGGTTATTTTTTATTTTTTTTATTTATGTATATGTATGTATGTTTATGTGAGTTTGTGAGTGCACATGAGTGCAGTGCCCATGGTGCTGAGAAGAAGGTATTGGGATTCTCAGTACTGGAGTTACAGGCAGGTGTGATGTGCTCTGTGTGGGCGCTGAATTCAAGTGCTTTTAACCACTGAGTAATCTCTTCAAACTTACCTAAGATGGCTTTATCCTAAATATGAAAATGTATAGGGACAAAAGTTGCTACAACCTGAAAAAGCACAAAGCCAGAGAACCTATGTCACTGATTCTGAATATTTTGATGAAGCTATGATAATTAAACAGGCCATGGGTACTGAATGAAGATTAAATATTTAGAACAAAATCATATCAACCAGACAGATGATACATAAATTGTATTACATTAAACTGAGAATTTCCCTGTTTGAAATATGTGCTCTGTTTTGAAATTTGCTGATTGTTAATTTGTATGTTTATAATATTCTAAAAGTCCATGATAATTTTCATCCAGTATTTAAAATTCACTCTTATTTCATTAATCTTAGAAAATATAACTCCATATGCAACGAGACTAATAAGGGACATACTGTTAATTCAATGATAAAATACTATTTATAAAATGTGAGAAACATCTAAACTGGTATTTTTATTTCTTCTTTTTTAATATATTATTTTTTATTTTATGTGCATTGGTATTTTGCCTGCATGTATGTCTGTGTGAGGATGTCAGATCTTGGAGTTACAGACAGTTGTGAGCTGCCATGTGGGTGCTGGGAATTGAACCCTGGTCCTCTGGAAAAGCACTCAGTGCTCTTAACCACTGAGCCATCTCTCCAGCCCCCTAAACTGGTATTTTTAATTTTTCCCTTTTAGTAAACATATACTATTTTCTCATACTGTATTAGTTAGTGTTTCTTTTGCTGTGAAGAGGTACCATGACCATGGCAACTCTTATAAAGAAAAACATTTAATTGGAGTGGCTTACATTTTCAAAGGTTTTGTCCATTATTATTATGGTGCTATATGGTTGCATGCAGGCAGACATGGTGCTGCAGCTGAGAGTCCTACATCTTGATAGGAAGGCAACAGAAAGTGGTCTTTTTCATTGGGTGTGGTTTGATCCTTAAACTTTCTCAGCAAGCACTCTATCTTTCTATTTTTAAATGGACATTTTATTTTAGTATATAACAAAACTAGCAAACAAAATACATGCCATTTTCCAATTTAGTGGTATGATGAAACTGTCTTTAAATATTTGTGTGTGTGTGTGTGTGTGTGTGTGTGTGTGTGTGTGTGTGTGTGTGTTTATGTATTCTTTATGTCAATTTTCCTTAGGTGAAGCCATCAAATAATGACTTTTTGTTGATGACTGACTCCCAGGAAAGACACTGGCCATCAGAGACAGTTATTTCTTGGAGAAAGCTTTAATGTAAAGAATATATTCATAGGCTCAGAACACCCCAAGAGAAAGACTTGGGTTTAATGTGATCTATAACTCAGAGGATGGAGTGATCAAGTTCCAGTTAATGATCTAGAGTTTGGTTTTTGGCAGATGAAAAATGACCAAAGTGTTCATTGCTGTATGAGGGCCAATGGGTTGTTAATGGGTCTCACCTTTCTGCATATTTTTATGTCAGTTCTAGACATTAGAAGGAAAGCTGCTGGTTTGCTGTTTTGAAGTTTTATTCTAAACCATGTTTAAAAAAAAACTGAGAGGAGGGTGCTAAGTAAGTCATCTCCCTAGCACTGTTTTTTGTGAGAAATATGAATCTTAAGATTAAAACAGTCTAGTACCATCTCTTCCACAATAGTGCAGACTCAGTCTGCCTGTCTCACGCTCTTTTTTTTAGAATGAACTCACCATCTCAGTATTCCATTTCTACAGTTTTGCCTGAGAAATGTCTATTTTAAGATTGTAATAAAACATCAATAAATTAAAAGTTTCAAAGTATACTTAGCCACCACACTAAAAAACTTTTTGGTTTTTAACCTGTAAGTAAGAATCATATATTTAATCTATCTTAAGTATCTTAAATTTAATCTATCTTCAGATTTAATGGTTTAATCAAAGCTACAATCCACATAATATAAAGTCAGAGCAGCTAAATACTACAACCTTGTGTCTAACATTATAGTTCTCATTTCTGCTCTGTTGTAATTGACAAAATTATAAACAGAATTATTATTCATTTTAATGTTCATTTCTGTCAAATTGTAGAAGGGGTTGAAAAGACAAAGGATCTAAACAGTTAATTCTTTTTGGCACTGATTTTTGTAAGACAAAAACAGTGGTAGATAATTTTCATTAAACAATTATTTGATCTACACAAGTAGTTTCATTTTTTGCTGAGTTAAATTTAAGAAATATTTTCTAGGAAAAATTTAAGTTTCAAATAATAATTTTTATAATAATATTGAGATATGAACGTTGATCAGTAGCCTTTGTGATGCACACTGTTTTCTTACTCCCGAGAAATATAACCATCAAACAAAGGTGTGAACGACTTTGGGAAAAACAGTTTTTTTCAACATGTAACACTGAAAACTTTATCTCCCCTAATTACCTCAGAGAGTATTTTTAAAATTCATTTTACTGATTCCTGGTTTACATAAACATGAAATATCAACCTCTCCTATTTATGGCTCTCTTAAATATTATTTTAAAACTCTTACATGGATCACATATGTGGCTTTTATTAACTTACTCATTTTCAGTAAGGTAAGCTTGATTGAATTATGTCCTTCTGTTCCAAGCTCCATTTAAAGAATTAAGGTACTGTTACCGGAATTCTGGCACCAGTCCACTAGCCAATTGTAAGGAGTAGTTTGGCCCAAAGGGCGGAGTTTTTACTGGAGGGTATATGACCCAAATAAAAGGTGGAGTGTGCACTGTCCTGGAAGCCCACCCCTGATCCTTGTGATCCCTGCCTATGCCCTGGAACTTCCTGGGCATACATGGGGCAGTATGCAGTTGGGAGGGGCTTGGTCCTGCCTCAACTGAATGTACCAGGCTTAGCTGGCCCCTCATGGGAGAACTTACCCTGTTGGAAGAGGGGATGGGTCAGGGATAGGGGAAAGTAGGGGGTGGGGGAGTGGGAGGAAGGATGAGAGAGGAATCTGTGGTTGGTATGTAAAATGAATAAATTTTAAAAAATGTAAAAAATAAAATAAAATATAACTGTTTATCAATGATTAAACTCAAGGGGAAAAGGATGTAAAAGATAACTCTGTTCTGTCACAGTTTATCAATGATGACTAAAAGAGGAAGTGAAACACATGTCCAAAACCAAAAATGATATGATCTATGTTTTGGAACAACATGAATCTATCCCTGATTACTGGATTCTGCATAAATGAACATTCTGTCTACTAGTCAGTCAGGCTGCAAGATTCTCCCAACCACTCTGCCTGACTCACTTCCTCCTCACCAACACCTTACATCCTCTTGGGACCTGTCAAATTGCTAGGGCTGGCCCCAGGCATCTCTGTCTGTTCTTTATTTCTTTTATTATCTCTGTCTATATGTATCTCTTCTGTCTCTCTTGATGTATTCTTTCTAACTTTCCTTCTATATATTTCCTCGTGTTTTCCTTCTCTCATGTCTTTTTCCTGTACAGCTTATAAACCCCAGTAGAATCTTTCAAGCAATATAAAAATTACAATATGGTTACAATCTATTTTTTAAGTGAATGATTACAATGAATAAAAATAAAAAAGCATGTTTTCCATTTACCTTACATGATTAAACATTTTATGTATTACAGGTAAAAAACAAGTTGTCTAAAGAACCCACATACATTCATACCCAAGCAATTTGTTATAGATTAACAGAGTGTAAGCAAGCAAGGTATTTTCCTCAGCCAGTTCTTTGACTGGCAGACTGCATTTTGAAGTTACAAAGAAAGGATCAATTATTTTATTATTTACCTCAAAATGTAATCTTATAAGAGATCTTAGAAGAATCACAAATCTAAACTTTTATATATAAAAAAGAATCAGTCAGCTCTATTTTAAATCCTCAGGGTGCCCACTCATCAACAGTTTTTTTATATGAGAAAGCTGAGGGCAGAAATGAGTACATGGAGTTAATCATCACCCTTGATCACCAGCCCATCCTAGCAAGGTAGGTACATCAACCAGCAATAGCCAGGCTGTCATTGTTTTTGCTTCTTGACCTCAACGAGTGCCTTGCTCAGCTATTAAAAGTATGCTTTTTAAAATTGTTTTCCAAGATTTTTTTTACCTCAAAGCCATTAACAAAAACATCTTAACTTAACCTTAAGTCATTGTCTAAAGTTTTGTTTTAGCTATGATGCACACTGAAACCTATGAACACATTTCCCAACATTAAGATCAAAAGAGCTTGTGCTAGCTGGGCTTATGGGACTCAATTTTTTAAATTAATTAACCTAAGACACAGTCTATACATCTCCTCAAGAGAAACTAGGTGTGTGACATTTCCTTGTTCTTATTTTTTATCCTCTGCAGCCCCTGCTTTACCAGGGGCAGGGGCAGCACTATATCCTACATTTAACCTCTATCACAATCCATCACTCTATTTATTAAAGACCGTCAACCATCAAAATCTTATTTAAACTAACACTATTATTGTATAAAATCATTACTTCAGTTAAGCAGTACAGCTTAGGAGGAAATCAACTTCATAATAATCCACAGGTAAAAATGTCCAGTAGAATGGGATGTTTCCATGAGATAATCATACCACATTAGGGTCAGTGGGGATCTCCCCTTGCCCATTCACACCATGCTAGATACCAGAAAAAAATCACAGCAGCAAGCATGTAAAGACACAGCAGTAGCAAGAGACATTCTGGGGCCAAGGCTCTTGGGGCCTTGCCTATCAGAGAGTCACCCATCAGAGCTTTGCTTCCTGGTGGGCTGACTTCCAGAACCTCAACTGCCACCTGATGCTCCTCTGACATGGCCACTGACACTGTAGTCCCTTTGTATCAGATGAGGGGAAGATTTAATTTGAGCCTTTTCAGTGATGGAAAAGACAATTCTTGGTACCTACTTCATTAGTGAGTTGTAATCATATGTCCCTACCTTTATGATCATATGTGCCTATACAAATTATACTTGAGAACCAAAGCATTTATGTTGTTAGACATATTGGTAACTGCCTATTAGAAAAAAAACAATGTGAATCATAATTTTAGCAATTTTTATTTGAAAAATGTCAAAAAATTAATTTCTCTAAATTTTGTTCCATCATTAGTAATAAGGGAAAATGTAGTAAAACTAAGAATTGGTTCACTTGGATTTGGAAAAGAATATATAGAAAGCATGTGAATTTTGCTAGGGACTGAATAAATTATGGAAATAGTTACTATACACTTTAATAGCAAGAAAACCTTGTAGCTTCTTAAGAATGATAGGAAACTTGACAGTCTATAGAGAATTATGTACAAAAACAGGGACCGAGTATCATATAGACAAAATCAGTTTACCTAATGGCAGTCTGAAATGTATTTATTAAAATTAACTTTAATTTGATCATGTCACCACTAACTCTTCTTTCCCTCTTATTTCCTGGGAATCCCTAAACATTATTTGAAATAATATTGGAATTGAAGGAAAGAAGGAAGGTCATACATATCCTCACTGGTCAATCATCTTTCATTTGATAGAATTATTTCTGAAAAGGATATACATATAAGAGGAACACTGAAACAGAATCCTAGAAGAAATCTAATTCATCTCTCCTCTAATCTAGAACATAGTAGCAATGTCTCTTAATTTGTTGTCTCTTTAGAGTTTGAATATAGCTTTTAAACACACCATTCTCTGAGAAAATTCTTCTCTCGACAACACTTTCTTCAGAGCTGCTTTCATGGCTTCATTTCTCAAGCTGTAGATGACTGGATTGAGTGTTGGAGGTATTACAGTGTAGAATATGGAGAATGTGAGGTCCATAGCTGACAGAGAATCTGAAGGGGGTCTTAGAAACTCAAAGCCTGCAGCTGAGAGAAAGAAGGTAACTACAAACAAGTGTGGTAGGCAAGTGGAGAATACCTTAGTCCGACCTTCAGATGATGGAATTCTCATCACAGTTGAGAAGATCTGAATATAGGAGAACACAATGGAGATCAAACAGACAAAGGCTGTGGATGTTGTGAATGCGGCCACTGCAATCTCATTAATGAATTCGTAAGAACAGGCTAGTTTTAGCATTTGGGGAATGTCACAGAAGAACTGGTGAATAATTCTCTGCCCACAAAGAGGAATTGAGAAGTTAACACCTGTGTGTATGAGCCCAGACAGGCCACCTGCCATCCACACAGCTATCACTGCACGCTTGCAGGCACGGGGATCCATAATTGTCTCATACTGCAGTGGCCGACAGATGGCGACATATCGGTCATAAGACATCACTGTGAGGATAGCTACTTCTGACGATGCCAGAGCTATGAAGAAGAAAACCTGAAGCATACACTGACCAAGGGAAATGAAACCATTGTTCATGAGTGAGTTTGCAATGGATTGGGGGACAGTAACAGAGATGAAGCAGAGGTCCAAAAGAGAGAGGTGCTTCAAGAAGTAGTACATGGGAGAATGCAGACGATGGTCCAAGGTGGTGATAGTGATAATGAGCAGATTGCCCATAATGGCCAGCAGGTATGTTATCAAAAAGAGCACTGCATGTAAAATCTGAAGCTTACGCTCATCAGAGAACCCCATGAGAAGGAATCCAGTCTTGGAGCTCACATTCATTCTGGGTCACCCTGGAGACTCAAGGTTTGGCTCTGTTTAAGGAAAAGATGAAATAAAACTACTGATAGCAAGAAGAGCTTGTCATCCCTGGAATTAGCTAACATTCACTTCTGACAAATATTTAGCAATTTCATGGAAATAGAAACCCTAAGTGTGATTAACAAGTCATGAGAATTTTCTGGAATAGAACCTGAATTGTCAAAATTAGAAAAACTGAATGAAATGATGATGGAAATAGCTTTACTTCAATAAAACCAGTGAGAATGAGGTCAATATAATAGCTTCATATTTTATACGTGGTACCTTAGCATCAAAATAATACACTGCATTAAACAATAGTCAGTCATGCGGTGGTGGTACACACCTTTAATCCCAGTACTTGGAAGATAGAGGCAGGCAGATCTCTGTGAGTTTGAGGCCAGCCTGGTCTACCAAAGTGAGTTCCAAGACAGCCAGGACTGTTACACATACAAACTCCATGTCAAAAAAACAAATGATAATAATAATAATAATAATAATAATAATAATAATAATAATAATAATGATAATAATAATACACTGCAGCCTCCTCTGATAACTATAAAAAATTTAGTTACTGGTACAACCTATAAATGATTAGGAATAACCCAGAATAAATGGAGGAAAGATATCAGTCACTTCAGTGAGAACATACAGGCAATTATGTGTTGTTTCTCCTTTTTCTATCTGCACAGGAACAAAATTCTCTTTAGCTTTTCTCTTTTCTCAGTCAGTGTCTACATCTGTGCCCATCTGTATTCCATCTCAACAACTGCTTTGTTACAGTATGGCATATTCTCTCTCTCTCTCTCTCTCTCTCTCTCTCTCTCTCTCTCTCTCTCTCTCTACCACTCATATTGACCACTGTGCTGTGCTCTGTGTGTATATGTGTATCTCTGTATTAAATATACATAGATACTTTATCTCATCCATTTATAGAATGAGCATGTCTCTGTTCCATTATTTTTCCTACAATCTCCTTTCTCCTGCTGCTTTGCTCCTGTTTCAGAGCCTCATGTTCTGATTCACGCTTAGCTACCTCCAACTTGGTCAGCTCCATCTCCCTCTCACATATCTTTCATCTTCACATTCAAAAAACATTAAAATTTTATCTGCTAATTATTTCTTCAGTTATTACCTCTTGTTACTTTATAGATGAGTCTTTCATCTTTGGCAGTTTCATTCCTCAACTTTATGCAATTCCAGTCATACTTCCATGTTGTGCTGGGCTGATCTGTGAAGCAAATCACCAAGACTTTCTTAACTTTGCACTTCAATTTCTGCTGATTTCATTATTATGAATAATATCCAAAATCCTTATTGTGCCAAACATTATCTTCCCCAACATGTTCCCTGACTGATCGTCCAATTCTTCTCTCATTGTAACTTACCCAACTCTTGCAATCCTTGTGTCTAATAATGATACTCTCAAGAAGCCAATCAAATCATAAGGCTATGCTGTTTTTTTTCTTAAACTATATCTTGACATTTCCTGATAATTCTTCCTCTAAGACTCCATCCACTTGGCTTGGAAAATATTTGATAATTTTAGGACAGTCACATTACTTCCCTGGTTAAAAATTTTTCTGAGCTTAACAGACAGCTCGGGAAGTGTTCATGTAAGGTAGTCCATACCACATACACTGAGGTGACTATAATTCATGTCTTTTCTAGACTCACTTCCTGTATGTATTTTCCAGCCTATTTAAACTATTCTTTGGGAAAGGAAATTATAAGTCTTATTAGAAGTCATTTCTGTGATAACTGACATGGATGCTCATGCATGCTACTTAAATGTCAAGTGAATTATATAGAACTTGGAGAAGTTTCACTTACCAATTTTGACCTTAGTCAATGGGAACAAATTTCACTGGATCCTTGAGATTCTTGGATTCACTGGATCTTGAGATTCTTTGTTCCAGAATCTAGCTGTGAGATTTTCATGTAAGGAAAGGACTAAGGTGCTCTCATACAAAACTGAGTATGAAGCAAAGGATGCTTTGACTCCTTATTAAGCCCATGGTACCTGAAGCTGCCCAGGCACCAGGGGACATGCTGTTCCTCCAGGCTTGGTCTCAGGTAAACACTGTTCAAAGGGTGGAATTTTGAGGAGCTCTCTCTCAGGGACTCACCCCAGTGGAGAGCTGCTAATTATTCTCTTGATTTAACTGAATGTTATAGGTTTGGGTATTATAGATAAGAAATGAACAGCTTTTTAAATCTTCCTGAAGTTTATGTTCATAGATTTCTGTATAAGTTCTTTTTCCTCTTTACTTTTAATTTCAATTTAGCTGTTCATTGATGAACTCATGCATTTTTGTATAGGCTTCATGTAAAAAGGCAAATATTTAGTGGCTGTTTGTTTACATGAACTCTTAATTACAAGTATTCTTAGTATTATACCATTTTAGCATCACATGAGCTCCAAACTTTCTCCAAACACCATGTCTTTTCTAAAATCACTCTAAATGTGATTAATTTCAAGCTTTCATTTTAATAATTAATGAGATTTGCATGTGAAATATATCTCACAGACTCATGTATCTGAATGTCTGGTGCCTAGCTGGTGGCACTGTTCAGGTTGTTGGAATCTTAAGGGGGTTGAGTTTCTTTGGAGAAAGTTGTACATTTGAAACTTTCTAACCTGGGTTCCACTTCTTGTTTGCTTTCTGCTTCTTGCCTATTGATGCAACATGACCAGCAGCCTCATGCTCCTGCTACCATGTCTTCCCCAGTGATGAAAGCACCTTCTCAAACTTTAAGCCAACATAAACCCTTGCTTCCATAAGTTTCTTCTTGACGGACATTCAAGCACAACAATGAAATTGCTAATAGAGAAAATGGGAAATCCCCAAAAGCATTATAGTCCTATAGTCAAAGAAACTGTGGGGGTTAGGTAATCAAAAACCTTTTAGCTAAAGTTCAACTCAATGGAATATGGATGTGGGTTCAACACATCCCCAATGGTTGTTTTCCAGTACCAAAACACATGCATATTTGTCATGGATACTCTTAGGAGCTGGCAGAATTCCCTCACTGGTTCCCTGTTCTGGGGGAGGGGGTTGAGAGCTATAAGGGTTGGAAAAGCCAAATGGAAGTCTGCCTCCACCAGGAAAACAGAGAACCCCAAACAATATTGCACCCGCACAGGAATTACAGAGCTTGGTGCCACCATTAAGGATTTGAAAGATTCGGGGATGATGAGTCTTACCACATTCACCTTTAGCTCTCCTAATTTGTCGGTGAAGAAAATGAGTGGATCATGGAAAATGAAAGTTGATCATTGTAAGTTTAATTAATTTGCAACTCCAATCTCAGCTACTTTGCTAGATCCTTACTTGAGCAGATTAACACATCTCCTTGTACCTGGGATGTTATTTTTGATTTAGCAAATGCTTTTTCCTCCATACCGTGCTGTAAGGTCCACAAGAAGTAAATTGCTTTCTGCTGGCCTCAAATGTATATCAGCTCTCCTGTCTTGTATCATAACTTAGTTTGTAGGGGTCCTGATCACCTGTCTTCAGGGCATCATGCTGGCCCATGGCATTATGCTGATTGGACTGTGTGACTAAGAGTAGAACTGGTATTAATTGCTAGTTACTGGGGGAAGTAAATGAGGGCAGGTTGAGCTATAGATACTAAATTAGTCAGGTAAAAGCAATTCTTATTCATATTATTCATAGTATGGTGACAAGGTAACAGTATGTAGTATATATCTTAGAAAGTTAGAAGAAAGGAATTTGACTATTTTCATCATAAAAAATGTCGAATGCTAGAGGGAATAGTTGTATCCAGACTGTTTTAAACATTACACACACACACACACACACACACACACACACACACACACACACACACACACACACACCATTTTGAAATTTTATGTTTTTACGAGGTCAGTGAAATAACAAAAACTTAAAAGTTAATTAGGGCTAAAGAAGTAGCTCATTTGTAGAGAGTATCTGCTTAGCATGCAAGGTATCCTGGGTTTGGTCCTTGTACTGAAAAAGCAATCAGTTAAGCTGTGTGTGGATTCTTTGGTAAGTGCTTCATTGAATCCAGTCCACCCATGTTTGATTTTATGCCAGTGCCATGCAGGTTTGTGACTATTGTTTCATTGTGTAAGTCAGGTACTATGATACCTTTATCTTTATTCTTTCTCCCTCTTTTGATGGATATTTAGACTATTCAAGTTCCCTTGTCCTCTCCTAGAAATTTTAACATTATTTTATGTGTCTGTGGAGAAGGTCATTGTTATTTTTATGGGAATGCATTGAATTTATAGATTGCTTTGGGTAGTTTGACCATTTAGAAAACATTTATTCTTCTAATGAATTAATGTAAGATTGTCTTTTACTTATTTGTATATTGTTTAGTTATACTTACCAGTATTTTATGGTTTCATCATGGAGTTCTCTCTTTTTTAAAAAAATTATTTCTTTTCTTTTCCAATCTTTTATTTTTATAATTTTTCTTTATTCTTGAGAATTTCACACTTGTGGTCAATGAATAATACTTAGTTTATTGATAGGATGAGAATAAATACCTTTACTCAAGCTGTAAAACTTTTATTTGTTCACATCATTAGAAATTGTCCATTTATCTCTAATAAACATGACAACAGTTCTGATATGTGAACAGACAAAGGAAATGAGAAGGAAAGGACATGACTATTCCTAGGAATGCTGAAGGGAAAAGCTTACTATAGATATGTTGGAGAGCATAGCCAGAGGCAGGAACATCTGGGAGAGTCCACAGTGGGCAAGACCCTGAGCCATGTGAGGAGAAGGTGAGGGGAAGGGATAGGAGAGAGAGAGGGAACAGGTACAGTAGCCAGGAGGCCTAAAAGAGAGTCAACAAAAAGACCAGGTAACCAAAATGGTTGGATTATACAGGGAAGGACAGCTTTTGGAGGGGCAGCCCACTCCCTGGGCTGGAAAAGTTTAGGTAGGGGACAGAGTATGCCAGCCAGGAGGACCCTGTTATACATAGGGACTAAAGGATGTGGGGAGAACCTGGCAGCCATCGTCTACTTTGATAATACTAAATAGGCACCTCAGCTATTTGTCCTGGGTTTGAAATCTAACAATATGAATACTTTCACCTTATTATATATGTGTCTGTACTTTTCTTTCTATTTGGTGGCCACTGTCTATTTGTAAAATTTGCCAATATATTTATAATAAATTTAATAAACTAATTTCAAGGATAATAAATATCTTTCTTTCTTTCTTTTTGTTTTGTTTTGTTTTTCAAGACAGAGTTTCTCTGTGTAGTTTTGGTGCCTGTCCTGGATCTCACTCTGTAGACCAGGCTGGCCTCAAACTCACAGAGATCCTCCTGCCTCTGCCTCCTGTGTGCTGGGATCAAAGGCATGTGCCACCACCACCCAGCGATTTTTCATTGTTTTTACAATTAAACTATTTTGACTTGCCTGCTTGATATTACACATTCTGTAATTCATTTAACCTTGTGTTTAGACACATTAACTTTTTTCTAGTGTGGGGATGTGACAGTCAGCCCTAACCTGATGGTACTGTGTTACTGTCTACTTTATCCCAGTCAGTTAGTGACATTTCCCCCACAGTGTTCAATCCTGTGCAATAATTTACACATAACTCCCCTGTGGTGGCTAAACAAACTTTAAACGGTACCAGCCATTCCTTAGTGGCCATTGACTTTTGCCCTGGAATGCCTGTGAGATTCTAATGGACTGCAGGTGAGATAAGAATAGATACTGGTATTCCTGTTTTTGTAAACTTTACTTATCACTGTGGGATTGGGATGATGTGGTCTTTTTATTACTGAACAGCAGGAAAGAGAAGCATCAGAGGGGAGGAAAGCAATTTTCTTGCCCAGCTGTGGATTCCATAGATAATTGTAATGCACACCTTTAATGCTCACTTTGTAAACCCTTCTTTTAGCTCCTTATGACACAGCATGCTGTTTAGCTCTAAGGCTGCTGTCCTCCTAGCAGTAAGAATAAATTCATTTAATCTAAATTTGAATTGAGTCTAAGTCTTTAGTCTCTCTCAGTGGATCCTAACACTGCAACACTAGGAAGCATTCAAGTAGATTATGAGCTACATTTGTATGGTAAAAAAAACAAAGTGATTTTTACATCTAATCTGTGATATTTTTCTGGCAAGTCTGTGATGTGGGCAGTCAAATAGACCCTTTGAACTTGAGGAATTACCTGAACAACATCTCACAACAGCAAAATATTTCTTTGGTGATTTTGTTTAGAAATTCATACTATTGTCATAAATATGCAACTCTCATTCCATTATAACATAAAAGTTTTACTATTTAATGCTTGAGTTTTATCTAGACTTTAAGAAAAATTTTTAAAAAACCCAAGATGTAATGTCTTAATTTACTCTCAACATCCCATGACCTTTGAGAATTAACACTGGGACTGAACATTAATAATATGCACATGTTTGTTAGTACAAGTGACCATATATTATTATATGTTGTATTGCTGTGAATCCCACACAATAGGAGGCCATAGTTTGTGAGAAATACTGTGATAAAAAGCTTGGTAGTATTTGGGTTTGCTTTTCAGATTAATATGTTTCAGATAAATATATTAGCCAAGGAAATGGACTCTCTTCTTATGTAACAATGGGCTGTCAAGGTTTAATGTGAGAACCAGAGTTAAATGCTGGAAGATATTTATGTTTTCACTCCCCTAAATAAGTTTTTTCCCATCTGCACCTGCACCAGATGTGCTTGATCACATGTAGGTGAGAGATGCATGGACAGGAAATATGCCAGGATGTATGCTTGTTCCTGACTGGGTGTAGGTGGGAGGTATGTAGGCAGGAAATATGTTAGGATGCATGTTTGCCCCTGATTGGACCTGATGTGAAATATGATGGCCTTGTAGAGTTGCCTTTTTAAGCCTCTGCAAGGCATGACTTGTAGCCATTTTCCAGAAATGCAGAGATGTACCTGGCCAGAGCCCATCCACCTGGCCAGTATTCAATTGAAATTTGCTTCAAATTTGACTTTAAATTGTGGTAGTGGTCTAATTTTTGTCCAATGCAATTAACATTTTCTGGAGGCCCTCAGCAAGACTCAGACCATCCACCCAATTCTAAAACCATATTTTTATTCTAGAACTCTGGGGCTGAGGGGCTGCTTCAGGAGGTACATGCCTTGAGATATTCCATAGAGTCAAGGAAGCCTTTAGTTTGTAGACTATTGGGGTGAACTTCCTTGCTTAAAAAAGTAACAAGCATCTGTGGAGGCCTTCTGGTGAGTCATAGTCTGGTTCTAGTCTTTTGGATCCCTATCTGAGATGCGGAAGGGGTTCGATGGGACCTCAATATTTTCCTGTCCAGGGCAAACAGCAAGAAGTCACTCTCCCATCTTGGTTGGTTGGAAAGTTGTGTCTGCCTGTTTTGTTGTAGTTTTGCCTGTCTGTGTTTTCTGGTGTGTCTGTAAGTGTTGTTGCAAACGTGGGGCTGAGACAGAAATGCATTGGGTATGTTTGCTGTCTCTGCTGTCTCCAGCCACCACCCACCACTGCTGCCATAACTTATGGTGCAGGGTTGGATATGTTTGCTATCTCTGCTGTCTCCAGCCACCACCACCACTGCTGCCGTAGCTTATGGTGCAGGGTTGGATATGTTTGCTATCTCTGCTGTCTCCAGCCACCACCCACCACTGCTGCCGTAGCTTATGGCCCAGGCTCAGAATTTATCTCTAAACTCTCTGGTCACTGGATTCAGGTTAGCAGGAGTTCAGATGTCTTTTGGGTGTGGGTAGTGAAAGACCCTAACCCTTCAGGCTTACACCCCCAAGCCCCAGGAAATGAGAAACTAAAAATCTAGTTCCAAGGGCAAGCTGACTCAATCATTACTCAATCACCCCTGCCACAATGTAACAATGTAAAGAGATTTCTATTAAGAGATGTGCTCAACTGTGACTGGGAGAGTTGCAAATGTTCCAGGAAGGACCACTGTGACCTTTGTGTAAACTCCACTCCCGCCCTGATACCCCCTTTGAGGTTTCAGGAAGAATGTGCATGCGGACATGACTGTACCCACTCTGTGATCACTCTGTGATCAGACCATGATCTTATGAAATTAGCCTCTAGACATAAATCAATCGAAACAAAATTGTATGGGAATTGTAATCTTGTGGTTTTTGTGGGTTTTTCCTTTAAAAGCACCCATGTGGCTACAGTAAGATGCGACTCTTGCTCTTTGGAGCTGAGTTAGCCCATCTGTACAGTCGCTTCTTCAATAAACCTCATGCTGTTGCATCAACTGGACCGGAGTCTGGGTTCTTGGGGCGCCCACCTGAGACCCTAAACTTTGGGGTCTAACAGGTAGCATTAAAGTTGTTTTGTGCTGTTCTCTTTTACTGGGAAGCTGGCTCTAGAGTTGGGTTATTGCTCTTCCTTCTCTAGGCCCAAGCATATTTAGAAGTTTCCTCCATGCTGTGTCAGTTGAGCCACCTGATGCTGTGACAGGGAAAAGAAAGCAAAACAGAACAGCCAAAAATTAGACTTGGTTTATGTGAACATTCTGTAACCTCAAGATTTATAAGCTTATTTTATTGAATATGGTTAAAAATCTTTGAAAAATTTTTATTTAAAACTGTAACACTGGGGTTTGGTAGTTAAAAATCTATGAATAGGTAATATTAGAGGAACCATGTGGCATGATTCCATTTTGGGATATAAGCAACACATAGCTTGCTACCATCTTTAGGCAGCCATGTGGCTCATAATTTATCTTTCCTAGGTTTGGAGAGGGTGGATATCATGTGACTTCACCACCATTTTTGGATAGCCACGTGGCTGGCAGCCATCTAGGGTTAGAGAAGATGGATGTCATGTGACTTCATTGTCATCATGATTAAAGGTGAGCACATGACATGGCCCTACCAAGAAGGCAACAACAGGTCTCCAAGATATTTTGGATTAGGATGGATTTTTATATGATAATTCCTGTCCTGTCATGAAACAAGGTTCATGAAAGATAGGATTTAAAAACAATGCTTGTTTAAAGTCTTAAAGCAGTACCTCCATGCCTTCATATGCAAGAATGTACCTTGTGCTAGCAGTCAAACTTTGTAACATAAGAGTCACTTAGGTAGTATTAGTTTTAAAGACATGAAGGAGTCATGGAGAATAGATGAGGCTTGCCAGTGTGTGACAGGGGTGGAATTTCTAAAGAAAGCCCAGTGGCACTGTGGGACCCTAGCAGTTTTGGAGATGCCCATACCATGTGATAGACAACAGAACTGCCAGATTCAATGAAATGGAACTAGATTGGATCTAGAAGTCAGGATATGTATATGCTGCCGAGGATGAAGCCAAAGATGTAATCTAAGCTCCTTGGGAAAGCCCAAAGGATTACACAGGCATCCCAGATATTGAGCATTGAATTGCTTATACTGTTGGAGCTTGATTTTGCCTTCTGTAAATTGTGATTATGCCCTGTACCTTCCCTCTTGAAGTTAAAAAAAAAAGTACTTCTTTTTATATTATAGGAGCTCATAGTTAAGCAATTTTAAGCTTTTAAAAAATGTAGTTTTGGAGGTTCTGGCCACCCGGCAGGTTCCCTGCTAGCCCCACCGGGAAGGATCCCCTTCTCCAAGACCCCTGGCAGGCCCTGCAGTCCCCACGCCCTGCCCCCACGCCCATCCCCCTGAGCCCCAAGCCTCTTCCTGAGACTTAGAGGCCGGCCCCCAGCTCCCATCTTGCTCTGGACTTCCCTTTTGGAAAACTGGTGAGTACCCTTCCTTGCCCCAGACCCCATCCCTGGGCACCAGCCACTCCAGGGAAGACCTGCCCAACTTGGCCCCAGGTTCTGGCCACCGGGCAGGTTCCCTGCTAGCCTCACTGGGAAGGATCCCCTTCTCCAAGACCCCTGGCAGACCCTGCAGTCTCCACGCCCTGCCCCCACTCCCATCCCCCTGAGCCCCAAGCCTCTTCCTGAGACTTAGAGGCTGGCCCCCAGCTCCCATCTTGCTCCGGACTTCCCTTTTGGAAAACTGGTGAGTGCCCTTCCTTGCCCCAGACCCCATCCCTGGGCACCAGTCACTCCAGGGAAGACCTGCCCAACTTGACCCCAGGTTCTGGCCACCGGGCAGGTTCCCTGCTAGCCCCACCGGGAAGGATCCCCTTCTCCAAGACCCCTGGCAGGCCCTGCAGTCTCCACGCCCTGCCCCCACGCCCATCCCCCTGAGCCCCAAGCCTCTTCCTGAGACTTAGAGGCCGGCCCCCAGCTCCCATCTTGCTCCAGACTTCCCTTTTGAAAAACTGGTGAGTACCCTTCCTTGCCCCAGACCCCATCCCTGGGCACCAGCCACTCCAGGGAAGACCTGCCCAACTTGGCCCCAGGTTCTGGCCACCGGGCAGGTTCCCTGCTAGCCCCACCGGGAAGGATCCCCTTCTCCAAGACCCCTGGCAGACCCTGCAGTCTCCACGCCCTGCCCCCACTCCCATCCCCCTGAGCCCCAAGCCTCTTCCTGAGACTTAGAGGCTGGCCCCCAGCTCCCATCTTGCTCCGGACTTCCCTTTTGGAAAACTGGTGAGTGCCCTTCCTTGCCCCGGACCCCATCCCTGGGCACCAGCCACTCCAGGGAAGACCTGCCCAACTCGGCCCCAGGTTCTGGCCACCGGGCAGGTTCCCTGCTAGCCCCACCGGGAAGGATCCCCTTCTCCAAGACCCCTGGCAGACCCTGCAGTCTCCACGCCCTGCCCCCACGCCCATCCCCCTGAGCCCCAAGCCTCTTCCTGAGACTTAGAGGCCGGCCCCCAGCTCCCATCTTGCTCCAGACTTCCCTTTTGAAAAACTGGTGAGTACCCTTCCTTGCCCCAGACCCCATCCCTGGGCACCAGCCACTCCAGGGAAGACCTACCCAACTTGGCCCCAGGTTCTGGCCACCGGGCAGGTTCCCTGCTAGCCCCACCGGGAAGGATCCCCTTCTCCAAGACCCCTGGCAGGCCCTGCAGTCTCCACGCCCTGCCCCCACGCCCATCCGCCTGAGCCCCAAGCCTCTTCCTGAGACTTAGAGGCCGGCCCCCAGCTCCCATCTTGCTCCGGACTTCCCTTTTGGAACACTGGTCTGGCTGAACCAAGTGTGCGGATAAGGCCAGTAACGAAGCACAAGGAGATGGGCAGACGTCAAGGCAGAAACATATACAACAAAATGAATAGCAATACAGCATCACCAGGCCCTAGCCCTCCTCCAACACCTAGACCTGAACATCAGAAATTGGAAGAAGCAGAAGAAAACAGCCTTATGAATGACATCATGAAGAAGCTAGAGGCTTGTGTAGAGGAAAAGACAAAAAAATGTGAAGAACGCTGTAAACAACTAGAGGAAAGGGCAAACAAATTAGAAGAAATCAATAAAGTCCTGGAAGAAAACAATAAAATACTGAGAGAAAATCAAGAAAAATCAATGAAACAAATGAAGGAAACAGTCCAAGACCTGAAAAGGGAAATAGAAAAAAATGAAGAAGACACAAACAGAGGGAATGCTGGAAATAGAAAATCTGAGAAAACGATTGGGAACTTCAGATGCAAGTATAATCAACAGAATGCAAGAGATGGAAGAGAGGATCTCTAGCGTTGAAGATACAGTAGAAGAAATACATTCATCAGTCAAAGAAAACACTAAAGCCAACAAAGTCATGAACCAAAATGTCCAAGAAATTTGGGACACCATGAAAAGACCAAACCTAAGAATAATAGGGGTCGAAGAAGGAGAAGAATACCAACTCAAGGGCACAGAAAATATATTCAACAAGATCATAGAAGAAAACTTTCCCAACTTAAAGAAGGAAATGCCTATGAAGATACAAGAAGCCTATAGAACACCAAACAGACTAGACCCCCAAAAAAAGTCCCCTTGCCACATAATAGTTAAACAACTAAACGTACAGAATAAAGAAAGAATATTAAGAGCAGCAAAGGAAAAAGGCCAAGTGACATATAAAGGCAAACCCATCAGAATAACACCCGATTTCTCAATGGAGACTTTGAAAGCCAGAAGAACCTGGACAGATGTAATGCAGACACTAAGAGACCATGGATGTCAGCCTAGACTAATATACCCAGCAAAACTTTCAATCACCATAGATGGAGTGAACAAGACATTCCATGACAAAACCAGATTTAAACAATACTTATCCACAAACCCAGCCCTACAGAAAGCACTAGAAGGAAAATTCCAACCTAAGGAAGTCAGATACACCCTCGAAAACACAGGCAACAGATAAAGCCACAGCAGTAAACCCCAACGTATAGAAGTACCCACACATCACCACCAAAAAATAACAGGAATGAACAATCACTGGTCATTAATTTCCCTCAATATCAATGGACTTAATTCACCTATAAAAAGACATAGGCTTACAGAATGGATACAAAAGCAGGACCCATCTTTCTGCTGCATACAAGAAACACATCTCAAATTCGAAGATAGACACTACCTAAAAATAAAAGGCTGGGAAAAGACTTTCCAATCAAACGGTCTTAAGAAACAAGCGGGTGTAGCCATCCTGATATCCAGCAAAATAGACTTCAAACTAAAATCAATCAAAAGAGATCAAGAAGGGCATTACATACTCCTCACAGGAAAGATCCACCAAGATGAAGTCTCAATTCTGAATATTTATGCCCCAAACACAAGGGCACCCACATATGTAAAAGAAACATTACTAAAGCTTAAATCACATATAAAACCCCACACATTAATAGTGGGAGACCTCAACACCCCACTTTCACCACTGGACAGATCTCCCAAATTGAAACTTAACAGAGAAATAAAGGACTTAACTGATGTCATGACTCAAATGGACTTAATCGATATCTACAGAACATTCCATCCTAACAAAAAAGAATATACCTTCTTCTCAGCACCCCATGGAACCTTCTCTAAAATTGACCACATACTTGGCCACAAAACAAATCTAAACAGATACAAAAGAATTGGAATAACCTCCTGTGTTCTATCAGACCACCATGGTCTAAAGTTGGATTTCAACAACAACAAAAACTACAGAAAACCTGCAATCTCATGGAAACTGAATAATACCCAACTGAATCACCAATGGGTTAAGGAAGAAATAAAGAAAGAAATTAAAGACTTCCTAGAGATCAATGAAAATGAAGACACCACATATCCAAATTTATGGGACACTATGAAAGCAGTACTAAGAGGGAAATTCATAGCACTAAATGCCCACATAAATAAGTTGGAGAAATCTCACACTAGAGACTTAACAGCATACCTGAAAGCTCTAGAACAAGAAGAAGCACAGTCTCCCAGGAAAAATAGACGCCAGGAAATTATCAAAGTGAGAGCTGAAATCAATAAAATAGAAACAAAGAGAACAATACAAAAAATTAATGAAACAAAGAGTTGGTTCTTTGAGAAAATCAACAAGATAGACAAGCCCTTATCCAAACTAACCAAAAGACAGAGAGAGAGCATCCAAATCAACAAAATCAGAAATGAAAAGGGGGACATAACAACAGACATTGAGGAAATCCAGAGAATCATCAGGTCATACTTCAAAAACCTCTATTCGACAAAACTGGAAAACCTAAAAGAAATGGATAACTTTCTGGATAGGTACCACATACCTAAGTTAAATCAAGACCAGATAAACTATTTAAATAGTCCAATAACCCCTAACGAAATAGATACAGTCATTAAAAGTCTCCCAACCAAAAAAAGCCCAGGACCAGATGGTTTCAGCGCAGAATTCTACCAGATCTTCAAAGAAGAGTTAATACCAATACTCTCTAAATTGTTCCACACAATAGAAACAGAAGGAACATTACCAAACTCCTTCTACGAGGCTACAATTACCCTAATTCCTAAACCAAACAAGGATACAACAAAGAAAGAGAACTACAGACCGATCTCCCTCATGAACATTGATGCAAAAATACTCAATAAAATACTGGCAAACAGACTCCAAGAACACATCAAAACAATTATCCACCATGATCAAGTAGGATTCATTCCAGGGATGCAAGGGTGGTTCAACATACGAAAGTCCGTCAATATAATACACCATATAAACAAACTCAAAGAAAAAAACCATATGATCATCTCACTGGATGCAGAAAAGGCATTTGACAAAATCCAACACCCCTTCATGATAAAGGTATTAGAGCGATCAGGAATACAGGGAACATACCTAAACATAATAAAGGCAATTTACAGCAAGCCAACAGCCAACATCAAATTAAATGGAGAGAAACTCAAAGCAATTCCACTAAAATCAGGAACGAGGCAAGGCTGTCCACTCTCCCCATACTTATTCAATATAGTGCTTGAAGTTCTAGCCAGAGCAATAAGACAACATAAGGAGATTAAGGGGATACAAATTGGAAAGGAATAAGTCAAGCTTTCCCTATTTGCAGATGACATGATAGTATACTTGAGCGACCCCAAAGATTCCACCAAGGAACTGATACAGCTTATAAACACCTTCAGCAACATAGCAGGATACAAGATCAACTCAAAAAAATCAGTAGCCCTCCTATATACAATGGACAAAGAAGTGGAGAAGGAAATCAGAGATACATCACCCTTTACTATAGCTACAAATGACATAAAATACCTTGGGGTAACACTAACCAAGCAAGTGAAGGACCTATATGACAAGAACTTTAAGTCCCTGAAAAAAGAAATTGAAGAAGATGTCAGAAAATGGAAAGATCTCCCATGCTCATGGATAGGCAGGACTAACATAGTAAAAATGGCAATCTTACCAAAAGCAATCTACAGATTCAATGCAATCCCCATCAAAATACCAACACAATTCTTCACAGACCTGGAAAGAATAATACTCAAATTCATATGGAAAAACAAAAAACCCAGGATAGCCAAAGGAATCCTGTACAATAACACAACTTCTGGAGGCATCACGATCCCTGACTTCAAGCTCTACTATAGAGCTACAGTAATAAAAACAGCTTGGTACTGGCATAGAAACCGACATGTGGACCAATGGAATCGAATTGAAGACCCTGACATTAATCCGCACACCTATGAACATATAATTTTTGACAAAGAAGCCAAAAGTGCACAATGGAAAAAAGAAAGCATCTTCAACAAATGGTGCTGGCAAAACTGGATATCAACATGTAGAAGGCTGCAAATAGATCCATATCTATCACCGTGCACAAAACTTAAGTCCAAGTGGATCAAGGACCTCAACATAAATCCAGCTACTCTGAACCTGCTAGAAGAGAAAGTAGGAAGTAGTCTTGAACGCATTGGCATTGGAGACTACTTCCTAAATAGAACACCAGTAGCACAGACTCTGAGAGAAACAATCAATCAATGGGACCTTTTGAAACTGAGAAGCTTTTGTAGAGCAAAGGATACGGTCAACAAGGCAAAGCGACAGCCTACAGAATGGGAAAAGATCTTCACCAACCCCACATCTGACAGAGGACTGATATCCAGAATATATAAGGAACTCAAGAAATTAGACATCAAAATGCCCAACAGTCCAATTAAGAAATGGGCTATAGAACTAAACAGAGAATTCTCAACAGAGGAAACTCAAATGGCCGAAAGACATTTAAGGAATTGCTCATCATCCCTAATCATCAGGGAAATGCAAATCAAAACAACTCTGAGATACCACCTTATGCCTGTCAGAATGGCTAAGATCAAAAACACTGAAGACACCTTATGCTGGAGAGGATGTGGAGCTAGGGGAACTCTCCTCCACTGCTGGTGGGAATGCAAGCTTGTACAACCACTTTGGAAATCAATATGGCGCTTTCTTAGAAAATTGGGAATCAATCTCCCCCAAGATCCAGCTATACCACTCTTGGGCATATACCCAAGAAATGCTCAACCACACCATAAGAGCACTTGTTCAGCTATGTTCATATCAGCATTGTTTGTAATAGCCAGAACATGGAAACAACCCAGATGCCCTTCAACTGAAGAATGGATAAACAAAATGTGGTACATATACACAATGGAATACTACTCAGCAGAAAAAAACAATGGCATCATGAGGTTTGCAGACAAATGGATGGATCTAGAAAAAATCATCCTGAGTGAGGTAACCCAGACTCAGAAAGACAAACATGGTATGTACTCACTCATAGCAGGATACTAGACATGAAACAAGGATGAATTGTCTGCTACTCACATCACCAGGGAGGCTACCCGGAAAACAGGACCCCAAGAAAGACACAGGGATCGCCCAATGACAGAGAAATGGAATGAGATCTACATGAACAGCCTGGACATGAGTGGGGGTAATGAAAGGCGAGGGTCGAGGGAAAGAGAGCTTGGGGGAGCGGGAGATCCCAGCTGGATCAACAACAGAGAGGGAGAACAAGGAATAGGAGACCATGGTAAATGAAGACCACATGACTACAGGAAGAAGCAAAGTGCTAGAGAGGCCCACAGAAATCCACAAAGATACCCACACAACAGACTGCCGGCAATGGTCGAGAGACAGCCCGAACTGACCTACTCTGGTGATGGGATGGCCAAACACCCTAATTGTTGTGCTAGAAACCTCATCCAACTACTGAGGGATCTGGATGCAGAGATCCATGACTAGGCCCTGGGTGGATCTCTGGGAGTCCAATCAACGAGAATGAGGAGGGTTTATATGAGCGAGAATTGTTGAGACCAAGGTTGGATAAAGCACAGGGACAAATAGCCAAATGAATGGAAACACATGAACTATGAACCAATGGCTGAGGGGTCCACACTGGATCAGGCCCTCCGAATGGGTGAGACAGTTGATTGGCTTGATCTGTTTGGGAGGCATCCAGGCAGTGGGACCAGATCTTGTGCTCATTGCATGAGTTGGCTGTTTGAAACCTGGGGCCTATGCAGGATTGTTTGGCTTGGCCTGGGAGGAGGGGACTAGACCTACCTGGACTGAGTCTACCAGGTTGACCTCAGTCTGTGGGGAAGGCTTTGCCCTGGAGGAGATGGGAATGGGGGGGGGGCGTTGGGGGGAAGGTGAGGGGGACGGGAGGGGGGAGAACAAGGGAATTCGTGACCGATATGTAGAACTGAATTGTATTGCAAAATAAATTAAAATAAATTAAAAAAAAATGTAGTTTTGGCCGGGCGGTGGTGGCGCACGCCTTTAATCCCAGTACTCGGGAGGCAGAGGCAGGCGGATCTCTGTGAGTTTGAGGCCAGCCCGGTCTACAGAGCGAGATCCAGGAAAGGCACAAAGCTTACACAGAGAAATCCTGTCTCAAAAAACAAACAAACAAAAAATGTAGTTTTGGAGAGTAAATTTTGGAGTTTTACAGAAAATTTAAACAAAAATAACTGGGTATTTTTTAAGGAACAACTTTTAAAATATTTAAATTTATAAGGCTATGGGACATTTTAAGTTCATTTGTAAGATTATTTAACTAATTTCCCTTCTTTTCAAAGTTTTTGGTTTGTTTGTTTGTTTTGTTTTTCAAGACAGTTTTCTCTGTGTAACAGCCCTGGCTGTCCTGGAACTCACTCTGTAGACCAGTTCAAGACCAGGATCTCGAACTCACAGAGATCCACCTGCCTCTGCCTCCTTAGTGCTGAGATCAAAGGCATATGCCGTCACCACCTGGCTCTAAATATTTATATTTAGTATTTTAATTTATGTGTAGGGGGTATGTGTCTGTATGTATATGTCACATGAGTGCAGATGCCCACAAAGGCCAGAAGAGAGTGTCAGAGGCTCTGGAGAAGAGGTGCAGGCAGCTGTGAACAGCCTGACATGGATGCTGGGAAATAAACTCTTATGTAAGAGTCCTCTGTAAAAGCAGTTAAGTGTGCTTAACTGCTGGTCCACCTCTCTAGCCCTTCCCTTCTTGGCCATAAGTTCAATATGAGCAGGAAATAAATTTATATCCAAGTTAAAAAGTGTTTTATATTATTAATATGTCATCTTAAATAAATAAATAAATAAATAAATAAATAAATAAATAAATAAATAAATAAATAATAAATGGCTAAAGAGGTAGGGCCACAGCTATGAGCACCAAACACTGAACAGCAGAAACTAGGATATTCCTATTATGATGCAGCAAGACAATGACCTAAGCAGTCTGGCAAAGGGCTTGGAGCAGCAGTTCTTAACCTGTGAGTCCTGACCCTTTCAGGGTTAAAAGACCTTTTCACAGGGGTAGCCTAGGACCTCCTGCATGTTGGATGTTTGTAATGCAACTCATAACAGTGGCAAAATTGTACCTGTGAAATAGCAACAAGAATGATTTTCTGGTTGAGGGGTTTCCACAACATGGGGAACTGTGTTGAAGGATCACAGCATTAGGAAGGTTGAGAACCACTGACTTAGAGAATGTCTCTGCTTCCCTAAGGTCTATCCAGGCTTAAGAATGTATGTCTATACTCCTAGTCTTTGTGAGCTTTATTAAACTTTAGCTATTTTGATAAACTGAGTTCTGTAAGAAATTGTTTTTTTTTTAAGTCTCAAACTTAATAATGATAAAACCACAAAATCCTAATCTTATAAAAGCTTATAATTGTAAACTGTTAAAGATGATTAGGACACACAAGTTAATGGTCAGTCACCTTATAAATGATCAAATTCTTTAATGTTTTCAGAACTACTTGTAGTCATGTTAAGTACTAATGTAATTAATTAAATGAAGAAATATTTATTTAGCCTCCTGTATGTATTTTCAAAGTTAAGCCTAAAGCAAGTAACTAAAAATAAAAAAAGGTTTGTTAGGTCAGATTGATAATAGTCCTCAAACTTGTCAGAAATCTGCTGAACATGACATTTAAAATGTTTAATGGAAAAAGCTTACTATGACAGAGGCCCGCAGATCTGACTAGTGACCCCCAAGTCTCCAGAGAAAATGATGGGGCACCGATGATTCCACCTGGATTGTGGTAACACTAACCACTTTGATAACTGCTCCAATCCCTTGTCTGAGGCAATGACCCTGTCCAAACTGTGGACAATGGAGAGTTGATTATGCCACTTTGCCTATACAAGTAAGGTCAGTCCCCCAAATTCCTCCTCCACAGGAAATGTCTTTCAGGTCTCCTGGGCTTGGTGGATGAAGACTGATGCTGTCCTAGTATTTCTGCCTCCAATGCCATGGAGACCACAGGATCCTGGGATGACTGTCTAGGTAATGGACTATGGACTAGTTTCTGTCATTTTAATTGACACATAAGCCATTTGGATTATATTTCCTGCTCTAATTTTTCCTTCTTATATCTCTGACATTGACAGGTAGGATAACTGTAGCTTTGTCAGGTAGGCAGCAACAAACAATCAGCTCCTTCCCCAAGGAGTTCATCAGTCAGTTCATCTAAAGCTACTAGGTCTCTAGTTAAGAAAAGGCAGACAGGTTTGACTTGCTCACAGACTTCACATTAAAGGATAAACAGGTTTCAGGTATAACTTTGCACTACAGGAACATGCTTTGTAATAACTGCTGTCAGTAATAACTACTCATGTCTCTGGTAAATGATTAGATGGAAAAAAGTTGCTCTGAGGCATATAAAGGTTTGAGGATATAAAAGCTTAAATAAGTTCTGAGGGTCTCAGAAAATGATTTAAGGTATACAAAAGTAAATGCTTCAGATTTCTTTCCCTTTCCATGCCATTATTATACTAAGATTTCAAAGATGCAGAGTCTTAACATTGGTCAGTGGAGTTCTGATAAGCTGGTAGAACACTGACTACTTGCACAAGCTCAAGATTTTAAATTTCCTTTGTTGGTTTTAGCATAGACTTAAAGGTGTTTTTCATTGGGCTAAAAACATATATCTTTCTCTTTCACAGAAAAAAAAGTTTATGCCTTTTAACCCAAAGACATAGCTTTTATTATGACTCCAAGTTGTAAAACTGCTCCAGCTGTTTTTCAGTCATCTGTTAGCTGCTTTTTCTACAATGTGGATTTCAATACAATGATAATATCTAGAACTTTTATCTTTTTTTGTAAACTAAAAATTCATGTAAGCTTTAGGGAATTAAAGAAGTTATAAGACTGTTACAAGACTGTCATAAGACTGACCACCTGTCACAGATCAAATAGACTCCAGATAAATACAGCCTGCTTCCCTCCTGTCTATTCCTGTGGATGAGATCTCTTTCTTGGTCTTAGGATTCTTCCCCTTCCCCAATGACTAGGGCTATGGGCCTAAAATTTCCACACTTAGGGTTTTCTTTTAAGTTCCTAAATCTTTAACTTCTATCCCTAGTCTATATTTGTCTCAGCATTTTTCCACTTAGCTGACAGACACCATCCAGGGATCACCTGCAGACTGCAAATTGCTGAGCATGGACGAAGCTAAAAGCTGATGCAAATCAGTTCAGCCAGTGTGATTGCTCCCTGTCTCTTCAGATGGATCAACTTATTATACTTCTGATAAATGTCCCATTGCCCAGCCCTTGACTAGCCTTTCATCCTTCCTGAGCCCTGACAAAGATGCCCTAGTTTCAGCTGGAACAGTAGTTACAGAAGAAAGTAAGTACATCATCCCTTGCCGCCCTCCCCTGAAAGGCTGAAATGCTAAATCAAGAGGAAACTCCCTGGCATAGCAGACAAAATGGCTACCTATAATACCAACTGACATACCAGGAAAGTGGGCCTAGATTTATTTAACTGGTAGGTTCATAAAATAGTTCTACAATATAATAGGATACTTGGCCTGCTTCATGCAGAAAAGAGGTATTACAAGGCTTTAAGAAAAAATGCTATTTTTATATAAACAATTTAGGATTATAGTTGGGCTGTAATCAAAGAAATATTACAAAGAGGAGACCTGAGATAAAACAAATTACTGGTGTCCCATCCATTTCCAGGCTCCTTCTAGATAGTAACTCTGATGTCAGTCATCACACAGGGCCTTTGGCCCTTCTACTTCTGCCAATTACTGTTGGCTCTTACATCATTGATACAATAACTAAATGATGATTCCTATCTGGGTACCATTAACCTGATGGTTATTAGATCCAAATATAAACAAATGCCCATCATAGAGTCAAAGATTTGACACAGTATACAAATACTCAAATGGGGATAGTAAGTCCCAAGGGTCAGGTAACTGGAAATTCCAGGGAGTGGTCCTGACCAAAGTCTTTCTTGGTTAGTATTTAATATTTAAATAAGGCTTGTATCAAATTTGGCTCAAAATAATGGAATGTTTTTTTCTCTTTTGAGTTTCAATGTTAACAGAAGAAAGCCGTATTTTTTGTTGTTGTGACTCAGAATTACAAATGTTATGGCCACGTGGTGTTGTATGAACTCCTCAATCATAGTGTTTAGTCCAGCCTACAGCTCAAGCATCCCTCAACGTTATTGTAACAATGAGGAAGTTATTGCACTTTTATAAATAACTCAGTGCAGTATGGGTTTAACCAAGAGTTGATTGTTTCCTTCTCAGTCCAGTTACTCTCGTGAACTCTCTGGCATCTGTTAGATGGTTCCCTGATGAATTCCAAGTTGAGATCTTCTCTGAGAGGCAAATTTGTCTATTTTTGCTCCTTTTGTTTTTCTTCAGCTATTATCTTGTCTTGACCCAAAACTCTTTCGTCAGTGCCCTCCTCAGGGCAGCCTTCACATCCTTGTTTCTCAAAGTATAGATGAATGGGTTGAGTGTAGGTGTAACGATGCCATAGAACAGAGCCATGATCTTGCCCCTATCATGAGAATAACTTGAGGGAGGCTGGACATACATACTAATGGCTGTGAAGTAGAATAGGAAGACCACCAGCAGATGTGATGCACAGGTATTAAAGGCCTTCCACCGACTTTCAGCAGAGCGGAGTTTCAGCACTGCCTGAGCAATGAACACATAGGTGCCCAGGATGAGGCTGAGTGGCACCAAGAGCAGCAAAGCTCCAAGAACATTGAGTTCGGCTTCATTCACAGTTGTATCAGTACAAGCTAGTTTCAAAAGGGCTGGGACTTCACAGAAGAAATGGTCTATTATCCTCTGTCCACACCTTGGGACTACCACAGTGAGAGTGGACTGCACAAGGGAGTTTGCAAAGCCACTAATCCAGGTCCCTGTGGCCATATGAATACACCGTCTCTGGCTCATGATGATGGGATAGTGAAGGGGCTTGCAAATTGCAGCAAAACGGTCAAAGGCCATGATGGCCAGAAGGATGCATTCAGTTGAGCCCAAGGCCAGGAAAATATAAAGCTGGGCCACACAGCCACCATAACTGATGGTCTTTTCTGGCCCTCTAAGGTTGACCAACATCTGTGGGACAGTGCTGGTAGTATAGCAGAGGTCCAGAAGAGAAAGGTTGGAGACAAAAAAGTACATGGGGCTGTCAAGCTGGGGGTCTAGTCGGGAAACTAGGATAATGGAGATATTACCAAATAAGGCAAAGATGTAGGCCACCAGAAAAATTACAAAGAGAGGTGTCTCCAGCCAAGGCCGGTCGGAAAATCCCAACAAGATGAAGTCATCTATCAAGCTCTGGTTGTTGGTCCACATATTAGTATTAGCAGGTAAAATTATAGCTACAACCTCCAATTTCAGAGATGGGCATCATTTAGTTAAGAGGAAACAACTGAGACATGCTAAGATAAAAATTCCCATTTTCTTTCTTTACAATGTTGTGTAAACATAGTTGTAATATTGAAAGATCAGCCATGTACCCAGGGAATGTTGCTTAATTAATGACTGGTTAATTTAAGATAGCTCTTCTCTGAATTTTGGTATATTTAGTTTTAAAATGCTTCATCAGTTCTATCATTGGCTGTACATGACATGGGCATTTAGAAGTGACAACATAGTACAGATTAACACAAATTTAGAGAAGACAGAGCTTCCTCCAAACCACTTGACCTAATGACAGCGTATAGAGTGCAATTAATCTGTGTCAGGCAGAGCTGAGGCACTTTGGCACATCCATCTTTCTCATGGTGAGAATGATTCCAGGAACCTCATGGACCTGGAACATTTCATAAAACCTGGGTGATAAGAAGATGGCGTGTCAGGACTTCTTTTGTTCTTTCCAAGCTCTAGTGCCCATCCTGTGAAGAAAAAGAAAGCATCACAGGGGAGGATGCAGAACATCTGAGCAAGCTCCCAGCACTTAAGGCCTAAGATATTTGTACGATGTGAATGTGCTTTTTAAAAATATCTATATAAACTTGGACTTTTAATTTTAAAGAAATACCAGAGTTTCAAATACTTATACCCTTATGTAACCTGTGCATGAGTTTCTAATTTCTCTCTATTATCAGCACACAGAAATGTACACACTTCCCTTCTGCCTCCCATAGTCTGAGGTATGATTTACTAGTTTTACTATGTCTACCACCTCAGTTGCCTCATTCAAATCTTGCAATTCCTTTATACAATCATTTATGAAAAGTAACCTCAATGACCAATTTTTTCTCATTCTTGTCTTAAATTGTTTTGTTCGGATAGGAAACAACTCAATTGTTAAAGTGTAGCATGAATCTTAAAGGTACTTATTAATAAAATCAAACCTGAGACCAGTTATTGGGGTGAATGCTGGAAGATCAGAGAAGCAGAGCAAGCCACAGTTTCCTCACCTCGACAGTTCCTCAGCTGATCCTGTTTCCTCAGACTGGAAGCTTCTGAGTCCTTGTCCAAATGAATCTCAGCTGAACTGTTTCTCAAAAGCCTGAATGCTTAACCAGCCAAAAGTTTCTAGTTTCTGGTCTTCACGCCTTGTATATCTTTCTGCTTTCTGCCATCACTCCCTGGGATATAAGGCTCACTTTCTGGGATTAAAGTCACTATGCTTGGCTGTATCCTTGAACACACAGAGATCCAGGTAGATCTCTGCCTCTGGAATGCTAGGATTAAAGGTGTGTGCTACCACTGCCTATCCTCTATGTTTAATATTGTGGCTGTTCTGTTCTCTGACCCCAGATAAGTTTATTAGTGTGCACAATATTTCGGGGAACACAATACCACCACAGTAAAGGATTGCTACATAAGCCTGATAAGCCAAGTTTTATCATTAGAGCCTACATTATAAAAAAATAAAGCCATATGTGGTGGTGATGACCCACATCTGTAATCACAGTACTCATACAGTAAGATGGTAAGCAGAGACAGGGGAACCTGCCAGAAGTTCCTGTGTGTACCACAGCAGCAGAAAGAAAATGAAACCCTGCTTTAAAACAGGGTGGAAGAAAAGAAACAATTACTGAAGTTGTCCTCTAACCTCAACACACATGCCTTGACATGCATATACCCACACTTACATACAAATAATTAATTTTTGTTTAAATCCCTATACTTGAATAAATTTGTCCTGCATTTCTTTCTGGTTATTTCATAAAAGGCATTTTTTCTTCCTCCATCAAATCTCAGTCATTCTGTTTACTAACTGTATGATTTCGAGGGGTCATTAACTATTTCATGCTTCAATATTCTCCTTCTTTAAAACAAGCATAGCTATACTTACATAAGTAAACATATTCAGCAAAATGATATAAATGGCAAGCCTACGTCAGTTTTGATTCTATACCAGTTATTTAATAGCTATGGATTCTTTATTTACCTGGTATAAGTTCCCAAACATACTGTGCTTGCCTTATACATACACTGCATAATTGGTATTGCACAATTAACAGATATCTATTAGGAAGCAGTAAACACTACAAAGGAAACAATTTAATGTGACTGCTAAGAAGTCAATTTCATATCTATCAACTAAATTTCTGACCCCCTTATTTTGTCACATCCTATTATTACAATAAGACAATGGTAATCTTAACAGCTTTAGTTAGCCAGGCCTATTTTCTAAGTCTGTATTATTGATCTGTGAGTAGAATAAATGACAGTGAAGAATGGCATGGAGAGACTTTTTCACAGCTTAACCTCAGAGGCCTTACATACAAGTCAGGTATGATGGCATACTCCTGTAATTCCAGCATTTGGTAGGCAAAAGCAGAAGGATTGCAAGCTTGAGGACAGCCTGGGTTACACATTGCATAATCATGTCTAAAAAATGAAAGAAAAAGACAAACATCATTAAATCTAAAACAGAGTTCAGTCATAACCCCAATGCCTTCATTTTGTTTATCATAATTATTTTGGTTCCCAAAAGTGATGATTCACTTTGAATTGTATTTTCCAAATTGTCAATTGGACCAATTCTTATTGATCTATTCATTAAATCTGTAGTTATCAAGAAACACCAAAGCAGACACATGAAATTCAGATTAATGTTCCATGATATGTAGCTTTCCCACTGGTGTCCTGTTTTCATCTTGAAATTACACTGACTCATTAGGAAGTCAGTCTTGCCTTCATACCTAGTTGATCATTCATATCTCAGCACAGTAGTTTTCAGTGTCTCTTGATATTCAGACAATCATACTGAAAAGCAGCCTTAGACTCAGCATTTCATGAACCGATGTTTTGAAACCTGATGAAGTTGCACTGGGTCAGGCAGCACTTCTTCCCTTGATGCTTATGCTGATATCAAGCTGAACTGTTGCTATCCATGCTGGGAGGGTTACCATACTATAAAAGCATTTTAAAATAGTTTCTTCTTTATTCTTTACTGATCATTTAGATTTTGTAATTGTCTTAAGATGAATTCCACTTTTATCACATACATCAAGATTATACTCATAAAAAGATTATATATACATAATATATATATATATATATATATATATATATATATATATATATATATATATATATATGGAGTTTGGTTTTTGGACTATGTTTTCCTGACTAGAGTAATTGGGTGTTCTTGATGAGTAAATGTATGACTTTAGGGACAAGAGCTTGTGTTAGACTATACACCTTATAATAGGTGTTTGTTGCATAATAGTTAAGTTAGAATTATCTGAAAAAAGTAACTATTAAATTTTTAAATATTCTTATAGATGACATTACATTAGTATCTTGATATCACTATTTCTTGTTATCTTTAACCTTAATTAATTTCATTGATATTCCATATCACCTGATCCCAGAAAAACCTTTTACTTTTTTATTCCAAGGCTGAAGCATAATAAAACTATTTCATATTTTACTCAACATTTTATCCTTCTACCTCTAATTATAAAAGTCATGTCACTAATTAGCCAGTAAATAATTTATTTTACTTGATAAGAATCAATGGACTTTAAGTGTGTCACTTCATACCTTGTATCGATTACACCAGTTTAAAAAAAAAACCAAAATACTTGAATATGAACTCCATGTTGCTTTCACAACAATTGGAAATAAAAATCTATTTATTTTGTAAATTAAAGACAACCAGCTTATGATATATGTTATAAACTGGAATGTAAGCAATAGAACAATATTAATAACTAATACAGTAAATTATTATGGAATTATTCCAGACATTTCCAGGTACTTATGACAATCTACGGAAAATTAAGCTGATTATTAAGATTTTCACTTTATAGACTCTATTATTTTTCATCCCTCTAATTCCACTTTTCATTTTAAACTTGTCCCATTTAATTCCGTTCTTCTTCCTCTTCTCATCCAGGGACTGTGTCTTTAGAAACAGTGTCTTAGAAAGATGCTATTTTCTTATATTATATTCCCAAAGAAATGGGACAGGTAGCATTTCCAGTTGAGCAGAGAATTATTATAAGAAAAGATTTTTTTACTTGGCATTAACAAAAACCTTTATTTTTCTTTATACTCCTGACCCAAATTTTGCCTTGATTAACAAAGGAAGTTTTCTTTGGGGTTGCAGATTTAATCACGGACAGGTACTTCTCAGTTAGTATTCAAGTAATTTCTGTCCAGTTAGAATCTTTAAAAGAACAACTGCATAATGTTGCCTTTGTCCTGTATGGATGAGTTCTTTGAAAAGGCTGCATTCAGAATATCAGTTTTCAGGCACCTAAATTTCTATAATATTTTTCTAAACTGTAAAAGCCGAGAGTCTTTTACTGTGTTTCAGAGTGATTATCATACCATTTCCCCCAATCTTCACATTGTTCCATCATTTCTCTCCAAATAGTTACAGCTATTTATTTCTGTTTTTAAGTGATATTGTATTTCTGAAATAAATATGGGCTGTTTCCAATAAATTCAAATTATGTCTCTACTATAGGGAATAGTACAGCTATTATAGATGAATAACAGCATATTTCTTTACATTTTAAATACTTGATATACTCCTAAATATTGAAGATTTGTACAAACATAGAAGAAAAATGAATAGTGATAAAGGAATGCCAATTCTTAAATTCAGAAAGTAGAGTTGAGAGAAGTAAAGAACAAATATTGGGAGGGAAAGAGATGTGTATGGAGACTAGTGTTACATCTGACTCACAGAAGATTCTTAAATAAGTACCTGTCATATAGAAGCACAGAAAGAAATAGAACAAAATGGTAAAATGAGGGTGGCAATTAAGGCTAACTCAGGCAATCCAGTAGATTTGCTGTGAGAGGACTATGGGGGAGGGGAATTGTTGCCTTTCTGATATATAAGAAAATTATGGTATCTAGTCGAATTTATATAAATCAGAAGTAAAAATTGCTGCTGGTCCCCATGAGGGGAGAAATTAGATTTGCAAGACATATCTAATAAGTGTCATAAAAACATGTGAGAAGGAATGAAGAGTCCAGAGATGAGAGTCTAAACTTAGTGTGTAAGCCAGGGAGCTGTCTCCTATGTTTAGATTGTGCTGTGCTCCCCACTTGCTACACTGGCTCAGATATATGCTAACAAGCCAATTTTACTTAGATACTGCTAAGATTTTTAACTTCTTGACTTGGCTATTATATGCCCTTATTGTAAATTGTCAGATTTAAACAACTTTTAAGTTACTGAAATGTTTGGCCTTTCAGTACTAAATACATTTGTATACAATATCTCTATTTTAACACCCACAAACATTGAAATGCAAATAATTTCAATCTTAAAAGTGCTAAAAATTCTGTCTACATTTACTTAAATGTAGGTACAGTTTCTGAATGTAAATAACATGAGCAGTGATATATATATATATATATATATATATATATATAGTGATATATAGAGATATATAGTCTCACAACCCTCCTAATAAAAGTATGAGAAGGATCTGTGCATACTAAGATGCACATATCAGATTTTCTATAAACCAAAATATATATAATCTACACACATATACTATCCTTCTCATGACCATATTTGATTGGTTCTTGCAATCAGCCTCTAAGTAAGTATTATCATTAATTTTTCAATTGAAGAGAAGAAACAAGTACAAAGAAGTTACATTCACCACTTGTTCAAGTTTGTGCATATAAATTCAGAAACCAATATTGAATGATGTTAGATTTTGAATGCAGTATCGGTATATTTTTCATAATCCTTAAAATGAAAACATGGATGACTAGAAAGAATCAACTTCTCAATTTAAAGTGATTGTTTGATAGTTTTTGCAGTCCCATTCCTGGGATCCAGGGCAAAGTTAAGCACTCGTTTGACTCACCTTCCCTTCTCAGATCCCTGCTGTGTTTTCCTGCTGCTGGGTCTATCGAGTTTGTGCATAGTTATCAGGAGTGAAGAAAGATGGGCCTGTGTCTCAAAGAGGTCATGCAGACCCAGTTGTGTCTGAATCTCTTCTTTCTGACCTATTAAAAGGCCAAATTTAAGTAGCCAACTCCAATTTATGCCCATGTTCTGGCCCCACGGATCAACAGGGAGCTTCCCCCCATTTCCTTAGTTGCATCCTGTTTTAAACCTCTGAGGTTCAGCATAATTATCACCACTGTTGCCAGCATGTCCAGAATAAAAGAACCAGAGGGACCAGACAGAAAGAAAACCCCGGAAATAATCAAGAAAAAAATTGAAAGCAAAACACGAACTTCGGAGTCAGCAACGAAGAAATCAAACCAACTTGAGTAAGACCTGGTCACAGGACTCACTAAGACAGCTTCTAGATTAGAACTAAAAATAGGTAAAATTCCCTTCATGATGTGCTAACTGTTTTGAGAAAAGCAGGGCAACTTCATACAGTTGTGTAATGTTTACAAAGTATGACTATTGTAAAGAGAATTTCTGTTATATATAGGTTTGTGTGAACCTGGAGACTATCCATCTTTTAGGCAGAGTTTTCTATTGTTTCCACTTATAACATACATAGTACTCCTATTCTGGATCCTTATTTTCATTCTCTACTTATATTTGCGACTTGAGTTGGTTACTTCTTTTCTGACTCTGTGAACTGAAGTTCATGTGAAGATTCATTATGTCACAATGTGGATCTCACATTGTCTGAAAGAAAATCACTTTCACAGAGTGTAGTTGTACCCATTTTACTTAAAATCTCTGGAAAAATACATGAATTAAGATACTACATTCAAACATATTCCAAAACAAAAAAACATTTTAATATAGGAATGAGATAATGGGCAAAAAATGTATCACTCAAAGATCTAAGATCACTAAAAAACTCTGAGGCCTTAAATGAGCTATATTTTTGACACATAAAAGATAAATTTCTGCAAAGATGAAGAGATGAATACCATAAAGGAAGGAGAAAAAAGCAAAAAAGAGAAAAACTCCAAAAGAATATGTGAGGCATGTGAAAAACAGAGCTCAATAGATACATATTTGTTATGCACCCCAAATTTAATTGAAACAACCACAAATGACTAAGGCAAAGGGTTTCATATAACATTTAAATGTGTAATAAAATGTTTATCCTTATGTGTAAAAAAATATAATTAAAGTCGCATCACAGTTGGATAAAATTTTTACTTAAATTGGCAAAGAACAAAATATTTTATTTTGTATCAAGTTGGTTATATAATATCACCTGTACAAATCTTGGAAAATAGTTTAGAATTATATGTCATCTGCAAATATCACAAAAACAGACAGACATTCCCTCTGACACAGATTCCCACAGGTTCATGCAGAGGTGGGTGGACAAACATCTTCACTGTAATGTTGTTTTCATCAGCACAGAGTAAGACATATCAAATGCTCACCAATCTTGAGATCATTCATTGCATATTTATAATGTAATGCATTTATTCCCTAAAAATAATAAAGCAAGTTATAGATGCAAAATTGAAATTGTCTCTAAGGTACACACACACACACACACACACACACACACACACACACACACACACACACACACCTCAAGATAGAATCATGAAGCAGAAAACCTAAACAAACCAGTAATGTATAATCATATTAAATCAATTATAAAGTCTCCCATCAAGAATAGTCAAGGTCAATGAAGGTGTTTTTTTTTCTTGTTCTGCCTACTCATGCCAGTGTCTGGGTCTTAGCTGTTACTCAAAAGTGAGACGATGCAGCCACAAAATGGTGAATGAGGTTTCCTGATGATGCCCAAGGCTTTACTGGAGTGAGATAAATGTCAGTATCCTTTTGGTCCTTTGTTTTAGATTTTCCGCAGAGAACTGTTACAGGGTTTGTGTTCTGGGAGCAGAATGAGGAAACATTGAGGTAAAAGGCTGTATGCATCATCTAGGAGAGCCTTCTCTGTCATTATGTCAATCAAACTTAGCAGGGTGAGCATTGGAATTCCACAGGCTCCTGATCCTACCCTTTTAAGTGCAAGTTCTTGTTTCAAATGTGACATCATAGAACCCTCATTTGTGTGTGTGGACTATCCATCTTTTAGGCAGAGTTTTAAGTTGTGATTTTAGTCTCACTGTTCACTTTGCCTTCTAACATCATTTTTGCTTTTGTCCCCCTGGTTTTAGGGTCCTGTAGTGCCTGTTCCTTTATTCTTATCTGTGTCCCTTTGCCTGCCTTAATTATCTTTAAGCAATTAGCTGTCATCCTCCATCCCTTTTTTTTTTTTTTGGTTTTTTTTTTTTTTTTTGGTTTTTTGAGACAGGGTTTCTCTGTGTAGCTTTGCGCCTTTCCTGGGACTCACTTGGTAGTCCAGGCTGGCCTCGAACTCACAGAGATCCGCCTGGCTCTGCCTCCCGAGTGCTGGGATTAAAGGCGTGCGCCACCACCGCCCGGCATCCTCCATCCCTTTAAGTGTGGGTGTTTCATTGTCTATTGTCCACTTTTCATCTTACAGAAATCTGCTGATATAGTCTCTGTGCTCAGCTCCTTTCTATCTCTAAATATTCTTTGTATTTACAGTATTTATTCATTGCAATATTTATGTTCTTTTAAGAGAATGAAAATTATCACTTCTGTTTCGAATAGATCATGTTTGATCAAACCTTATTTTTAGCTACTCATGTGGATAACTATGAGGATGAAGCAATGAAACATTCAATAGAGGTTTGTGTAGTTATAGTTATGAAAATGTGAGGTGCCATATAGGGTCTATTTCTGATCATTATCATTAGAAGTCATGAACTTGACTTCTGTTCTTTAGAGATGGTGTCCTCTGTTCCTCAGCACATTCTTAACTAGAGCAAAGTTTTTGTCTGTTTATATGTATTTGTAGTTTTATCACCTTCACAGTAATATGGTCAATGGAAAACCCATCATTTACTAGTAATTTCTCAAACAACCTTACAGTAAACTTATTTAACTGTATATGTAGTTTGACTTAAGTTTTTTCTTGTTTCATAATATCTTTAATGGAGTATTATATATTAGTATGGGCAGTACAAGCATCTTCTAATTGCTTATAGTGACGTATTTACAGTGGTTCTTAAGCTTTATTGATAAATGATAAATTTTTGATATTTTGATTAGACATCTTTCTTCTCATGTTTTTATCTAAAAACAATTTTAAAAGGGAAAGGTCACAGGCTTATTTTCTTTTATATAAGCTTTATTGATTGAGTTTTTTTAATTTTTTAATTTTTATTTTGCAATACAATTCAGTTCTACATATCAGCCACAAATTCCCTTGTTCTCCTCCCTCCCGCCCCCCTTATCTTCCCCCCAGCCCACCCCCCATTCCCACCTCCTCCAGGGCAAAGCCTTCCCCACAGACTGAGATCAACCTGGTAGACTCAGTCCAGGTAGGTCCAGTCCCCTCCTCCCAGGCCGAGCCAAGCGACCCTGCATAGGCCCCAGGTTTCAAACAGCCAACTCATGCAATGAGCACAGGACCCGGTCCCACTGCCTGGATGCCTCCCAAACAGATCAAGCCAATCAACTGTCTCACCCATTCAGAGGGCCTGATCCAGTTGGTGACCCCTCAGCCATTGGTTCATAGTTCATGTGTTTCCATTTGTTTGGCTATTTGTCCCTGTGCTTTATCCAACCTGAGGAACTTTGAATGGATACCAGAAAATTATAAACAGGTAACAGAAGATAATAGGAAAACATGTAACTCTTAAATATAAGAACTAGTTATGAGCAAAAGCATAAAATAGATAACTATACAGGTGAATACTGGATTGTGCTAGTATATCCTTTCAGGAATAAATTTAAATAAGGGCCACATATGTTACAGCTATAATGAGAGAACATCTTCTTTGCTGGGAGGTGAACGAGGTGACTAAACACAGGAGATAATCCATACTGTTTGGTGAGAACGTCTTTTAGAGTTTGAGTTCATGTCAATGTAAGGAATACATCTTCTCCACACTCTGTAAATCAGAAATCATGGAAATCAAACCTCATGCTACAAATAAGTCACCAGCATTAGATTGCAGCTGAATCAAATAATCTCATCACAATAAAAAGTTTCGTAAAAGTACACTTTACATAAATCAACTAAAAAAGTCATTTTAGATGTCTAAACATAATGTGCTTGATTAATACAAGTGGATTGAGTAAGGTATCAATAATTACTAGTAACTGCTTGGATAGTTTAATCTCTGGAAAATATTAATATGTCCACCAAGGTGACTCTCCTTGACAGTATGAGTTTATTAGAAAAACAAACAGTTTATTAATGATAAATGTTACTTACTGACTCCTTACTAGATGTTTTCTAACTACTTCAATACAGCATGAGGTTGGACTCATGTTAGAAATGATGCATCCAAGACTTCAGGCTTTCCTATTTTAGATGCTGCTATTTATCACCACACACAGAGTATTCTGTCTTGGAATGATGCCTTCGATATCATTGCCATCATTAAAATCAAGTAGGACACACTGAACAAGGAGGGGCATATGAGAGAGTTTGGAGGGAGGAAAAGGAGGTGGGAGATGTAATATTATTATCTCACAAAAATAAAAGAAATAATTTAGTAAAACTTAATTGTTGTAGCCCACTAGGTTTCCTAGTGTCTGTACCCAGCAGGACTGTGTAAGAGGTTGATTGGACCATGGACCTGGGTACTAGGTGTTTGTAAGGGTCTACACTTGACTTAACTAGCAAGGGGGAGGTCTTTTGCTCCACCCCTTGGCATTGTTATAAATAGACCTTTGGAATAAAGTTATGGGCTAGTGGCTAAGGATCCAGGTCCACCCGAGTTCATCCTGTATTTTCTTTGTTTACTCTCCCTCTTTATTTCTAAGTTTCTTATCCCTCGTTCTTCAAGAGTCCCTGGGGTAAATAATGGTGGAGGCTGGTCCCCCACACTAAATGACAGAATAATCACATTTTTAAAAAAATATGTTACAAAGAGGAAAGTATCAAAAATTACCTCATTTTGGTCACATTTTCAAGTAACTTTTTTTTCATTCCTATATGGATGCAAGTAGATAAATAACTACAAGCTGGGTAAGAAGTATTAGTTGATATTATTGAACATGATAAGACCAATAGATAGCAATATTATAATAATAAAAGAAATTTGAAAACATGCTTTAACATTTAGTATCAAATGTGTTTACCAATTAGTATCAAGTGTGTTGGCTGTCATAATGATGAACATTACTTTTTAATTCATAACAATGTGGATATGAAGAGTTGACTAAAACTTGCACAAGTTTTAAAAAAAAAGTAGTGGAGTTAAAAGTCTCAAGTCTGTAGCTTAACTTCCCCACTGTTTTCTACAATATTGATGGTGGGGTTTGCTGTAAAGGTGGGAACAGCTGCTTTCTCAGATTGTTAGAAGATCCGTGGGGAGGAACATGCTGTGGGGCATTATGGTTATGTTTGTGAGTTCATGTGCAAAAGAGAAATACAAGAAGGGAAGGGAGAATCTGGAGAGTATAAGAAACAGAACAATCATGGACTTTGAGGGGTATGGGGAAATGTTGCCTCTCCTGGGCCCCAGAGCATCCAGGGAAGAGACTGAGAAGAGAGTCCTGAGGCCAAGGCCAATGCAACACTAGCAAAGCTTAGAGTGAGCCTCAAAGGCCTAGAAGACTCCAGTGCAGAACTATATGACAATATGCTCAGGATCCCCTAGTCATAGAATCGCTGTCACCACGTGCTCTGCTTTGTTTGCACACTCGGGTGTTAAAGAGCCGTCCCAGAGCCCCTTTCACCTCCTTATTCCTCAGTGTATAGATGAGGGGATTAAGGGTCGGGGTCATGACAGTATAGAAGAGAGAGATGAACTTCCCATGAGTGTGGGCATATGAACTGTTTGGCTGGATATAGATGGCAGTGATGCTTCCATAGAAGAGGGACACCACCATCAAGTGGGATCCACATGTGCTCAGTGCTCTGCGCCAAGCCTGGGCTGACTTGATTTTTACAACTGCCTTGGCTATGTGTCCGTATGATGTCAGTATCAGTGCTAAAGGTAAAAGCAGCAAGACCAATGAGGCCACAAAGAGCTGGACTTCATTGGCATGAATGTCCACACAGGCGAGCTTGATCATGGAGGGGACCTCACAGAAGAAATGGTGCAGCCACAGATGGCCACAACGGGGAAGCCAAAGAGTGACTGTTCCCTGGATGAGAGCATTTCCTATTCCACTGATCCAAGAGATCCCCGCTAGAGCCCGGCAAAGCTGTGGATTCATCACAGCTACATAGTGCAGAGGTTTGCAGACAGCAGCATAGCGGTCGAAAGCCATTACTGCCAGGAGAATACATTCAGTAGATCCCAAAGTCAGAGAGACATAAAGCTGTACTGCACAGCCCACAGCCGTGATGGTCTTGGCTGGTCCTTTCAGGTTCCACAGCAGTTGGGGGACAATACTGGTGGTAAAACAGATGTCCACAAGGGAGAGGTGAGTAAGAAAAAAGTACATAGGGGTTTTGAGTTTAGGATCTATTGAAGAGATCAGAATAATTATTGTATTTCCTACCAGAGTGAGAAGATAGGAAATTAAGATAACTATGAAGAGTGTTCTTTCCAGCTCTGGCTGGTCTGAGAAACCCACCAGAATGAAGTCACCGTTGACACTGCTGTTAATCATCCCTGTCACCTGGTGTAGGCAATGAGAAAAACAATATAAATTACGAGATAGTCACAATATCAATGACCATAAAATAATTTAAAAGGCTGACACTGAAGAAATTTGCACTGACTTATGGTTCAGGGTCCTTCAGAAGCTGAAGTAGATTTTGTTACAGAAAGAATACAAGTCTTAGAGAGGCTACTGTAGAAGTAGTCTTTGCCTGAGTAGTAGTTGTTAGGAGCTGAGACATTTGTCACAGAAGAGAATACATCAAAAGAATAAATGTATTTGACCCATTTATAATATAACAATTAATTCAAATTAAATAAACGTTAAGTGTCTTTAATGTTTAGTATAAATATTAATTATTTTAAAAAATCTACTTTATTCAATTACAACCCTAAAACTAGTCATTTTTTAAGTTTAAAAATATGAACAATAGGTTCTGGAGATTACAAAGAGGACTTTTGAAGTAAAATATCAAACGTTTGTGTATGGATGAAGCTGTATTAACATTTATGTCAGGATTTTTAATTTTATGCATACGTGAGTTCAGAATTATGTCCCTTGTGGGAATCATTAGCTCATCCAGCCTACCAGCTACCTGCTTGTGGCAAATTGGATCAGACAGTGAGTTTACACAGCTCCCCTCCTCAGCTGTGTGGTGGTGGGTGGAGTTACTGGCTTTCTGCTTTTGTATGTTGAAAATGAAGGTGAGTGAATCTGAATGTAGGGCATATTTGCCAATATAACCAGGGCTCCTCAGGCAGATGGAAGAGGCTGCTTCAATGTGTATCTAACATTAATTTTTCCTCAAGAAGATGAAAGGAACAACTTTAAGAAACTTGAAATATTTACAAATGTGAATTTCTAAGGTGGAGTCACTGCTTCCTTTTGTGCCCAAAGACGGTTATTATGCCCGTGTGTAATGCAATTGGTACCTGGTATCAGGACAACCACTCAGGCCTTAAAACTCTTCCTTAATTGCAATTTAATATTCTGTACTTGTTTTATTTCAGAGAAAATTAATTGTGAAAGTAACATATGAAATAATTGTTAATTATTGATGAATTTCATTTATCATGTAAAACTGTTACAGAACTCAGTGAAAAATCAAGTCTGGGATGGTCAGGTAAGGGATCTAGACACCCAATAACCAAAAACCATATGAAGTACCTGAGTGATGACTGAAAACAGGGAGAGGGCTATACAGTGATAAAAAGAATATGGAAGAACCCCTAAGGAGCAAGCCAAAGCATATATATGCTAATATCATGCATACATCTAGACATACATATATACACTGTTATTATATATGCATATACTAATATGTAATATATTGTATTAACTTATATTGAATGTAACATATATTGAATATATATGATCTAATTCTAATAAAGGCATTCACAGTTACATTCACATGCACCCATACAAACACAAACATGACTATCATTTTCCCACTTTGTTGCCATCAAAGGAAGGAAATGAAGGCAGACATACCACTCCTGCTCTATTCTAAGACACAACACAGGTAGCCTTCAGAGAAAGTGATAAGTCAAATTCACGTCCATGGACCAGTTCTCTATTTATTAGAATATGCTCATCTTGGGTTTTTAGAAGAATTGTTTTTCTTCCTGATGCACTCCTAATCACACATGAGCTTCATGCTCGCTTTTCACATAAGTGATCGAGCACCATGTGAAACCCAAGTATTGTTGAGAATCACACACATGTATAAACAAAACCAAATCATATGTAGTAGAAAACTAATTGACATAAGATAATTTCCTTCACTTTTTCAAATGGATAATGTTGAAATAAAAGTGAAGTCTGAGCCTCAAAGCTCACAGTGTTATTACCTTGAATGGCAATCAGTGTCTCAGGCCCTGTGTTGATTCTAGGGCTACTATTTGAGGATGTAATTCTCTGAAGACCAGGAAATCAAGAGAGATTGTACAGGAATACAGGCCACTGTGCTGGAAATGTCCCAGGGACACAGATCTCTCATTATGGTAATTAACCTCATGCACTATTGCATCCAAAGCTGAACTTTCCAGAAGGCTATTCAGAAAGAGATTCTGTTGCTTCTCTTATCTTTCAAAGTTATTATTATTTTTTTAATCTTTTTTTTTCCTGGTTTTTTGAGACAGGGTTTCTCTGTGTAGTTTTGCGCCTTTCCTGGAACTCACTTTGTAGAGCAGGCTGGGCTCGAACTCACAGAGATCCATTTAAGTTTATGGATAAAAACAAATGTGTTAACTTTTGCATTCATAACCCACTTACATAGAATTTTTAAAAATTTTCAGCTGTTTCCATGCTAAGTTTCCATCAGGAATTTATTTAGCATATGTATATGTACATGCTTACTGTGCAGATGACTTAAAATTCATCTGACTGTAACTAAATGCACTACTACATCCTTTCTTCATATCTACTCTGGCCATACTTGCTTATGTTCTACCAGGCCCTGTGCAGCTATTGCTGTGAATTTAACCAGGTGTAAGCAAAATTATGTGTTGCTATTTTTGTCTCTGCATTGATTTGCCGGGGACCAGCCTCAGCAGTTTCGGGGGTCCGAAGGATGGGATACCTGGAAGGCGCAGTAACGACTCAGAGACAGTGCTCATGCAAGCTGACAGGTCACTTCCGGCTTCTGCAGTTGTTAAGTAGCTTCTCTGCTACAGCTTCTTTAGCTTCTATAGCTTCTGCTTTTGCCCTGGTAACCTCAGTCTTTTATTATCATAAGTAAGGGGAAACAGAAAGAAAAAGGGGAAATCACCCAATACAAAATGTTCTCATGATTCCAAAGGTTATTCTTAGAAAATCACCAATATAATCTTCATCGTCTTTTACTAAACACAGGGACTATCCCAAACTTAACACCAAAGCAAGCATAATCGATTTTTATTATTAATGATTATACAATCTTCTGAGCACTTGACCCAGAGGCTAGCAACATGCAATTTCGCAAAAAAGGTAAAAATAAGAACAGTGGTTAATATACCAGACAGCCATTTCCTTTTCACATAGCCTGCTCCAACCTCAAGACACCTGCAGCCACCTAAGTTCCTCCTCAGCCCTCTGCAAACACCAAGCCCCATGACTGGTTGGCCACAATGACCTCAGACAAGAAATCTGTCCCTTCAAGTCAGCAACTTCTGTCCTATATCCCAACAATTCCAAGGAAGACCTGATCCAATTTTCAGAGCTTCCATGAAAGGAAGCTCACCTTTTCTGGCAGCTCTTTTTAATCTAGGAACCCAAAAAAACTTGTAGCAATCACTCCAACCATTGCCACATTGTCTCCACACTCCTTCAGAAGGAATAAAAAATATCTGGATTAAAGTTGCCATCTCCTTTTCTTGGAGGAGGCCACTATTTTCCTCCTATTCTAGGTTCCCACACTTTTAGTTTGTCATCCCATCTATACGTTACTCCATCCACATTCTTCAGTCAATACCCTTTAGGGTCTCAAGTTTTACACAATGCCCTTGGAATATCATCAGAAACTGAATTATTCATCAAGGCCAATTTGAGTCCAGTGTGTTGATACACATCATACTATGTGCTATAGTTGGCCACACATTCAGTACAGTTTATCCAAGCCTGAAAAGCTTCCCCAGGCTGCAGGTTCTTTCCCATGAACTGTATAACTGCCTTAACCCCAGCCTGGGTGATCATCTCTGTATAATGTCCTGTGAAATTTACTTCACTACTTTCCTGTATAACAGAAATCACCATTGATCTAGGAACACAGAACATGAAGATAAGATAGAAGAAAAAGACTAGCATTACAAGAAGTATTTATATGGAGGAGGACATGACATGTGCACACCATAAAGCATGACCTTGCGACACATAGGCATTTCTGCCTTGGCCCTCTAGAGGCATGCTAAGCAGAAGATCTGGAGGGGAACGCACGGAGGGTTGATGGTCCACAATCTTGGGGTCCCCTTTTCTCCAACCTCTGCTGGCAGCATGTCAGCCATTTTGTATGCCGTCCCCGGCATTAATTCAACACCATCTTTATGAGAATCATTCATTTTGGCTCATGTTAACAGCAGAGTACAACCTCCATCCCACACTGGATTTTGTTATTTTAATAAGCCATAAACCACTTATCTATAATGGTGCTAGTAGCTAATTTTGTATTTCTGAGTTTTGTCTTTAATAAAGAATGTTGCTGTGGATATGTTTGCATGTATTTTGGGGGAAATAAAACTTTAAGTATTTTGGTAATAGCTTTTGGCACCGGATTGTTTAGTCACAAAGCATGTATGCATCCAGAGTTGATGGATCTGTGGAAACTGGTGTATCGTCCATTACACTCCACATTGACACTCTGAAGGCAGATACCCAGCATCTAGGTCACACTCAGTACTTTCTGCCCTTTTAATTTCAGTCATTTTGGTAGTATGCAAAAGGTATCACACTATAATCGTCATTTGTACTCCTCTGATGTTTAAGGAAGTTGACTAGCTGTTAATCCTGAAATTTCCCAGAGAAAAAACAGTTCCACGATTTTGGCAAAATTAAAGCAAGCTTTTATTAAAATTTTAAATGTTGACTGATGGAATTTTGTCAAGACCATCACCTAGAAACTTTCCAGATGAGTGGCCCTGAGGCATGTGTTGTCTGAGGCTCATATGGACAAAACCTATTGGTTACCATACTTTCTCATAAGGCTTTGTTGTCTATCTAAAAGTATCAGAGATACTTTTATATTCATCCCTATGCAAAATCATCTCATCCCTACTTGATTCAAACAGATGTGAATGATGAGGAAGGAATTTCACCATTAAGTCTCCTTGAAAAATGTGATTCATGGATACCTAAGAGGACAAGGAAAACAGATATGAGGATATGGAGTAAAATAAGTGAATGAAGGCTCCTACCCATTGTCTTTCTTCAAGTAGTTTCTGTATCCTCTCACTGCACTATTTTTTTAAACAACAGGAATATGTTTAGTTATCTAAAGCCATTGCCAATTCTGGGGCTTCAGAGTTGCCATCTAGATAATTACTAAGCAAGGTGACTGCCTGGGCCATTACCACTACCATGTTCTCATGCAATTCTAAAAAGAAAACTATTGTCACTAGATCTTGTAACTGTTTCTTCTTGGCATACTTCCAGCATGCATTTTAGTATTTCCATTAGTACCAAAGAAAATAAGGCGCATCTTTTTGTCAAAGTGGACCATTTCATAATTGAATCCAGCTAGAATAGGCTAAGACTTAGAAAGTATTTGCATTCTAACTGGGATATTTGAGGGAAAATTAAACAATTTCCTTGAAAAGGTTTCTTGGGGATGTGGGATGATTATTTCCATCAGATACTTAATCAAAGAGCTACAACCACTGGGGTATCCTAAAATTAAAATTTAGAAAATATATTTTTATGATTGTGTTTCTTAATCTTTGCTAATCAATAGTTTAAGCTACAATTATTCAATCTATACAATTTGAAAAGATCATTGGATTGTTTAAAAAAGATCACCAATAGTGTGGGTATCGCTCTGTATGCTGTGAATGTGTTGCTCTGATTGGTTAATAAATAAAGTGCTGATTGGCCAGTAGCCAGGCAGGAAGTATACGTGGGACAAAGAGAAAGGAAAATTCAGAGAACAGGAAGGCTGGGTCAGGAGATGCTGCCAGCCACTGCCGCCATGAGAAGCAAGATGTAAAAGTACTGGTAAGCCACAAGCCACATGGCAATTTATAGATTAATAGAAATGAGTGAATTTAAGATATAAGAACTAGATAGCAAGAAGCCTGCCATGGCCATACAGTTTATAAGTAATATAATTCTCTCTGTGTTTACTTGGGTCTGAATGGCTGTGGGCCTGGGTGGGACTGGAGAAAAGTCCAACTACACACCATCATTTCCTCAATGTTATTACTTCATCCACCTTCACTAATTAATTACATAATAAAAACAATATTGAGAGTCATATATAACTTTTCTGTTATAGAATATTATTTTAAAATGTGTTGCTTTTATGATGTATTTTTCAACTCTGTGAAGCTGTGTTACTTTGCCTGTCTAAAACACCTAATGGTCTAATAAAGAACTGGACAACCAATAGCAAGACAGGAAAAAGAATAGGTGGGGCTGGCAGGCAGAGAGAATATATAGAAGGAGAAATCTGGGAGAAAAGATCAAGGAATGAGAAAGGAAGGAGGAGGACTTCAGGGATCAGTCAACCAGCACCCAGTTATACAGCCAGACACGGAGTAAGAAGGAAAGAAAAGATATACAGGAATAGAGAAAGATAAAAGCCCCAAGGCAAAAGATAGATGAGATAATTTAAAGTTAAGAAAAGCTGGCTAGTAACAAGAAAAGCTAAGGTTGGGCATTTATAATTAAGAATAAGCCTCAGTGTGTGATTTATTTGGGAACTGGTGGTAGGCCACCAAAAGAGCAAAAACAATCAACAACACTGCTCCTGCTTAAAATTATGATTAATATTACTGTACCTACTTCTAAAGCCCTTGTCTTATATCTGTCTCAAAATCTTATTTTATATATATATATATATATATATATATATATATATGTGTGTGTGTGTGTGTGTGTGTGTGTGTGTGTGTGTGTGTGTGTGTCCTGTGCATTTCACATAATCTTTGCCTGTAGTCATCATTTTTTTTCAGTTCACTGCTTGTCCACAGTGATCACACAGTTGATCTGTATATGACATCATTAGACAGCTTGGCACATGTTTCATATGTTTTCAATATATAATTTTATTAATTCTTTGAGATTTCATACATTACATTTTGATCATACATTCAGTTTCCTTTCATTCTTCCCATATCCACCCCCAAGTCCATACCCACCTAAGTTTGTGTCCACATGTTTTTAAAACACATATAGCCCATTTAGTGCTGGCTGTATACTCTGGGGGTGTGTCACCATTAACTGGAGCATGTTTCACCTACAGGGTTCACATCCTTAAAGAAAACTAAATTTTCCACTCCTAGAAACTACCAATTATTTCTACTAAAATCAGAAATGAGACAAAGATTCCACTCTCTTGCTTCCTGTTCAATATAGTGTTTGAAATCTTAGCAAGATAAATAACACAAATGAAGGCCGTTAAAAGTATATATGTAAGAAAAGAAGAAGTCAAAGTATATTTATTTACAAATAATAGTATTTGACAAATAAAAGACTCTCAAAACTCTACTAGAAAACTCTTATAGCTGATCAACATTCACCCAAGTAGCTGTATACAAAATTAATGCACAAGAATTAGTATCCTTCCTCTATACAGATGAAAAATATACTGAGAAAGAAATCAGAAAAAAATACTATTCAGAATAGTCTTAAGAGTATCTTGGAATAAATATAAGAAAGTGAAAGATTTCTACAATGAAAAATTTAAGATACTGAAGAAAGAAATTGAAGAAGCTACCAGAAGATGTAAGACCTTCTATGCTCATGGATTGGTAGAGTTAGTATTCTGAAAACAGTCATTCTACCAAAAGCAATCTACAGATTCAGTGTAATCCCTGTCAATCACGTCTTTATATGAATCTAGTATATACATTGTGTATTTGCTGTTTTCACAATTTGCATATACCTCTTACTTCATGTAATGGGTCATTAAGTATTTTTTATTATTTTACATCTGTATTTTGCTTTTCTTTTTAACCACACTGCCAAAATAATTTATTTTGTTTGTTCTTTTCAATTGCTTATACTATTTGAATTTTTTTCTTACAGGAATAAAATCAGAATCATCAAGAAAGATGATTCAAAGAAAGAATGACAGTGTCCAATTTTAGCAGCCCAGCATGTTTCACCTTACCAGGCTTTTCTGACCAGCCCAAGCTGCACTCAGCTCTTCTTCTGGCCCTTTCTGTCATTGATATTGTGAAACTCACAGAAAACATAATGATCATACTTGTGTCATTTTTGAACTCCCAACTCCACATGCCTATGTACCTCTTCCTCTCCAATCTCTCCTTCCTAGACCTATGTTTTATGACAAGTGTTGTCCCCCAGATGGTCTAAAATTTCAAGGACCCAAAGAAGACAATCAGTTATGCTGTCTGTGTGATCCATCTCTACATTGCTCTGGGACTGGGCTGAAAGTGATAGCCTATGTCCCTGTCAATAACATCTGCTGACTCTTGTACTACGGGGTTGTTATGCAACCAAAATTTCTCTGGCAGCTGCCTGCCTTGGCCTGGATTTGTGGTTTTATGGTGTCCACAAATCAGACCACTCTGGTTTTCCAACTACCTCTGTGTGGCCATCATGGGGTGGATGATTTTTATGTGTGAGGAGCCTGCCCTGGTGAAAATCACTTGAATGGATACAACATGCCTAGAAAATGATATCACAGCATTCATAGTCCTCTAGGCAGTGATTCCTCTAGGGTTTATTCCATTCTCTTATTGCTTGCATTGTTAGGAATGTGAAAGTAAAGTCAATGGATGGCAGGAAGAAAGCTTTTGGTGCTGTGGGTCCCATTTGATGGCCATGCTTTTTTTCTTTGGAACTGAAAGTTCTGTTTATATGCACTCCAGCAAGCACATGCAAGTACAGAAAGTTTCTCACTCTTATATATTGTAGTGATACCCTCATTTAATTCTACAATCTATTCCTTAAGAAATAAAGAATTAAAATGGGCAGTAAAAAGGTAGGGGATCAGAGACCCAAGTTAGGGAGAAATAAGACAGTCTCACATTATGTGACAGGCTTTGGGGATTGGTAGGCATTATATAACTATGTCTTTTCTTTTCATTTATAGAGGAATAGTCAAAACTGCTAAATAAAAGTAGGCAGAAAATGAAAGAGATACCATGATAGAGGGAGGCATCATGGGGATAGAGAGAAACCAGGTACTAGGGAAGTTCCCAGAAATCTACAAAGATGACCTTACCTTAGACTACTAGCTATAGTGGAGAGGGTGCCTGAACTAGCCTAGCCTGGTAATCAGATTAGTGAATACCCTAACTGTCATCATAGAGCCTTCACCCAGTATCTGATGGAAGCAGATGCAGAGATCCATAGCCAAACACCAGGCCAAGCTCCAGGAGGCCAGTCAAAGAGAGAGAAGAGGGATTCTATGAGCAAGGGGCATCAAGATCATGATGGGGAAACCTACTAAGACTACCAAACCAAACTAGTGGCAACTCATGAACTGTGGACCAACAGCTGTGGAGCCTCCATGAGACTGGACCAGGCCCTCTGCATAGGTGAGACAGTTGTGTAGCTTGATCTGCTTAAGAGGCCCCCTGACAGTAGGATCAGGATCCATCCCTGGTGCATGAGCTGGCTTTTTGGAACCCACTGCCTATGGTGGGACAACTTACACTGCCTTGGTGCAGGGGGAGGGGCTTGGACCTGCCTCAACTGAGTGTATCAGGCTCTGCTGACACCCCACGGGAAGCCTTGCCTTGGAGGAGGTGGAAATGAAGGTTGGGATGGCTGTGGAGAAGGCTAGGGAGTGAGAGGAGGGAGGGGAAAGGATCTGTGGTTCATGTGTAAAGTGAATAGAAAATTGCTTAATAAAGAATAAAATAAAAAAACAAAATCACAAAAAAGTAGGCAGAAAATTTTAATAACATCTCAATACTAGCCACTTTAAATTCTTTTATTTCCTTTCTGGACATGTTATATCATCTCTTTTAAGGTTCTTCTTAAAATTGTATGAAGAAATTAAAGCTGGTATGTATTCACATTCATAAATCATGACTATTGCTCTAATGACTGACAGATGACATGTCTGCCAGGTGACAAACTGATTTTCTTGTCATAGAAATAAATTTTCAACTTCATTGAAGGACAGTTTTAATCACAGGTACAGAAGTTTTTTAGATCACCTGAGAATGCTTCCTACTGCTACTATGGTCATGTATGTGGTAGTACTCTAGGAAGTGCGTTTTCTCTTTACCTTTATTTTTATTTTATTAAGAAATTTTTTATTCATTTTATGTACCAATCACAGATTCCTCTCTTCCCTCCTCCTGCCCCTCCAACCCCCTACCAACCCCCCACAATTCACTCCTACAAGAAGGTAAGGCCTCTCATGGGGGGTCAGCAGAGCCTGGTACATTCAGTAGAGGCAGGTCCAAACCCCTCTCTCGGCCTCAAGGCTGTGAGAGGTATCCTACCATAGGCAGTGGGCTCCAAAAAGCCAGCTCATGCACCAGGGATGGATCCTGATCCTACTGCCAGGGGCCCCTTAAGCAGATCAAGCTACACAACTATATTGCTTATGCAGAGGGCCTAGTCCAGTCCCATGGAGGCTCCACAGCTATTGGTCTAAATTTCATGAGTTCCCACTAGTTTGGTTTGGTTGTCTTAGTAGGTTTCCCCATCATGATCTTGATGCCCCTTGCTCATAGAATCCCTCTTCTCTCTCTTCGACTGGACTCCTGAAGCTCAGCCTGATGTGTGTTTGGCTGTGGATCTCTGCATCTGCTTCAATCAGTTACTGGAGAAAGGCTCGATGATGACAGGGTATTCACCAATCTGACTACTGGGGTAAGCCAGTCAAATGTTAAGTAAGATCTACAAGAAAGCCTCCACTAACGGTCTCATTTGAAATGTCTATCCTTATCTTTTTCATAAGGGGCTTCTGGGCTAGATACACTCATGCATTTTCTGATCAGTCTCAGAAGAGGCTGAGAAGAAGATGAGTCTTCATTCAGAATAAAGAAAAGAAAATGTAGGTAAGGTAACAGATAACTCCTTGAGGTGTCCTTTGTAAATCTGAAACAGCTGTTTTCATCAAGCTTTGCATCTAAATATTGACTCTACAACAAAATACATGCATGCAAATTCAAGCATTGTCACTAATTTTCAATGTGTAAAAGTTTTTAAAAAATAGAGCTTTAAAAACAATAAAATTGCATATTTGTTATTTATATAACACATTACTTTATGATTTAACTTAACAGAATGTGTAAGATGATTTTTCCTCATGTTGAATGTAAAGATTGCATCTCTTCTAATAATCTGTGTAGTGATTTGGGCCCCTTTGAAAATTTAAAATATTCACATTTTTGCCTAAATATTCACAATATTTACTTACAAAACACTTCCTTATTGACTTTATATATATACATAATGTTATTTCCTAAATACTGATTTTTTAAAAAGCTTTTAGCAGAAATTAATACAAAAGGATCACTTAAGTGCAGATAATTAACTCTACATGAATGTAAGAGGCAGTTGTGTAGGTATTTAAAATTAAATTATCACATTGGAGAACAAAAGTGGTCTATGCAGAATATAGATCAGCTTAGGCACTATATCTATAAAAATGGCATTTCTTGGAGGTGGAGAAATGGCTCAGTGATTAAAAGCACAGGCTGCTTTTCCAGAGGACCTGGGAACAATTCCCTACTCCCATGTGATGGCTCACAATTGTCTGTAACTTTAGTCCCAGGGGATCTGACACCATCTTCTGGCCTCCCGGGCACCAGGCCTGCATGTGGTGTGCAGGCAAAACACTCTTACATATAAAACAAAACGTATTTTAAAAAAATGGCACTTCTTGGTTGACATAATTTGGTTTATGTTAATATTATAGGGATAATCACATACAAATAAACATTTTATTGATATATTAGGACAACCAAATACATGAAAAGTGATGATTACCTTAATCACTTAAAATCTATTCATCTTAAAAACCTAATAAATTGATAATAGTATACCCACATAAGCTGAAAAATTAATACTTTCCCCATATTTGTTATGTTTTTGTGAGTATTGTAGCTTCTGGTTAGATTGTTGTTGTTTTTTAAAGGCTTCCTTTTGCAGGCATTATTCCATAAACTCATGCAGAATACATACAACCTAGAAGCTCAGGATCCTTCCTATTGTCTCTCTTCAGATGAATCCAGACACTTTGTTAATTGGTTTTGTTCTTCTCTGATCGTTTTTCTCCACACATTTTACAAAGATATTTTTGCTCTTAGAGTGCTTTATTCCATATTCACATGAATTTTCTTGGTAAGAATCTAGCATTTACTTTTCTTATTTATAACATGCAATGGTATGTTGAGTTACAAGGAGTTCTTCTAGTTTTAAGCTGGTAGCTGGAAGATACTTCATTTTTGAAGATCACCTGTTCCCTTGATGTCTGCAATATCAACGCTGTTGTAGATTTAAAAATTCATGGCCAAATGAACAGCTGCAGGCTTTTTAGGCATATTTTCACATACTAAACATACCTTATAATTACTTGAGGATACCATTTTGCTATGCTGTCTTGATTTTTTTTTAAAGTAATTAAACTGTGTAAGAAAGTCAGACTCAATTTACAGAAAACAGTACTGTTGTTTTATGTCATACCACAATTCCCAAATTTTATATTCTATAATCTATAATACTAATTCTCAAAATTAGAAAATTGGAAAAAGTACAATACTACAAGCCCCATGAGATGTTGACCTAATTATAACTACAGCAATGTTTCTACTCCTGTATATCTTCAATTCCAGGATACAATCCAGAGTTCGAGTTGGCATTTAGTTATTATATATCTTAATCTATTCCAGTCTGTGATAGTATTTTTATCTTCTGTGACCAAGCCTTTGAAGAGAAATCATCAGTTATTTTGCTAGAATGTCTCTGAATTTGGGTTTGTCTAGTGATTTCTCTTTTTTTAGGCTGAGATTATGCATATTTACCATAAATACCACAAAGTTGCTTCCTGCTTTGCATATCTAAGTTCAGCATTAGGGAGGGTGCATGGCATCTTAATAACTTGGATAAGAAGCTCCTTTCAGTATGCAACGAAATTATTTTAAATAGCTTCCTTTTGTATTTCCTTTTAAAGTGTTTTCCTTATGTAATAGAAGTCATAGGAGCAATACTTAGAGACTATGGAGATATTCTGTGTCTCTTCAAAACTTTTGGCATTGATTTTAGCATCTCATTGAATTTTTTTTTCAACATGTCTGCCTTAATGGTCCTTACTGCATGGAAATAGGCTCAGAACACTGGATCTTAGGCATGGGTAAATATTACCTTTCTGCATTGGTGAATCATGTCTGCAACAGTTAGTACTGCAGTTTCAGTGTGATGGTTAGTTTTTTATTTCTTCCAAACTTTATGCACACTTAATTGGAATTTTATTTTTGTTTTGCTTTGCACATAGAGACTTAAGATACTCATTTTATTTTGTGGATTATAACAACTTCTACCATTAATTGTTTTGTGGCTCAAATTTTGCTGCTTCAACTTTGGCCATTGAAGTTCTTTCATGTTGGCTCCTGTGTCTTCAGCATGCTGTATCTTGTCTCCAACTTTGTGTGTGTGTTTGTGTGTGTGTGTGTGTGTGTGTGTGTGTGTGTGTGTGTGTGTGTGTTTCATGATTTCCAAAAACTTTTTGTCTTGTCTTTGAAATTAACCTACCACTTCTCCAAGGAGTTCTGGTTTCTTTTCTTAGGGAATGAAAACCAGAATCCACTTATCTAACACTTGCTTATCTTTTACATTAGTCTTCCATCATTTGTACATCCACTTCACACAGACAGAATGCACAGGTGGAATGCTGACTAGTCCTACTCAACAGATATTTCAGTCTTTCTCTTCATCTTTTCAATACTTATATATGACATGAATGTATATATTTTATATGTGTGTTCATCTGAAACTGTGATGTTGAGAATCACCTGGGTGGGGTTCTTTTCTTCTACTCAGCTAGGAATCACATAGGAGAGGAGAAGTTACTCCTCTGTTCACAATTCCAGGCTCTGCATGCCCAAAACCTGGAGTGTGGACTGAGATAATGGTGGACAGATCAAATATTAATATGTCACAGCCCTGAGAACTAGCTGTTTTAATCCAATGCAATGGATTTACAAGTGCTGAATAACAGAATTGTAGCATAGCAAGCTAAGTTCACTTAGAAGGAATTTGTTATATGATCTCCAAATGTATGAGTCAAGATTCATCTGCACATATGTAAATTTATAAATTTTAGAAAATCTTACAACTATATCAGTGAATTTTAGTTTATTTTGTTTCTTCTCCTGTAATATCACTAATATTTCTTTAAAAACATTTACATAACAGAACATGTTGACAACTGTTTCTTATACTTTTTCTTTAATTGTTTGTAGCATATAGTTTCAAAAGTTCAGAGTTTGCTTTATTGGGATGTTTACATGTTTTGTAAACAAAATTCACAAAAGAACTACTTAATTCTAGATTATATGCCTATAATTATATGCAAAGAATTTAGAGACTTTATGAGAGAAAATACCCTGCTTCTTAGAGTTACTAAGGAATTGTCATGTTGTGAGAACCTGTTTAAGGTCAGAAATCACAGGTGCATCAGGGGCTGGGCAGTGGTGGAGAACATATACAGAGAATTTTCAAGACTTCTGAGATGGCATCAGGTGATTTAAACTCTGTCTAGACCAAAATATTTAAGTAAATGGATTAACCTACTAAAATTCTTTAGTAGCAAACATTTTACCAGTATTTGCAATTAAAAACAGTGTTGAGTAAAGAGAATACTCTTAAAACAAAATGATGGTTATTAAAGATTCTTGTAAGAGAGCCAGGAAGAGTACACCAGTTTTTGTTTGTTTACTTGGGCAGGTTATGCATCCTTTCTTAAAAAAAAACTCTTCATGATTCTTGGTTGCTTCAGTTACCTTTTCATTGTCAGGACTTTCTGAGGCCTAGAGTTCTCCTCAGGGCTGCTTTGACTTCCTTGTTCCTTAAACTATAGATGATGGGGTTCAGCATGGATGTCACCGCTGTGTAGAAGAGGGCCAAGAGTTTATCCGTTCCTGGTGAGTGGCTAGCTTTGGGCCTCAAGTAGGTGGCAGATGTTGAGCCATAGAAGAGTGTGACTACAAGTAGGTGGGAGGAACAGGTGGAGAGAGCTTTATGGCGCCCCTCAGGTGAAGGCATCACCAGCACTGCAACCAGAATTCTGACATAGGAAGAAATGATCAGTAAAAATAGGCTGAATATGCAGAGAACTGCTGCCACAAAGATGGCAGCCTCATTTTGGGATGTATCTCCACAGGCAAGTTCCAGGAGAGGTGGAAGGTCACAGAAGAAGTGGTCTATCTCACAGGGTCCACAGAAGTTCAAAGAAAAAATAAAATTGGTCTGTCCCAATCCTACTATGCATCCCATTCCCCATGAAACCATTGCCAAATGGGCACATACTCCACGACTCATTCGGGTTGCATAATGGAGTGGAGAGCAAATGGCCATGTAACAGTCAAAAGCCATGGCTGCCAACAGGCAGCACTCAGTTATACCAAAGAATATGAAGAAAAACATCTGTGTGGCACAACCCTCCCGAGAGATCCCTCGAGCCTCACTCACAAGGCTCTGCAGCATCTTGGGTATGACAGAGGAAGTGTAGCCAATCTCCAGGAGAGACAAGTTGGCCAGGAAAAAGTACATGGGGGTGTGCAGGGATGGACTGGCACAGATGGCAAGGGCTATGAGTGCATTGCCTGCCAGTGACACTAAGAACATGAGGAGGATAAGGGTGAACAGGAGGAAGCACTCTCCAGGGACCTCAGAGAACTTGGCAAATGCAAAGCGTTTGACAGACAAGCTGTTCTCCTGCCACAGAGAGCAATTGACAGTCATCTCCTGGAAGAGAGAACAGCAAGTCATCAGAAGGATTCCTGCAGATGAGGGAAATTATTCTCTCTCTCTCTCTCTCTCTCTCTCTCTCTCTCTCTCTCTCTCTCTCTCTCTCTCTCTCTCTCTCTCTCGTGTGTGAGTAATGTATGTACATACATGCACTTACATATTTCAGATGCCAATTTCAAGTATTTTTCATGGTTAATCTCCACCATATTTTTTTTGAAACAAGGCTTGTTACATAACCTGGAAATACTTGTTTTTGCTAGACTGAGTTGGGGTCTGCCTGCTTTTGCCTCTCATACCCTTAGTATTGGAATTACATATGTATGCTGGATTGCCCAGTTTTTCATGGGCAGTGGGGGTCCAAACTCAGCTCCTCACGATTGTACAGCAAGCACACCACTTACTGAATCATTTTTCCAGCACCACATTTTATTAATTTTTGATCCTCAATTAAATTAGAAATTTGTTAGGTGAAAATTTTTAAAAAGTCAGAAATTGCCACTTACCCTCACAAGTTTTTCAAATCAAATCCTTTCCCTATTCACACTACCAGCTCATTTTTCCAACATATACTTACTTGTCAAGCATTAAATGGCAAAATATTATATGGGAAAGGTGGAATATCCTTTACTCCGAAGCACTGGGAGGCTGAGGCCAAAAGTCACTGTGAGTCCAATTATTAGTCTGGATTACAGAGTGATACTGTATTAACAAAGAAAAACAGTAGATTGGTGATCAGTTGTCCCTTTATGCTCTTTTTAGTCAGTTGTCAATGTTAGTATGAAAAGGTCCTTTCAAAGTGATTTTTGTTCCCTCATTCCTGCCACTGCTTGCTGTCTTTTAACCATTTACTTAGTAAGAATTGAGCCTGACCACTTTGCACTTACTATTGTTGATATTCAATTTCAACCACTAGTAAATTTTACTTTTCCTTAAGTAAGATGTATATTTTAGTGGTGGAAATTTAAAAATAAATAACCATTCAACAAACTAATCATTACCAAATTGCATAAAACCATGGTGTGTCTTTGTCACTGAACTGTAGATGAGGTGGTCAGAAAAGATCCTTGAGAACAGAACTATGAGCTGAGATGAGTAATAACTAGCAGGCCTTCAGAAGCACCATCATCCATTATGTCAAATCGGTGTGAGAGCCTCAGCATGAAGCTTGTTTATTTATCTTAGTATTTCCTATCTTTATCAGACTATGTTTGCTAAGTAAAGGATATCAGATTAAAATTTAATTTTTAAAATTTGATTTATGAAAATCTATGGATCAGGGTACTAAAATTAATTGAAACCAAACCAAACAAAACATGATCTTGGGTCTTGCTATGCAGCCTAGGCTGCTCTCAAAACCAACTTTCCTGCTGTACCCCAAACTATTCTCCATCCACTGCCCAAGTTTTCAGAATTCTGGATTACAGGCAAGAGCCACCAGGCAAAACGGGACAGAAACCTTACCTTACACATTTCCTAAATGGACTTCATGTTTCAGTTCTGTCAGACCACTCACAGTTTTAGTATACACAGTGTTTACATGCTTCTTTCCTCTTGCTCATTTTCTCATAGGCTGATGCTTCCTTGCTTGTTTACCTGATGAACAGCTCAGTCCCAGTACACCTTTGTTCTTTCCTGGAATCTCCTTCCAGTTTCTGTTTCTTTCCCTCTGCACCAGTTGGTAACACCCTCTAGAATGGTTGCTTCAGGCTGCAATTGCTGTGACAATAATTATAGTACCTTACCATTCTGGTAATGATTCCTTGCCAAATTCTTCCAGTTTATAGCTTCAGAGGTAGGCACAGTATGGGGTTTTCCTTATTTACTTTTGTATCACTACATCCAACCCCTTTTCCAATTGGGTAAGTCCTTGATGTTGCATAAATTCTAATGGTCTTAATAAAAACCTGGAGCCAGATATTGGGGTAAATGCTGAAAGATCAGAGAGACAAAGGAATAAGTCACTTCTCACCTCGCCAATTCCATGAATCCTCTGACTGAATGCCTCTGAGTCCTCAGCTGAAAGGGGCTTGACTTTGGTCCCCTCCTGCCTTATATTCCTCTCTCTGCCCAATCATATCACTTTCTGTCTCAACCTTCCAAGTGCTGGGATTAAAGGTGTGTGACTCCCAAATACTGGGATTAAAGGTATGTGCCACCACTGCCTGGCTGTTTCTCTTTTAAACTGGATTAATCTTGTGTAGTCCAGGGTGGCTTTGAACTCACAGAGATCCAGAGATCTCTGCCTCTTGAGTGCTGGGATTAAAGGTGTGTACCACCAATGCCTGACTTTTGTGGCTAATGCTGTGGCTAGCTCTGTCCTCTGATCTTATGGCAAATTTTATTAAAGTACAAAAAATATCATCACACCTCTCATGTACAAGGAAAGGAAATTTCAGTGTTTAACTTTTCTCTGGCTGCCTGTATAGTCTGCCCATTGCTGTACCTTATATTCTCAAAATTTCAGTCTCACCCTTTTTGAAGCTCTCAAGTGGGATGTATTTTTCTCTCAATCTGACTATTATTTTTTTTAAATAGGCTATGGTAACAAACATGGCTTGGGAATCACTATATAGACCAGGCTGGTCTTAAAGTCACAGAGATCTGTGACTTCTGCCTTCTACTTGTGCCTTCTCTGGGTGCTTGGATTAAAGGCTTGCACCACCATGCCTGTATCTGATTATCATTTCTTAATGAGATATTCCTTAACAGTCTGTGGTTGTATTGAGGTTTGGATTTTTGTATCCACAGTTTGAAAAGTTATCTGTCACATGTCTAAATACATCACAATTTCCATGAAAAAGGCACTGCAGAAGGTACCATCAGCCTCGTCTGTCTTCCTCTGCTTACTTGGTGTAACCAAATACCATCAGGTCATGCTGTGTTATATGTATTTAGATGATATCATGGTTTATTCACATTGATATTGGACCCCAGGGTATATTTTTAAAAATGTGGGCTTTGTAGTTACCACCTTATCACATTCAAACATGCTAGCTATGTTCTTACAAACATGTAAAATGCATACTTGACACACATACATGCACATCTACACCCCCACACATGTCTACACCTCCATGAAGAGACACACACAAATGCTTACCAAGTAAAACAACGGTTTAGAATATGGGGGGGGGGGGGTGAGTTAAAACATTAATAAAGACCATGCTGGGATTTTAAAAAAGTCACATTTGCCCAAATTGTCTGCTTTAAAATTTACTGGTTTACCAAAGGAAATTATGGTACTATATTCTGCATTAGTTGCTCAGATGAAAATTCATAAAATTATTTAGTTTGTCAAATGCTCATTATTTATCAACTGCCCAGACGTGACTACATGTGTACATATGCACACAAACTATCTCAATAGACTCATCCTGATATAGACAGCCTTTCAGAAAGCTCACATTATGATACCTGATACTTGTTGCTCATCATTACTTTCATCTCTGGTTCATGAGTTTTCTACCAATCTGTCACTGTGGAGAAAGGAAAAGTAAAAAAGTACATACACATGAGTAAAAAATGTCACCAGAATCTTGCATCCTGGAGAAAAATAGTTGTAGGCTATTTTAATGTGTTCAATTCTATGTGCATTGATCTATGCAACAGTTCTGAAATGTTAAAGTAGAGAACAAGTGAACTCACACAGCTCTTTTAAGCAGAAAGCATAAAATCTGTGATTACATGGACCTTCAATGCACTCAGCTCTTAAGAAAATGGCTGATATAATGAGGGTTCTGTTAGGATTCATTTGAACATATATTAAAATATTTGTAAACATTTTCCCTGCACTGTAGTTTAAAAATATATATTTCTCATGTAATATCAAATTTTGTATGTGGCCAAATGAAAGAAATCAAGACAATGGTTTACTTTCCTTTTTTTCTTTTTTTGAGACAGGGTCTCACTTTGTACTTATTTTTTTTTAACTCAAAATATTTTCTTATGCATCCTGACTCCTTCTTAGCCATGTTTTTTTTTGTTGTTGCACAGAGATATTTGTTTATAGGTTCTGTTACATCATCTGTCAGTTAAATTTGCAGGTATATGTATACCTGTTATATATTCTCACATGTGGAAGGAGCTACGCACTTTCCTCAGTGACATAAATATAGAGACGAAGGAGAAAATGTAGCCGCAAAGAAGAGTGTCTGACTAGTGCTTAACTGGCGACTTCAAAAACTATCCTTTGTAAATAGCCTCATCCCACTTAAACCGCTGCAACCAAATGCAAGCATCTGTGATGAGGGCCAGAGAGCCTGCGGAAACAGAGGTGGTCCTTGTGGAGGAATGGGTGGCAGTAATACTGGCAACCTAAAGATCTGTGCAAACCTAATCATTCTACACTTTTAGTACTCATAGGACAAATGGGAAGATATGGCCTGTCATAAGTATATTTAAACCTTCCAAAGTTCAGAGTCATCTAAAAATAATGGAGTATCAGAAGGTCTGCAAATACTTTAAAAATAGTATCTGAAAAATGCTACTCTGTCTAGAAATAAAAAAAACTAAATCACACAAAATGAATGTATAGTCCTCAAGAGAAGTGAAAATTTTGAAATCAGTAAAAATTTTCCTTCTTTTTATTTGAAATTATATTGAAAGAGGCAAAATATGACTAAATTTTCTATTGCTTTTAGATCTCCACCAGCTGATGTCGAGATCAGTGTAGTAGTTCAGTTTGGAATTCACACCAGAAGATTCTATTTTCATAATGACCCATAGAAGGATAATGTCTCATGTGCTGCATGCAGAAACGCACAGTCCACATGCAGATCTCAGGGCTCTTCAGAAAGAAGGAAGCACCAGAATAGACTGCAATGGAAAAGCCTCTGTCTCTACTCTCATATATTTTCTTAAAGTAAAATTTCTGCTTTATGAACAATCCAGGTGAATAGAATAATTGTCCACTGGTGTCATATGATTAGATATGTTCATTGGTGGACTCAGTTCCTTATCTCATTTTTTTAACCTAATTGTTTATTTATCTTCCGTAAGCTGAAGGAAAGCATGATACATTGTTGACAGTATTTCTGAAATACTGAAGTGTCTGTAGAAATTCTCAGGAAATGTTCATCTTCACCATCATGTAGACACTATTTCTAAAATTCTATAATAGTATATACAGTTTCTGTAGATTGTTAGGAAAAGATTATTAGAAGGCCTGGCTTCCCAGTTTCCCCATAATCATTTACCAAGGACCAAATATGCAGCTGAGTGACACTTTAACTCAATCCAGTAGAATTTTTGGATCAATTGACTAGTAACAGTGTACTGTGCAATGTGAGTGCCTCCACATCACAGCATTAGGTGATGTGTTGATTTCCCATGAACTTAAGCTATTTTCTGACAAAGGAGCCAGGAGTGTGAGTTAACTGCTACACTCTTCAGAGATGGAAACAATAATTAAAATAGCAATAAGAACTCAAAAATGCTTTGAGTATCAGCTATTCATTTTTACACTTTAATTGACCTTCTCCAAGCCCAGTATTGACAATTTAGCCATGACACATACCTTAAATCACAGCACACAAAGGGAGAATTATTGGTTCTGCATCTGATTAGCCACCTTCTGTCTTTCTCTGCATCATCTTATTACAACATGCAGGGGATTCACACTGTCCCCATTCTCATCTCTAAACCTGTGAATTAAAAACCTTTGTTGCAGTAAAGAACCACATCTGAGGTCAGGAGGATTGTGTGTCCCAGGAGAGAACACCATGTCCTTTGAGGCAATAATCCAGCATAATACACATACATACACAAACACACACACACACACACACACACACACACACACACACACACACATACATACACAAACACATACACACACACACATACACACACATGAGATAGAGAGAGAGAGAGAGAGAGAGAGAGAGAGAGAGAGAGAGAGAGAGGCTGTAATAGTCACACAATGATATATTTGAGATTTCCACATTATTAAAACAATGGGTATAAAAATATTTCACTGCCATCCTCTGGACTATGAGTCTTTATCCTCTCACTCTCCTGAGGAGAATGATGTTTTTCTCACTGAAGGGTGTCAGGAAGCAGTCTGAGTCTGAGTCCCCTCTTCAGAGTCAGACTGGACAGCTCTGTTTGTGTTTGCAGGCGAGTGCTGACATTTGGAAGGAAAAGAAGTAAATGTAATTGGTGGACAAATCAGCACTAAATGTAATTTAATGGCAACTGCTATTGTAAGCTCTCCTTATCCTGTAATATGAAATGAAATGTAGTATTGTGACATAATATTTGACCACTGGAAAATACTATTATAAATTATTAAAATTTTCCATTTTCCAAGAGTCATCAAAAATTGTCCTGAAATCTGCATAATTAACTTTATATCATCTTCTTTTGATAAACTAATATTTGTCTTGTTTATTATAAAATACTTAAATAATAAATTTAACACTTTTCTAGTCACATGTGATTTTGGCAATGTCCCAACTTATTTCTATCAAAAGTAGGTGCAACAAAACTTGGAGTTAAAAGTTGAGTATTAGTGGGGAAGATATGAGGAAGGTACAGAACACTTATTGCACAGAAAAATCAGTAGCTGACTATCTCAAGTTTTGTTGATGTAAAAATAAGAGTGGTAGGGAGAATAATTGTGACTCTTGAATGGGGGCACATTCTCTTTGTTATCTGCAATGACTAGGCACAATGCTGTCTATGACAGTTCACATATAGTACATGCTGTCTCAGCCTTAGACATTAGAGTTCATTTTTTGCATATAGTTTTCCTGAATTAAAACATAATTTCTTGAATTTAATTATACTTTAGATCTTAGCAGTTACTATTCTGGGAAAGAGATATAGAGCCAAGGCGAATTCTATTAGTTTTATGGGAACTGGACAATGAAGTTAATTTTTTTCTCTTGCACAGGTTCCTGCCCTCACAATGACAGAATGAAAACCAATATATGAAATATGATAACTGCATTTAGTTTGAGAACATATCTCAGCTTCTCTTTTGTCTAGGTACTTCCATAACTAATTTGGCCAATAGCATGCAAAGTACATTTAGTTAAATTAGATCATGTTTGTTGATTGTTGGTCTCATTTCCTGTGCTACTGGAGTCTTATTCAGAAAGTTTTCACCTATGTCTATAAGTTGAAGTAAATGCCATACTTTTTCTTGTAGTAGTATCAAGGTATCAGGTCTTACATTGAGGTCCTTGATCTATATGTGAGTCTTGTGCAGCATGAAAGATAAGGACCGAATTCCATTTTTTCTGTATTATAAAGTCCTTTTTTTCCTGACGCCATTTGTTAAAGATTCTGTCCTTTATTCCAGTGCATATATATTTTGCATCTTTGTAAAAAAAAAAATCAAGTGGATTTAAGATCATCAGTTTATATCTGAGTCCTCTGTTCTACTGTTATCTGTTTTTCTGACAGTACCATGCTGTTTTTATTACTATAGCTCTGTAGTGTAATTTGAACTCAGTTATGATGATACTTCATGTAATGTCTTTATTTTTTAAGGTTTTCTTTGGCTAACCTCAGTATTTTATACCTTTATATAAACTTTTTGAATTTTTACTGTCTGTGAAGAATGGCATTGGGATTTTATTATGATTGCATGGAATTTGTAGATAGATTTTGGGACGTAGTCATTTTCAAAATATTGGTTCTTTGAATCCATGAGCATGGGAGGCCTTTCCATCTTCTAGTATCTTCTTCAATTTCTTACTTCAGTGCCTTAAATTTTTATTGTACAGGACTTTCGTTTTACTGATTAAGTTTATTTCCAGGTATTTTATTTTTAAGGAGCTATTATGAATGGAATTATTTCCCTGACTTCTCTTTCAGTCTATTTTTCTTCAGTGCATAAGTAGACTATTGGTTTTTGTATGTTACTTTTGTGCTCTCCAACACAAAAGTGGTTTTGGTGGAAAACTACTGTAAAGCAAAGGAAACTATGAAGCAAGTGAGTATGCAGCTCATGGAATGAGAGAAAAAAACTTTGTCAGCTATTTATAAGATAGATGGTTAGTGTCTAGAGCAGTGGTTCTTAATCATCCTAATGCTGTGACCCTATAATACAGTTCCTCAAGTTGTGGAAACCCCCAATCATAAAATTATTTTGTTGCTACTTCATAACTGTAATTTTGCTACTGTTAAGAATTGTAATGTAAATATCTGATATGCAGTGTATTTAATATGCTACCTCTAAAGGGGTCATGACTCACAGGTTGAAAAATACTGGTCTAGAATATACAAAGATTTTTTAAAAAGCCTAAACATTAAGAAAATAATGCAATTTTAAACAGAAGGGTTATGGACCTAAAGAGAAAATTTTCAAAGGAAGAAATGTGAATTTCTAGGAAACACTTAAAAAGTGCTCAACACACTTATCCATCAGTTTAACTTAATTAAAGTAATTAATTAACTAAACTAGTTTATCATCTGACCTTACCCAGTCATAATGACCATCTTCAGTAATACAAATGACAGCATATCCTGGAATGACTATGACAAAAAGGGAGTTTTTATATTCTAAAAAAGTGAGAGTTTAAACTAGTGAAGCCATTTTGAAGCCTGAAATTTTCTCAAAGAACTAACAATAGAACTGTTATATGACCTAGATCTAACACTTCTGAGCATATGTCTAATGGGCTTTATATACTACTACAGAAACATTCATACATCTATGTTCTTTAATACTCTATTTATAATAGCTAGAAAATGTAATCAACCTAGATGCCCATCAACAGATGAGTGGGTATGAAAAGTGCATATACACAATGGAATATTCAGTTATGAAGAAAAATAAAATCACAAAAATAAGAATAAGTAGATGGAACAGGAAAAATTATACCAAGTCAGGTTAACTCAGGCACAAAAAACCAGTCTGTAATTTCTCTCTCGTATGTGGAGTCTAACTTAAAATCATTTGTCCTGTGAATTTAACTTGGAGCACACATGTAACCCAGGAAAATAGAAAGGGACATCTTTGTGGGGACAACATTTTAAGGGAGGAGAATAGTAGATATAACATGGAAGTAGAGAGCTAGAAAGGATTATGTAGGAAGGAGTATGGGAATTTAAAGGAAAATGGAGTGGATGGGAGGACTAACAAAAGGGAAGTCCATATGAAAAGACATATGGAAGTCTGCTATTTCACAACCCAATTAAAAATAATGAAGGGGTCATGTGAAAGAAGAGAGGGAGTTCTGGGATTAAAGGATTAAATATAGATGGAGGTAGGGGTGGGAAAGTTGAGGGGTGGTGGGTGGGTTAACTGAAACTGTAGATGAAGAAAAGCATTATAGAAAACCACTTGTTAGTAAGCTAATTTCAAAATTCAAATTTAAGTGAAAGAGTTGAAATGGAATTACCTTGTATGGCAGACAATGTCACTCTCAGAAGATAAGAATTATTAAATAAAATTTGCAGTGCAAATTTTATAGGATACCTCTGTAGTGAGACCCAAATTGGTCTTAATAAGAAAAACCCAGAGTTAGGTATCGGGGTAAAAGCTGAAAGATCAGAGAAGTAAAGGACCAGCCACACTCACCAACTACCTCTCTTGACGCCTCAGACCAAAAAGGGCCAAGCTCCTGTCTCCACCCACATTATATTCTTCTCTCTTCCCAACCATATCACTTCCTGTCTCCTGTCAAAACAGACCTCCAGACCTCTATGGTTAATTAGTGGCTAGCTCCACCCTCTGATCTTCAGGCCAGCTTTATTTGTTAGAGCACAAATAATATATCACCACATTTACCCCTTTTTGTCTAAAATTAAAAAAGGCTATAACTAATACAAGAAAAACTATTTACAATAAGTACAATAGCTATATATAATATACAAGGCAATAAATACATCAACCAACTCTAGTCCATTAACATTTGTCAAATTCAGAAAAAATCCTCCACATCTCTGCTATCTTGGTGAGCCCAAAAGTTTGTACCTAATTTACTTTTTATTTTAACTTCCATTACCAAAACTATTTTTTAATGTCTCTCAATCTTATACACTTTACACCTTTTTTGTGAGTTTCTTTTCTGAATTTGTTAACAAGTAAAACTATAACTACCTAGTCTTCAACTCCCTCAGAGACCCAAGAAGGAAATAATATTAGCTGAGTAAGCAGGAAGTGCAAGCAAGTGACTTACAAAAAAAAAAAAAAATGTGAGAAATGACAGAAACAGCTGGCTTCCTGAACAGTCACCCAAGGTTCCTCTGTAACATTGGGACATCCATCTTCAGCCTATGGGAATATCCTATCTGTGAAGCAGGATATTCTGAAATGCTGTCATATCTTGTCTTGGAAAAGTTCAGCAGTAACTTTCCTTGTGTCCTGCTTGTCCAATTTGGAAAGCATACTGTCAGCAGTTGAGGCAAGGGCACTTTCTTGCCCAGGCACTAACTTTTGCCACAAAGAAAGTAGACTCCACATGGAGTTTCTTAGATGCCCATCATTTTCTCTGAAGTGAATTGGAGCTTTCAGGAGCAGAAATGTCTCATTGTCATTAAAAAAAGAATCTATGTAATTAAAACATCTTAAATGCCATATTCTGCAGATCTCTGAAGTGTTTGAAGATGACTTATCTGCCTAAAATATATCTATTTAGCCTTGAAAACATGCCTAACATGGCAACAAGTTTAATTGTAATAGGTGACTAACTACTAATCCGCATTTCTTTATTATCCTAAATAGTTTGAAATAATAACTTTCAAGGGCTAGAAATTTACATTACATAGTTAAATAAGCTGTATATGTACAATACCTTGAACAAGAGTACAAATGTCTGTACAATATGTTCTAACAAAAATAACCTTAAATTTGTATCAATATATCAAAATCCTATCAATGTAAAATATTTAAAACTAGTAGTTGCTTTTTTGGTTTAAAAGTTGATTCAATAATCTACCATTTTATCTTATCATATCTATATTCCCCCCTTTTTGTTTCAGAACAAGAACCCTGAATCTAATCCCTTTTTTCAGCTTTTTTCCTGACCATTACCAATAACAACTTGCAGCCAACTACCATAAATGGTGACAAATATCAATAAACCATTGAACAACCAAAAACCACTCATCCTATCTCTTGAAAATGAGGGCATCATGTTCTTAAAATTAATTCTTGCTGTCTGGGGGTGGAGGCATCTTTAGGGGATCCTGAAAAAAAAATTGGGCTAATTGTCAAGTCCTGGGAGAAGTAGCTGTATCATTTGTTATCCAGTCTCTGGATAATGGGAAAGTGCAGGGCTTGTCTCAAGTCCTGGCTACAGTAGTCTGTGAGGCTGGATCATCTCAGCTAGCACCTCAAGATTGTCTTGAACAGTTTGTAGTCCAAAGCTGATCTTTAGGTGGTATTTGTCAGCTTAGTGGCATTACCATAATCCTGGTGTACTCATCTTTGTGGAGCCCTATCATCCTTTTGGATACTCCAAAGACTGGTGTTAGGCATGGTCATAGTTCACTGCCAAAAACTTAAACATTTTAAATGTCATGTACAGCAGATCTCAGAGAGGTTAAAGGATCAATATTTGTTGTGTACATCCAGAATACAAAAACTTAATTTCTAGTTACCTAATAGAGACTCAAACCCAAAATCATGTACAGGAAGGCAGATGAAGACTTTTTCTAGAATTAGTTAGTACTCTATATGATCATTAAAAATATTACAAAAAGTTTAAAATATATATATATTGATCTTGTAAATTTGAGATAATATTTATACCTTAATAAAAGCTTTAAAGAGTCAAAATAAAACCAAAGGATTATGGGATTAGTGGCAATAAAATAGTCCATAATTTTTTTCTGTCCTATATCAGGTAGCACTTCTGTCATGAGACAGAGATTTTGGATTTTACTTTAACAAGCATGCTTGCATTTAGAGAAGGAGAGGCCACACTCCAACTCCAAAGTCAGCTTTAATTTTTGATTGGACTGGGACTACAGAAAGACCATTTGTGGTAAGGCTCTGTAGAGAACAGCAGAAACAAACATTTGGGAAGATTTATGAAATTTTATCCTGTTGGAAATGTGATATATCAATAGGCCCATTATTTTTTCTTGAGACATTTTTTTCTGGATGGTTTGTCCTTTTTCTTTAGCTGTGTCATTTGTGCAGTGTTCTTCAGATTTCTTAGCCAGATGCCTTCATTCTCCTGAAAGACAAAAACAAAACCCTGCCCCAACCCTAACTTTGGGGAGGTTCCTTTTTGGCAAGTTATATCTGATCATATATCATTTGAGAAGCATTTGTTAGTTGTATAAATTAGTTTAGATTGAATGGTCCTACTGTTTGGTGAACTATCACCTCTTCTAATTAAGAGGTCTCTCTTGTTCAAATCGAACATTTATCAATTTTCATGCTATCCATAGTTTTTCTTCTCCAGTGGAAACAAAAAGAAAAGTCCTTCTCAACATAACACATATCCTGGTTTCCATTCTGAGGTCAACACATCTTTAAAGTATACAGGCTGATTTAATTCAGTTGTTTTTTTTTCTTTCTATTATCCAATGTCTTTCCACAGCTGGAGTTCCTTTCTCATTAGCATTTAGAAAATTCAATGTTAATGAAGTATTATACAATCTATTTGTGGGAGCCATTATTACTCCTTTCTGTTAATTCGGTATATCCTCTAGAGTTTGATTTGATCTTCCTATAACTGCTTACCCAGTAGGAGTCTGTGGTATACATGTAATATACTTATAGGTATATTACAAGCATAGAAGTAATGTGCTTTATATTGCAATAAGCAAAAAACTGTTTCATTTTACTAGAGACATATGTTGGAGCATTGTTAGTCTCACTTTGTACAGGTATTCCCATGATGGCCATGACTTCTAATAGATGTGTAATTACAGAATCAGTCTTTTCAGAACTGAAAGCAGTTGCTCATTGAATTCCTGAATATGTATCTATGGTATGGTGTACAAATTTTCCAAATTCTACAAAATGAAACACATCCATGTGCCAGACTCATTCCCTGAGTACCTTTTGGGTTACTTCCTTCAGGTAGTTGAGTTTGGTTGTATAAAGAATAGGACATTCCTTATAATTTCCTTGGCTTGTTGCCAAGTGATTGGAAAAAAATCTTTTTTCAAACCTTTGCTATTGACATGGTGGGTTTTTTTTTATGAAACTCTGAAGCCTCCAGCACATTACATATCAATAGTTGATCAATTTCATCATTGCCTTGTACTAGAGGGCCTGACAAACCCCTATGGGATCTGATGTGTGTTATATATAAGGGATGATTTCTATTTCTGATTATTTCTTGTAATTGTATGAATAACAAAGTTAATTCTGACTCATCAGGAATAAATTCAGCACTTTCAATGTGTAAAACAACTCTTTTTGCATGCTTAAAGTCAATAGCTATATTAAGAAGTTCTGTTTTTTTATTTTATTTTATAATTTAATTTAATTTTACATATCAGCCATGGATTTCCTTGTTCTCCCCCCTCCCACCCACCCCCCCCTCCCCCCAGCCCACCCCCCATTCCCATCTCCTCCAGGGCAAAGACTCCCCTGAGGATTGAGTTCAACTTGGAAGATTCAGTCCAGGCAGGTCCAGTTCCCTCCTCCCAGGTTGAGCCAAGTGTTCCTGTATATGCCCCAGGTTCCAAACAGCCAGCTCATGCTCTGAGGACAGGTCCCAGTCCCACTGCCTGGATGCCTCCCATACAAGTCAAGTTAATCAACTGTTGAAGTTCTGTAAAAATTCATTAATACCATAAGAATGTCATATAATTCTGACTTTTGAGAAGAATTATAAGGGCTTTGAGCCAATCTCCTTAAATTCCCTGATTTATAACCTGTCTTTCCTGATTTGTTTGTATCAGTATAGAATGTAGGGGCTCCAGATTTTGGTGTTCCCCATACAATATGAGGAAGAATCTAGTCAGTTCTTTTTATAAATTGAATTCTCTTGCTTTGGGGATATTTGTCATTAATCTCTCCCCAAAATTACTTCAAGCTCTTTACCAATGTTCAATTTCTGCCCATAATGAATTTCAGCATTAGGAAAAGGTACTACAATTTCTGTTGGGTCTATTCCTGCTAATTGAAGAAGTCTCAATTTTCCTTTTAGAATCAACTCAGAAACCTTTTCCACATAAGTTTTTTTTTTTAATTTTTACTCTATTTATGTGGTAAGAAGAGTCATTTCAAGATAATATCTTCCCTCTGTATTAATAATCCTGTAGGAGAATGCATAGAGGGTAAAATAACCAGAATGCAATTGATCTCTGGATCCAAATGATTCACATGTGTATACTGTAATTTCTTTACCACCAAAACCAATTCTCTCTCAGCTTCACCTGACAATTCTCTTGGACTATTTAAGTCCTTGTCACCATTTAAGGTTTTGCACAAATTACTCAGTTCTTGATTTCTTACTCCAATAGTGGGCTGCAGATAGGCAATGTCTTCCAGCAATCTTTGAGAGTCATTAACAGTATGCAATTGATATCTCCTGGCTAGCTTACAGAGACAGATAGTGCTATGGTAGTTGCTTAGAGATAAAGTACATCAATGGTCTTATCCAGTGCAGGACCACACATGCTGCAATACTGATATTCCATGCATGATGTGCAATTGGCTCAACAGTGGCACAATTGTTATGGGGCAAAAACCTGCCTTCTAATTGAGGCCTTCTCCATAGGAGGGAAGTTTTTAATTTTTTCCAAATTTTTGTAGTATTCTTTTTTTATACTGGATGTTGCTGAAAGGCCAGCTAGCTTTCAGCAGGTCAGAGATTGAAGAGGAGGCATGGAGTTAGCAACTTATCATGCAGTAGACTTTCTCTAATAGAGCAAAATTTAATTCTCTGGGGCCAGTGGGTGCATCAAAACTTAAGTTTTGGAGCTGGTGAAACGTGGAGACACACACACACACACACACACACACACACACACACACACCAGGGTTTCTCTATTGCTTCCCTTACCAGTTTCCTGATGTTTCCCTTTACATCTTTCCTGATGTTTTCCTTATATCTCTTCCATGTTGTATTCCTTCTACATTTGTCCTTCTTTCTTCCTTATTTTTTCCTACAGTTATATATACCAGCAAAATCTTACAAGCAATATAAAAATTACAATGTGGTTACATCCTATTTTTCTTCAAGTGAATGACTACAATGAATACAAGTTAAAAAAAACAGCATGTTTCCCAGTACCCTTACATGATTAAACATTTTACATATTACAAGTGAAAAACAAATTATTCCCAAGGAACCACCTACATTCATGTCTAAGCAACTTGTTGTAGATTAAATAAGTGCAAGCAAAGTATTTTTCTTGCCCAGTTTTTTGCTTGTTTCTTTGTTTGCTTGCTTGCTTGATTTTTACTGGCAGGCAGCAGTTTGCAGTTACAATGAAAAGAATATCATTTCATTATTTATCTCAAAATGTAATCTTATAAAAAAACCTTAAAAGAAAAAAAACTAAATGTTTATATATAAAAACAGTCAATTCTACTTTGTCTTCAGAGTATATACCCACTAATCAACAAGATTTTTATTAAGTCATATCAGGAAACTGAGGGCAAAAATGGATGAGGAGTTAATAATCACTTTTGATCACCAACCCATCCTAGCAAGAAAGGCATGTCAGCTAGTAATAACCCTGCTGCCATTGTTCTTGTTCCCTGACCTCAATGAGTCCCTTGCTCAGCTATCAAAAGTGTACCTTTCTAAACTTTAAATTGCTCCCTAAGATTTTCTACATCAAAGCCATTAACAATATCTTAACCTAACTTTACTAACAATTTACATCTTTCTTATTAATAAATAAAATAAATTCTTTCTATAGGCAGTGGTTGAATCATTAATCTGCTCCAGCAACAATGCTTAGAAAAAGTCAATGACTATTATTTTAAGTACCAGTAATACTGTCCAGTGAGGGCCTAGAAACCCCCTTAGAGTTTCCTACTACTCACAGATTATGAGGAACATGGTGACCATGAGGGCAATGAGCACTTAATGGCTTTTTCTAGCCCCAAATTCCAAAATCCTTTCTCAATGTTCTCAAAAAACACATGTTCAGGTCTGTTACAGCAATGCCCCTCTCCTGGTACCAAACTTTGTCCTGGTTAGGCTTACTATTGCTGTGATGAAACACCATGACCAAAATCAAATTGAGGAGGAAAGGTTTTTTGTTTTGTTTTGTTTTTGTTTTTTTTGTTTTTTGTTTTTTTTAACCTTATACTTTCACGTCTAGGTCCATCAGTGGAGGAAATCATGATAGGAACTCAAGCAGTGCTAGAACCTAGAGGCAAGAGCTGATGCAGAGGCCCTGGAGAGGAGATACCTACTAGATTGCTCCTCATAATTTGCTCAGCCTGCTTTCTTATAGAACCCAAGACCATCAGCCCAGGGATGGCATGACCCACAATGGGCTAAGCCATCCACCATCAATCACTAATTAAGAAAATGCCATACAGCCAGATCTTATGGAGACATTTTCTCAATTGAGGTTCCTTCATTTCAGATGACTTTAAATTATGTCAGATTGCCATAAAATTAGCCAACAAATTAGTCTAACATATCATACAGGATATCATTGTTGATCAAAGGGTTTGTGGGTGGTTTGGTGTTGATGTTTCTCTTTTCTGTTTTATGCAGACTACTTTTTTGTACTAAAGATTCTAGCATGTATGAGTGAAGGCTTTGTGTAGGTATCGGCTCAACTTCTCCTTGTTCAATGAGTTGTGTTGGTATCATTTTCAGAAATGAAGCCTTGCTGTCAGTTTGAGGAGAACAATATATAATCATGGCAACAGCCAGGGTTGGTTGGGGGTTTCCATGGGACACCATTAATGAACAACTCAGGTAGATGTAACTCAATCCCTGTACTGGGAGCTTCATTTGGTGACAAGAAACAGCTAATTGGGCTCTGTCTCCCTCATTATTTGGTGATATCATTTAGATATCTTCATATGTGTGTATGTTTTAGGAAGCTACTAAAGTATGAGGTTTTTATACCATCCCTCAAATGGCCCTCAATTTCAACTGAATCTGTCCATATCTCTCTCTCATCTCCCTCTTCACTCCCATCTCTACTTGATCCTCCTGTTCTAGTGTCCCTGTCTTCCTCTACTCCTATTCTTCTTAGATTTGGTCTTTTCACAGTGTTCCAGATTTTCTCAATGCTTTGTGCTAGGACTTTTTTAGATTTAATATTTTCTTTGACTAAAGTATCCATTTCTTCTATTGTGTCTTCAATGCCTGTGATTCTGTTTTCGGTCTGTTGTATTCTGTTGGTGATGTTTGTCTCTGAAATTCCCATTTGCATCCCTTTTTCATTTCCAGATTTCTCCCATTTTAGGTTTTCTTTATTGACTCTATTCCACTTTCAGGTCTTGAATGGTTTCATCATTTTCTTCCACTGTTTGTGTTTTTACAGGTTTCTTTAAAGGATTTATTCATTTCCTCTTTAAGGACTTCTATCATATTCATAAGGGCTACTTTAATTTCTTTTTCTTGTGCTTCAGCTATGTTGCAACGCTCAGGAACTTCTGTGGTAGAGCTGCTGGGCTCTATTTGGAGACATATTGTCCTGACTTTTATTGATTGTATTTTACACTGAGGTCTATGTTTGGGAAGATTGCAATTATAGATGCTGATATATGGTCTTGTTTTTGTTGGGTGGGTGTTTTCTTCCTTGGTTGCTGTTGCCCTCTCTGGTTCTTAGGAAAGTATGGTGGCTGTGTGTTGAGTGGTAAGAAATTCTTCTGGGATCCAGAAAAGTGTGTCCATTGGGTGTTCCAGGTAAAATGTATTTCTAGGTTTTGGTAGCTGACATGTATGAATGGGGATGGACTAGAAGGAAGTGGCAGAGAGGGCCCACAGAAGGAGAAAAGCGGTGTGTTTTACCAGGATCTGCTCAGCCCTCTAGAAATAGGGGCAGGGAGTGAGGAGAGGCCACAACAGGTAGTCTGCTATAGATCTGGGGATGAGACAGGGGAATGGATATGGAGGAGAGGAGGGTAAGTGAAAATCTGAAGCTCACTTGCCTACTTGCTTCTCAGGCTTGGCTGGCAGGTTCCCAGAGAAAGCCAGCTGGAGTTGGGTCTGGGATAAGAGGATGATTGGGGAAGGAAGGTTGGAGAAGAAGCTCTGCATGATCTGCTGGAGTTGGGGGTAGAGAGGAGTTGGAGGCCTTATCAGTTGATCTGCTACAGAGTTGGAGTGAGACTGGGGGATTAGATTTGCTGGAGAGGAAGGAGCCTTGAAGTTTCATAGCTAAACTAGTTTTTCCCTGGCAGGAGTAGCCTGTGAGTTCCTGGAGAATGTCTGCTGGATTTGGGACAGGGATAAAGTGATGAGTGGGGGAAGAAAGGTTGGAGGGGAAGATCTGTGTGTTCCAACAGAGATGGGGACAAGCATGGAGAAGAGGCTGAAGCAGGTGATCTGCTATAGGGCTGGGGATGTGACAGGGAATTGGATTTAAAGGAAAGGAGAGAGAGGTGAAGTTATCCTCTCTGTTTCCATGGCCTGCAGGGCCAGCTCTTTCCAGGGAATGCCTGCTGATGTTAGAGATTGGATAGTGGGATGAGTTGAGTAAAGAAATATTACAGAAGGTCTACATGTTCTGTTGGGGTTGGGAATCATAGAGGAAGGGGAGAGTATAGTAGATGTTCTGCTGCAGAGCTGAGGGACTTGGAGGAATTGAGGGAGAGTGAATATATGCACTTAACTGACCTGCTTCCCTGAGTGGTCTGTGGGTCCTGAAATAGTAATATTTTTAACATTTAAAAAAAGACATGGAAACTCTTGTAAATATTTCTCAGTTTTCTTCAATGTTTTAAAGCAAATAGTTTCAAATCTTAACAGCTCAGTGCACTGTAATGTCTAAACATTTTTCGTATATATAATTTGCAAAGGAATTCAGAATCTTTTAGTATGTGGCACTATAAAATAGAGATATGGAATGAAATAAGACCATTTGTATACTTATTATGGAATAAAGAGTCATGAGAGATATGTCTGGATAGAAAGCAGAAGTCATAGAGGAATCAGGGACTAGAATTTGCAAAACTTCTGAAAGTTAGGCAATTTAGATTGTCATCCTGAATTAAAACATAGTAGAATACTCCCTACTGTATTGGACTCTTTACTTGTATTCCTTAGTATGTGACATCATTTCAGAATTAGTAATTAGAACATAGCACTGAGTACAGAGGTACCTTCAAAATTACAGAGATACTCAGTATACGTTAGACAGAAAAATGTACCAATGTTTGTTTGGACGCCCTGGCTCTTTGTGCATTTTTATTAGTGAACAGTTCTACATGGTCCTGTTACCTATTAATTGCCAGGACTTTCTGAGGCCCAGAGTTCTCCTCAGTGCTGCTTTGACTTCTTGTTCCTTAAACTATAGATGGATGGGGTTCTGCTGTGGGATGTTCTGTATGTCAAATTGCTCTGATTGGTCAATAAATGAAACATTGATTGGCCAGTGGCCAAGCAGGAAGTTTAGGCAGGACTAACAGAGAGGAGAATTGAGAGAACAGAAAAGGCAGAGGGAGACACTGCCAGCCGCCGCCATGACAAGAAGCATGTGAAGATGCCAGTAAGCCTTGAGTCACATGGCAAGGTATAGATTTATAGAAATGGGTTAATTTAAGATATAAGAACAGTTAGCAAGAAGCCTGCCATGGCCATATAGTTTGTAAATAATATAAGCATCTGTGTGTTTATTTTATAAGTGGGCTGTCTGACTGCTGGGGAGAGAAAACACCAGCTACAAATGGTGCCCAACAGCTCCAGTTTCCTCCTTAAACCTGAGAATACTTAATAAGCAATTCTAAACAGAGCCAAAACCAGGTTCCTGTTTCATGTCTCATATAGGCAGCTAGACACCACAAAACTCAGGTTTGAGCTACTGGCACATTCCTGGCATTTGTGCTCGACCTGCAGTATGGCGGGAATGAGGCATCTACAAGGGGCCCATTATACTGCTGCTGTGTGGTGGATTTAGCCTTTGCTAGTATAAAAAAAAAAGAGGTTTCTGGGCTACAAGCTGCTTGGATAAAAGCATAGACCCACGATGACTTCCAGAGCTGTCGGTAAACATACCACCACCATGTTGGGAAGCTGAGGTGGGCAGAGCCAGCAGCCATAGCGCTGTTTCAGTCTTACAAATGCGGCAGTTTAAAGCAATAGATTCACAATAAGACAGATTCAGATGAAATAGTTTACAATGTGTGTAAAATATATGTAGGCTTGAAAGAGACAAAAAGGTGATATATACAGTTATATAAAAAATACATAGTTTTAAAAATGAAGTCTTTAAAGAGACATAATATAAAAAATAAGCCACATAAAGATGAATATTACACAGAGAATCTGGATTGTGTTGTATTTGGGATTTTTAACTGCAGAAAAACATTTGATTGTAAAAGCTGTTGAGTTATGCCAAAATGTATATTTTAAAGGTACCTTGACTTCAAAATTTGGATATAAGGATATGTTGCTTTGGAAAGGAGACTCTGCTTTTGTTCCCACAGAAAGTCAAAGGCTATGGATTTGTTCCAGATTAAGATACATCAGGTTTGACCAGCCAAGACCCCCTGTAAATTCTCTGATGACACCAAGGTCCAGATGATCCAACATCCAGAATCGTTTCAAGGCAACTGGCTCAGACAATACACCCTCACAGACTACTCCATGATCCTAAAATTTTCTTTGTGTCCCCATAAGATACAGTTCCCCACTCCAGCAGGAAGTAATAAGAGAAGCTACACCCAAATTCCCAAATATACCAAACTGGCTTTGGAGATGTGTAAAAGTTAAAACCTTCCTCTTTAAAAAAAAAAAAGAAAAAAGAAAAGGGGAAGTGCTCTGGGATGTTCTGTATGTCAAATTGCTCTGAGGGTCAATAAATAAATAATGATTGGCCAGTGGCCAGGCAGGAAATATAGACGAGACTAACAGAGAGGAGAATTGAGAGAACAGGAAGGCGGAGGGAGACACTGCCAGCCGCCGCCATGACAAGAAGCATGTGAAGATGGCAAGGTATAGATTTATAGAAATGGAATAATTTAAGATGGAAGAACTAGATAACTAGAAGCCTGAGCCATTAAGCCAAAAAGTTTAAAAAATATAAGTCTCTGTGTTTACTTGGTTGGGTCTGAGCAGCTGTGGGACTGGTGGGTGACAGAGATTTGCCCTGACTGTGGGCCAGGCAGGAAAACTCTAGCTACAGGGTTCAGCATGGATGTCACTGCTGTGTAGAAGAGGGCCAAGAGTTTATCCGTTCCTGGTGAGTGGCTAGCCTTGGGCCTCAAGTACGTGGCAGATGTTGAGCCATAGAAGAGTGTGACTACAAGTAGGTGGGAGGAACAGGTGGAGAGAGCTTTATGGCGCCCCTCAGGTGAAGGCATCACCAGCACTGCAACCAGAATTCTGACATAGGAAGAAATGATCAGTAAAAATAGGCTGAATATGCAGAGAACTGCTGCCACAAAGATGGCAGCCTCATTTTGGGATGTATCTCCACAGGCAAGTTCCAGGAGAGGTGGAAGGTCACAGAAGAAGTGGTCTATCTCACAGGGTCCACAGAAGTTCAAAGAAAAAATAAATTTGGTCTGTCCCAATCCTACTATGCATCCCATTCCCCATGAAACCATTGCCAAATGGGCACATGCTCCACGACTCACTCGGGTTACATAATGGAGTGGAGAGCAAATGGCCATGTAATAGTCAAAAGCCATGGCTGCCAACAGGCAGCACTTAGTTATTCCGAAGAATGTGAAGAAAAACATCTGTGTGGCACAACCCTCCCGAGAGATCCCTCGAGCCTCACTCACAAGGCTCTGCAGCATCTTGGGTATGACAGAGGAAGTGTAGCCAATCTCCAGGAGAGACAAGTTGGCCAGGAAAAAGTACATGGGGGTGTGCAGGGATGGACTGGCACAGATGGCAAGGGCTATGAGTGCATTGCCTGCCAGTGACACTAAGAACATGAGGAGGATGAGGGTGAACAGGAGGAAGCACTCTCCAGGGACCTCAGAGAACTTGGCAAATGCAAAGCATTTGACAGACAAGCTGTTCTCCTGCCACAGAGAGCAATTGACAGTCATCTCCTGGAAGAGAGAACAGCAAGTAATCAGAAGTATTCTTGCAGATGAAGGAAATTATTCAATTTAATACTTTTAGAGTCTCAGTTAAAAATCTTTACCTGCAGCCATAAAATTAAAGTTTACAAGCAATGATTCATCCTCACAGATTTTCATATCTAATCCTTTCTCTGTTTATCACATCAGGTGATTTTCCAAAGTGTACTGAGCATTATACCAAGTGTCCAAGGATTTAGGCAAGGTGGTACACACTTGTATCCCCAGCACTGATGAAGCTGAGGCAGAAGGCTTACTGTGGGTTTGAGTTCAGTCTCACTTAATGGAGTAAAATATCATTCAATATGTATTTAACATTCTAGGATACATAAAATAATAATGTAGTAATGAAACTTTATTAATGTAAGGATTTCCAAAATGTTTAAAAAGTATCAATTGAGTGACATTGATTAATGACCCCAATATATTATGGCTTGTAACAAGTTAAATATGGGCATCCATGTCATATCCTTAAGGTAGACAATAAATATCTTTTCTTGTTAAATAAACGTCATTAATCATATCACTATATTATTAAGTATATATGATATATTTCACATATGTGTATGCATGTATAAAAGTGTATGTGTACATATATGTGTATATTAGTGACTACTAAATACAATGTTTGATTCGTCCTATGGGGATAAGGGAAATAAAATTAGTTTACTTATTTTAAAAAAGATATTATTCAAATAAAAGAAAAGGAAAACATTAATTGTGGCTCAATTCTTTCTGCATGCTTCTCATTGACTAGTTACCAGTGTCACCCAGAAAAGCTGCTCTCCTACCTACTCACATCTAGGCTTCCCTGTTGCCACAGATGCCCTCTCCCCAACCCTTCACAGAGTGTATTGGGTCTAGAGTATTCTGTGATTTCTACTGTTAATATCCAGCTAATATTTCTATTGCTAAAAGCATTAAAAGTATCATTTCCTCAAGGAAAACTCATTTTTGCGAAGGAAAAGTAAAATCAATACCCACTTAATATAAATGATTGCTATAATGCATAGAATTAAAGGCAGGGCACATCCTGAGGTCTAGTAGTTTAGTGAGGTGGTCAGAGGAGATTTTTAAGAAAAGATGTACAAGTTGAGACACAAGAGAGAAGTGGGGTTAACCAAAGAGCACCACAACCTCTCAATGCACAGCTGAGTGCAATGCTGAGATGACCTCAGCATAGCAGCTGATTTCTGTATCTTAGTAGTTCCCATCTTTAATAGAGCATGGGGTCTTAGTGATAGTGTCATTGCCTGCAAGTTAAATTTCTGTTTTCTTAGTGTGATTCACAAGATTCTATGGATCAGGGCGTTGAGTTAAATAAAGAAAAAAAGGGTAAAAAAGATTGAGTCTTGGTATATGCAGGCTAGCCTCAAATTCCCAATTTCCCTGCCTCAGTCTCTTGAATCCTGGAATTCCAGGAGTAAGCCATCAACCCTGGCTTGATAGAAATTTCTTCTAACCTTCCATGGACCACATATTACAATCCCATCAAACTACTTGAAATTAGTACACGTAGTGTTTACACACTTCAATTTCTTTTTGCTCATTTTCTTACTGGGAGGCTGTTGTATACTTGATTGCTTATCTAGCAAACTCTTCAGTTCCAGTATTGATTTATCTTTTTTCTGGAAATCACCCAACTCTTTCTCCTAGCAGTCACACTCCATGCTTTTCACATAACCTGCTAAAATAGCACTTACCACTGTGGTAGCGATTACTTTTGGTTTCTTTCTGAGTGTAGCCTTATACAGAGACTGAGTATAGGCTTCACTTTTCTTATCATTACATTTGCCATCTTTACCAATCCATAAGTTCTCATGCAATAAGTTTCAATGTTTAACTTACTCTGCTTCCTTAGATATTCTGTCTGCTGCTGCCCATTATATCCTCTGAAGTTCATTCTCATGTCCCTCAAATATTTCAGATTCAGCTTATTTATCTCTCAATCTGATATTTTTTCCTTCCAAATAAGATGGCCCTTACTATTTAGTGAAGTATATGTGTGACTCTGTCAAAGTTTGTTTTTCTCTGCCAAAAATCTGAATACACCATGTTTTCTCCAACAAGGGCAGAATAGAAGATACCGTCTACCATTCGGTCCTCCCTCTATTCACTTGATATAACCAAATATCACCAGGTCATGCTTTGTTGTATGTGAGTAGATCACATCATGGTTGACCCTCAAACCAAATGTGGGCTTCAGGGTTTCCAAATAATTATAAATAATCATATTGCCCATGTTCATGAACATATATAATGCCTCTACATACATATAAACCACATACACTTCTATGCCTGTGTATCTATGCAGAAACACACACAGATGCACATAGGGTAGACCAAGGGATCACTCTGGGGAGAATGTGAATAATTTAAAATCTTAGTATAGACAACAATGCTGGATATGTTAGTTTGAACAAATGTTACTATTTGTTCAAACTCTGTTCCTCAATTTGACCACTTATAAAAGGGGCTGAGTAAAAAAATACTCCCCATGAGGTTGCTGCAATAAGAATTAAGTTAATTCCCAATGTCACTTTAAAAGTTGGTCAGGTATTGACATGAACATGGTTGTATATCTACACACAGCCATATTATTTTTACCTTTGTGTACACTCTATTTTGGGGAACTTCACACCACAATCCATAATCCTTGTTCATATCCATTAATTGTTCTCTAAATTATAATTTTTATATTGTGTGTAATGGAAAAGCAAAAAAAAAAAAAAACTAGAACTTGCATGCATATATAAAAACGGTGCCCAAATCTTCTATCCTGAGGGGATACTGTTGTGAATAATACATTGTTGAATCTATTAGATGGATATTCACCCATACATACACAAGCTCTAAAAACTTAAGGATAGAGAACACATGGACTGATTTAATTTCTGATGAGCATGAAGCAGGAAATCTGTGATTACTTGGACTCTCAGGGTACTCTGCTCTTGTAAAAATTGCTAAAACACTAAGTATTCTGCTGTGGTGAATTTTACACTTACTTTAAAGTATTATAAACATTTCCCTGTAGTATATTAAATTCAAATATCTGTATTTCTCATGTATTATGTATTAAAAAATCCATGTGTGATTGAGCAAAGGAAAACAAAAAAAAGAAAAAACCCAAAAAGCCAACCCAGAAAATGGCTAATTTTTAATGTGAAATATTATCTTAAACCCTGCCTTTTAGTAGCTGTTTTTGTATTTGAATAGAGAGCTCTCCATAAGGAGAGTGGTCCTGAATCTCAGTTAAATTTTCAGGAACTCAACTTAGGACAGGCAACCAGAATATTTTCATCTCAATCTGTGGAGTGAGAATGATTGACTCAGAAGGAATGTCAAGATTCTTGAGAAAGAAACAAGGGTCAGGACACTCTGATGTGAACATCCCATCTGCCTCTCACCTTTTCCATTTTCTTGACCTAAAGTTTGGATTCACTAGTTCCTTGTAAATACTGCATGATGTAATCTTTCCCATCTTTCTAGTTAAGCTGTTTGAAGTGGTTTCCTATAGAGAATCAGCTCTATTTTATATGTCAACCTTCAGTGTCATAAAGTGTGCACTAAACACTGATAAGGTCTGGAGGTTTATACCACCAGGTGTGTTTTTATTGGCAACTGGATATATGCAAGAGATGGTGCACGACATGAGAGTATCTTGATATCTGACAGTCTTGGTTTTGCATGTTACCTTACACAGCCTGGAGACCCAAGTCAAGCTCACCCTACATGGTTCTGCTTTGTGAATGATACAGGTGAAAAAAACCATTTTCCCCTGGTGTCACAAGATTAGGAATATTCATTGGTGGGTTTGGTCCCTTATCTGATCTTTTAAAGTCATGACACACTGTTAGATACTGTTTCTGAAACACTGCAGTGTCTCTATATAGAAACTATCAGAAAGTGAGAGTTTCACCATTATATAATGGGTGTCTCTAAAATTCTGTAATAGCACACACAGTTTCTGTAGACTGGTCAAGAAAAGATTATTAGGAGCTCACCCCTGACTTCCCAGTTTCACTATATTTCACCAAGGACCACTAATTCGGTTGACTTTATGTTAACCCGGTAGAAAGGGTGGGGTCACTTGATTAGACTGCAATGTACCATATAACATAGTATCACAGTGATAAGTGAATTCTAATTTACCATGAAACAAGTGATTGAAAATAATAGACAGCTGTTTTCTAAGAGCAATGCTCAAGTCTGCACAAACTTTAGTAGCCTTAAAAGTAGGAGACAATAACTAATTAGAATAAAAAGAATGGAAAATGTTTTGAGTATCAGATGTCCTTTTAAATACTTCAATTCACTCTCCCCAGGCCTAATCTTGATAATTAACTCTGGCACTTACCTCCAGTCACAGTACTTGAAGAGATTAGGTGGATTCTGCTTCTGATTAGCCACTTCTGGCTTTCTCTTCATCCTTTCCTTACAACATACAGGGGACCCACACCATCCCCATCCTCATCTGTGCAATGTACTGAAAAGCTTTTGTTATGGAGAAAAACCATGCCTGATGTCAAGAAGACTGTGTCTCAAGAGAGAGCACCATGTCCTTCAAGGCAATGTCCTGGTATTCCCCACCTCTCTCTCTCTCTGTCTCTGTCTCTGTCTCTGTCTCTCTCTGTCTCTCTGTCTCTGTCTCTCTCTCTCTCTCTCTCTCTCACACACACACACACACACACACACACACACACACACACACACTCACACCATACTACTCCCAGGACACATCCACACTTTCTCCTTTCCTGGAAAACAATGAACCCTAAGCATATTATACTAAAATTTTTCTGTGTTCTGAGTCCTTTTCATCTTACTCTCCCCAGGAGACTCACAATCTTTTCTCACTGGTGAGTTTCAGGAGGCATCTCATTGCTCTCCTGAGAGTCCTTATGGATAGGGCAATAGCTCTGTGCAGAGGAGCCTCACTCTGCAACAGCCCCTTCTCCTGAGAAATAGTTCTGTCACAGAACATCTGAATCTCTCCATCCACAAGGGGAGTGTCTCAATAGCCTAATCATCTTTCTACTGCATCAACATTGCCACACTGATGACAAAGATCCAATATGTGGTCTCCTGGAGAACAAGTCATACAAACCAGAGCATTTTTTCATGCCTAGGCACTCTGAGTTTTGAGTTAAAGTAATGAATATTATACTCTTATCATGCTAGTGAAGAGTAAATAAAGTTTTCAATCTCATCGTAGTGTGTTGACTGTGGGTTTGGCATAAATGCTGGTTATTTCCTTCTGTTAGTAATTTATCATCTGTTTTTTTAATCCTGGAAATATTTTGAATTTTATGAAATGAAATCTTCACCATCTGAAATAATTGTTTGTTGTTGAAATCATTCACCTATCAATAGCTTAGATCATATAGCGTGTAAATTGTTTTACTATTTTTCTGGACTCAGTCTCTAGTACTGTGTTGTAGGTGATTGTTGTTATTATTGCTTTATCCTTGCTGCAAGTGATGCTGGTTTGAGTTTTATTCTCATGAGAGGTCTGTTTGGCTTCACCAACGAGATTATATTGACCTGATTTGGGCAACAAAAAAAGAGGGGCATAGTCTATGTTCTACTACCTTTTGGAAGAGTTTGAAGGTATTTATCTTATAATAAATGGTTGACAGAATCTATCAAAGAACTCATCTGTTCACAGACTTTATTTCTGTTGTAAATGAGCACTGATGTAGTCTATGCAACCATTATGGGTAAATTCAGATCTTATGTTTCTACATTAAACATCATTAGTAGCTTTTGCTTCTAGGACTTTGTGCATCTTAAGACATAAGGGAAATACTAAAAAACATAAAAGAATAAAGTTAATTTCTTTTATTATAATCATATTATAGTACAATAAAACTAGAAATCAATAGAAAGAGAGCACAGAAACTACAAGACCACCTGGAATAGAACAAGACACTTTTGAAAAATTATTGAATTATTCAATGAATCAGGGAGGAAATTTCAAAGTTCCTGGAAAAAAATCAAGTGAACACATAACTTGTAGAGTCTTTGTGATATAGTAAAAGAAGTTCTGAGAGGAAATTCTGAGATGGACCTTGCATAGGAAGAACTGATTTTTGGATCAATCATGGCCTGCTGTTGGGCTGGCAGAGAAATGCTCCCCGCTATGGCCTGAGTTGAGAATATGTAAGAATGAGTAGAATCTGAAGTTCACCAGGGCCTGTGATGGCAAGGTCTGGCTCAAATTGTACTTTCTGGAGCTGACATTGTACTTCAGCAGTAAGCTGAGGTCGTTTTTGTGTGACTTCTTTAAGGCATCAATGTTCGAAGCAGTCAGTTTAGTCATGTCATGACCGCCATACAACTGGCTGCCTGGCTTATAACCTTTGTCTTAGTTAGGGTTTCTATTGCTGAGATGAAACATCATGACAATAAACAACTTGAAAAAGAGGGGGGTTATTTCATCTACAATTTTTAGTCAGCCCATAATCCAAGAAGTCAGGGAAGGAATTCAAAGCAGGAACCTGGAATGCAAAAAAAATGATGTAGGGTCCATGGAGAAATGCTGCTTACTGGCTTACTTGCTCATTCATGGTTTTCTCAGTCAGCTTTCTTAGAGCATCACCAGTCAAGGGGTGACACCATCCACAACGTGCTGGATCCTCTTGCATTAATTACTAATCAAGACAATGTGCAACAGGCTTTTTTGGAGTCTAATATGGTGGGTACATTTTCTCAATTGAGGTTCTCTCTTTCCAAACAACTGTATCTTGTGTCAAGTTGACATAAAACTGGCTACTGGGGTCTGGCCGTGGATCACTGGATCACTGCATCCGGTTCCCTCAGCTCCAGGAGTCCAATTGTCGAGAAAGAGGAGGGTTTGTATGAGCGAGAATTGTTGAGACCAAGGTTGGATAAAGCACAGGGACAAATAGCCAAATGAATGGAAACACATGAACTATGAACCAATAGCTGAGGAGCCCCCAACTGGATCAGGCCCTCTGGATAAGTGAGACAGTTGATTAGCTTGAACTGTTTGGGAGGCATCCAGGCAGTGGGACCGGGTCCTGTACTCAGTGCATGAGTTGGCTGTTTGAAACCTGGGGCTTATACAGGGACACTTGGCTCAGCCTGGGAGGAGGGGACTGGACCTGCCTGGACTGAATCTACCAGGTTGAACTTAATCCTCAGGGGAGTCTTTGCCCTGGAGGAGATGGAAATGGGGCGTGGACTGGGGGAAGGCAGGGGGAGAACAAAGGAATCCGTGGCTGATATGTAAAATTAAATTAAATTATAAAATAAAAAAAACTGGCTACCATAGTTTTTCACTCAAGGAACCCAGGGCACCAGGAGCATATCTGATAGCTATTAATTAAATGGGTCAAAACTTCCCAATGCATATTAGCTTTTTAAATGTATATTTGTATTAAAGATTTACTGCTAACTTAGACCCTACCTAACAGTGATATAATGTCTCATTCCTGCTATAGAGACATAGAGGGAGGTACATTCCTTCAATCTGTCTCAACATGACTTTTTTTTTTTTGGTGTGTGTGTGTGTGTGTGTGTGTGTGTGTGTAATGGTCATCGACAATATACCTCTTTTCCAATGTGTATGCTTGTTTTCAGTTTGTTTTTAGATATGGTTTCAAATGAACCAAGTCTTCTTTTTAGGATCTCCTGAAAGTTATCAAAGAGAAGGATTGTCTGTGTTTGTGTCCATGTTCTTCATGAGACCTATGCTGTTTATATGTTTATTAGCATTCATTTATGGCTGATATCAATAAGACAGTGCCCTCTTCATTTCTAAATGCATGTTTCTGTGATGATGTCTCTCTATACTTGTCTTGATATATGTTTTGTATAAGTTCTTAAGATGTATTGCTCAAGATTACTCAAGAAAATGATTTTAGGCAAATGATTTAGAACAAAGTAGTCTCAAGCAACTCTAGCATATGTACTTTGCTTTGTGAATTTGAAAGAAGTACCAATGAACTTTGTGAGTTTTTGAGAGGTTTATATGTGAGGCCTCTCAAATTTATTGACCACAGAACCTTTTATAAAAATTGAAGAATGTGGATAACACTGTCAAAATAACTACTCTCATTTCTCTCCAACAGAATCCACATATGAAAATCCATCTCTAGGACAATGGTTGGTATGTCATATATTCATCTCTACTCAGGTTAGGGGATCTCAAAGATTATGTTCTGATTATACAGAAACAACTAATCTTGATAAAGGAGATGATTCCATGAGAATCAGGTATCTAATCTTGAGATTTGTGCAGAGTGAGAAATTTATTCTCACTTTCTTCACAATCTTAGTCTAGCATGTGACTTGAGAGCCTGGAAATGTCTCATATTAAAGACTTACCTGTGCAGAATCAGTGACTAAAATACATTTTCCCAGAATAGTTTGCTCTTGGTCACTATTGTGCTTGGTGGTAATTGCCCTATTAGGAATACATGAATCCCTATGTCCCAGTTTGGGTTGACATCATTTCTGCTGCAGAGACACACTTCAGTTTCCCCTGGCTCTGGACAAAACACTTACATCTGATATTTGGCCTTGGATTCAAAGATTCATTTTCAGAATCTTGTGTTTCTGGCAAGCAATATCTTTTCAGCCTATGAAAGTAATAGGAAGAATGAGAGGACAAAATTTTCAGAGGTGAGGAAACAATAATCAATATTTTTCTTTTTCTCTTCTCTCCATAGTACAAACTCTAGCTAAGAAAATAATATTATTTTCATCAACTGCCAAATCAGTTTTCTTTAAATGACTCAACTAATAATTCACATGTCTATTGGCATGCTAATCAGTTTAAAAATTTCTGAATAATATAGTAAATTAAATTTCACTATAAGATTGGATTTGAAATAATTTACATTTTATAGTTACCTTAAATTTGAAGAACATACATTCAGCAATAAGAAAAAGCAAAGATAGAGAAACAAAGAAAGATCACTTCAGTATTTGGAAGAATTTCCTTATGACTTAGATTTATTAAAAATATGAAGTCCTTTCTAATATGGCAATAGTGTTGAATATACATGTGCTGCTGAGGAGAAGATCTATGCCTCTCTGCTTTTGTGTGTATGCATGTAACTACTATGTTCCCTTGACTCTAAATCACTGTATTTTCTGAAAAATTATAGAGAATTGAAATCATTGCTTCCTTATTAAATATTGATATTTAAAATGTGATTAAATTAAAATTCTCATGTCTTCTTTTCCCTCAACAAGGCTGAGTTGCACAAATACCTTTGGACATGATGGCTATATTAGAGGAAAATCTTGAAAACACAATACATAGTAGCTACCTTAACAAAAACACTAACATTTCTGGGAAATCTTATTTTATAAAGCATTATAAAGTTAAAACAGGGTTTCACACAATTCCTAAGGACACTCAAGTACCTTGAATAAGCAATGTAGCATGCACTAAGTTAGGAAAAATACATATCTTTTCAACAAATATGGATGGCAATAGATGTATACATGCATACACATATGTTAACTTTGATTTAGATAATTTAAGAAACATTATACTATTTTATCACATCATTTATTTAATGGATGATTTAAATAATGTTGCTAGTTAAGAGACGAAAAAAAGGGAAAGTAACAATTTAATAGGCTAGTAAAGGTAGCAATTTACCAAAATTACAATTGTGTCTATCCTGTTGTTTATAAATAACTGTTCATTTTAGATTTTAAGAAAGATGTTTAAAAGAAACATTTCTACTCACTTACCATTTCCCTCTCCTTTTAGGACATGTGGTCTGCTCTGTGAAATGGGCACATGTGTAAATTTACATGGTTACAAGCAAAGCAACTCAGGGTTTCAGGAGGGATACCCCGGAAATAGACACTGAGAGGTGGGTAGAATTTGGTAAGCATGACTAAAATAATCTGAGTAAGAAACACAGGATTAATAAAGAAATTAAAACTTGATTTGGTGAGAAGTAACATATTGTTATAATATATTGGGATATCATTCTGAAAAAAGAAAGGAGGATGAAATTGTGCAGAACTTAAATAAAATGGTAACATGAGAAACTGGCATTTTTAGAAATGAACTTTACCTTGATAAATGTCCTATTTTTATATTATTTTTATAGTTATATGCGGTCACGTTAAGAAGGGTTAGAGCCAAAAGATAAGTGGTCATCTGTAAGGCTTTCTATCTAGGATATTCATAAAACTTTGATAAAAACTAAATGAAGAGGGAAATTTAGGGTTTTTGTTCAATATACAATACACACTTGTGTGAAAATGGCATCATGTAGCGCAGTACTGTGTACAATGAATATACACAAAGTAACATTTTAAAAATCTAAATAAAGTAATAAATCAATTGGACCTATATCCTCTATTGTTTGTGCAGTATGAAGTTACAATAACAAGGAAAATAGTTTACAAAACACAAGTTCAAAGGGGGCTATTGAAAGTGAAAATTGAGTCTTAGTTACTATAACATAAAAATAAAACACATAAGTCTAAAATTATTTTACAAAGCTCTAAAATTATTCAACACTAACAAGAGTACTCTATAATAGATTGATAAAATACTCCAGACTAACTGCTTTTATTTTATAAGAAAAATACTGGCAGAAAACTAACCCATGAGTAATGTCTAACAAACAACTAAAACACCATGGTTGTATTGTTTGTTCTCAGCATGGTGTTTACAAATATACATTTCAGGCAGAGAAGTGCATTATCATTTTCTTTTACTTTTTTACCCAAATGCATCTTTGTTACTTTTCCTACTGACAGAATGGGATACCTACCAAGAACCTGTTTATATGTTTGACATCTCTCTGTCTATGTTTTGTGGATAATCTTATAAGTGCTGTTGAGGAAGAAAAGGGTGAATTTCCCAAAAGAACAAGTGATACAACTTGGAAAAACTGAGCAGTCACTGATGATTAAGTATTTTACACATGGTCTGATTTTAGCTCTGAACCTTTTTAAATTATTTTTTCTTTTCCTTTTGAGATTGTATATAATTATGTCATTCTCCCTTCCTTTTCCTTTCTCCAAATCCTCTTATACACCACTCCTTGCTCTCTTTAAATTTATGGCCTTTTTTCAACAATTGTTACATGCACTTAGGAATATCTGTGTCTATATACCTATATGTACATATATCCTGATCAGACTGTATAATGTTACGTGTGTGTTTTCAGGACTGACCATTTGGGACTGGTTAACCAATTGGTGTGCTCTTCCCTGGGTAAGACAATTTCTCCCACTCTCATTCCTTAGTTGTTTGTAGTTCCTGGTTTAGCTCTGTGCCTTTAACAGTTCTCATTGCACTCTGTATTCTATGATCTCTCTCTCTCTCTCTCTCTCTCTCTCTCTCTCTCTCTCTCTCTCTCTCTCTCTCTCTCTCTCTCTCTCTCTCTCTCTTCCATCTCCTTCCTGCCTGTCTCTTATACAGAATATATCCCATCTTCTTCCACCTTTAGGGTCCATATCTCTCATGCAGATTTCTGATCCCTTTCCATTTCCTTTTTATCTAACATGCATTTCTGCACTTGTCACCCTCCTTTTTGTGAGTAGAGTGATGATAATCAACAACAGCTCAGGTGGCAGTTTCATCCTGGTGGGCTTCTCTGATCAGCCACAACTTGAAAAGATCCTCTTTGTGGTGGTGCTAATCTCCTACCTCCTGACACTGGTCGGCAACACAGCGATCATCCTTGTCTCCTGTTTGGATTCCGTGCTCCAAACACCCATGTACTACTTCCTTACAAACCTCTCTTTGGTTGATATCTGCTTTTCCACCAGCATTGTTCCTCAGCTGCTGTGGAACCTCCATGGTCCAGCCAAGACAATTACTGCCACAGGCTGTGCTGTTCAGCTTTATGTGTCCCTGGCTCTGGGGTCCACTGAGTGTGTTCTCCTTGCAGTTATGGCCTTTGATCGCTATGCTGCTGTTTGCCGGCCACTCCATTATGCCACAGTCATGCACCCGCGGCTCTGCCAGTCTCTTGCAGGAATCGCATGGCTGAGTGGAGTGGGCAACACACTGATTCAGGGCACCATCACCCTCCGCCTGCCTCGCTGTGGGAACCACAGGATTTATCACTTCATCTGTGAAGTTCCTGCCATGATCAAGTTAGCCTGTGTAGACATTCATGCCAACGAAGTGCAGCTTTTCATGGCTTCCTTGGTGCTGCTCCTCCTTCCCCTGGCACTCATCTTGGTATCCTATGGGTACATTGCCCAAGCACTGATGAGGTTAAGGTCAGCTCTAACCTGGGGTAAAGCTCTTGGAACCTGTGGATCCCACCTGCTGGTAGTAGTGCTATTTTATGGCACAATCACCGCTGTCTACATCCAGCCTAATAGCTCCTATGCACATAATCAAGGGAAGTTCATCACCCTTTTGTACACTGTGGTTATTCCTACTCTAAACCCCCTCATTTACACTTTAAGAAACAAAGATGTGAAGGGGGCTTTGAAAAGGCTGGTGAGAAAAGATAACAACACCAGAGAGAAAATTCTTGGGAAGTAGAGATATAAATCTGTTCCCACTAAGATGAAGGTGCTGATCCAGATGCATTACCCAGGGTCACCCTGACACAGATGATCCAAAACCAAACTCACAGGCCTCTCTGGAGTGGTACCAGCAATAAAACCACTTCCCTAGTTATCAAACTCAGATATGTCCCATTTTATTCCTGATAATCAGATAATCTAATAAACTGAAAACAACATTTGCTGTTGTCAAGACTCCTCCAATCATTTTTATTTTTCTTATGGTCATTCTTTTATTAAGAATTCTGGCTCTATCTTATTAGAGTAAATATGTCTATTGGTTGATCTCTTTTCTATAAAGTGTGTTTACAGCTAACTAGACACCTTTGGGGAATTCTTTAGTAGTGTGTTTATGTGAACCCAATGAAATATGGTTCCCTATATTTTTGGACTAAGGTCTCCTGGTAGTGCCCTAGTCTAAGCCAGACACCTGGGGTTTTTTCCCCCCTCACTGTTCTGCTCTGCTCCGGTGTCTCCTAGTGGAGTTTTGTTGTATTTTACATGCTATGTTTTTACTAAATAAGATTTTCACTAAAATTTTAATTTTACATATCAAATTATGTCCATTGGGTGGTGATTCTTGAGCTTTGATTTCTGTATTTGCAATATTAGGTGATTTTTTTAAATCATGTGATCTTAGAAATCCAGTCCCTTCTAGGAAAAATCAAGACAGGTAATTTGAAGAACTATAAAATTATTATGAATTCACATGTTCTCAAATTCAGACTTCTATAGTTAGTTTGTAAATTTCTTTAAATGTTTAAATAATGTGAAATGCATGTTCCTTTGGATTTCTATAGCTAAGCAAAGCAGAGACAAAAACCTTATAAAACTATAAATTGGACAAATTAACGAGAAAATGTGTTTCTTAAAGGCATATAAATCTAAATTTAAAAGTCACCCCAATTATCTGTAATTTTGTCTAATTAATAAATAATCCATTAATAACACTAAAAAGTACGCTTGATTACTGAAATTGAAGAAATTTTTCATAGAACTCTTCTGTACAAAGTTAGGTTGCTAACGTGCTGAATATTTTCACTCACATTTACAATAGAGTTTACCCACTATTCAGTGCTTTTATCGGATTCCAAGATGCCTGATGTTGCTACACAGACAACATTATTAACTAAAATCAAAGGGAAGATATTGTACCAAGATCTCAATAGATAAACACTTTTCAAACAAAATTACAGCACTTTCATTTCTGATTTAAAATTACTACAAAAATGTAGGATTGAGACAGTATGAAGTATTCGGTATTCAGCCATGAATACTTGACATTTGCAGAGGCTTCGCTTGTGATTGTTTCTCTAGTTTTTGATAAACCCATTTAAAATATTTATCATACTTTATTAATGCATATAACTGTCTATGTGCACATGCATACAGATGCCTGAGGAAGCCAAAGAGTTATTGAATTCTCTAGAGCTGTAGCTGTCCAGTTGGGCACTGAGAATAATGTGAATAGAACTCAGGTCCTCTGCAGGAACTGTGTGCACTCTGAACAGCTGAGGTACTTTCTGCAGCCCTTGATGGTCTTTGGTGTTACCAGCTTTCTTCTTAGACCTATTTTGATGCATCCCTAAGGTTTTGTTATGGTGTGCTTCCCTCTTTGTTGTTGTTTTGGGTACAAATATTTTTATTAAATTTGTTTTAGACCACTTTGCACATGTATGAATGCACACTGAATGCTCTCATTCCTTTTGTTAAAATTATCATTGTAATTTTTCCATTGGCTAATGGGTGGTTGGAGGAATATGCTTTTTAATTTCCATGTTTGTGACTATTATAAAGATTTTCTTATTATTGATTCCTAGTGTTGCACTATAGTGATCAGAGAAGATACTTAATAACTTTGACATTGTTTTTTATTAGTTAAGACATAGTTTCTAAATTTTCCTAGATTTTATTTATCCTGGAGACTGTTTGTGCTGGTTAGTCAATTCCAAACAAACTAGAGACTGTAGCTGAAAATTTTCCTGTGTCCCAGCTGGCCAATGGTTGGGACAAATCTCTCCCACTTGCATCCCCTAAGTAAACATGCAGAGGCTTATATTAATTATAACTGCCCAGCTAGCTCAGTTGGTAGAGCATGGGACTCTTAATCCCAGGGTCGTGGGTTCGAGCTCCACATTGGGTGCCAAATCTCTCCCATTCTCATCCCCAAGTAAACACACAGAGACTTATATTAATTATAATTAACTGGCCATTAGCTAAGACTTATTACTGACTAGCTCTTACACTTAAGTTAGCCCATAATTCTTATCTATGTTTAGCCATGTACCTTTTCTCAGTTCTGCCTACACATCTTGCTTCCTGTGTGTCTGGCTTGTGACTCCTGACTCAGCCTTCCTGTTCCCAGAATTCTCCTTTTCCCCTTAGCCTGCCTATACTTCCTGCCTGGCTACTGGCCAATCAGTGTTTTTTTTTTTTTTTTTAATCAACCAGAGCAACACATATTCACAGCATACAGAATGATATTCCACAGCAAGAGACACCTGGGAAGAAGAACCTCAAGAGAGAAATTGCCTCCATCATATTGACCGATAGGCACATTTGTGGATAATTTTCTTGAATTTAATTTATGGAGGAGGGCCAAGAGCACATAGATGGTACCATTCCTAGTCAGATGAGCGCCTGTGTTTTATAAGACAGATAGCTGAACATGAGCCTAGAAGGAGGCAAAGAAGCAACATGCTTCTGCGGTTTCTGTTTCAGTTCCTGTCTCTAGGTTCCTACTCTGAGCTCCTGCTATGGCTTCCTTTGATGATTGACTGTTTTTTTTTTTTAATTTTGATTTATTTATTTATTATGTATACAGTGTTCTTCCTGCATGTATGCCTGCAGGCCAGAAGAGGGTACTAGATCTCATTACAGATGGTTGTGAGCCACCATGTGGTTGCTGGGAATTGAACTCAGGACATCTGGAAGAACAGCCAGTGTTCTTAACTGCTGAGCCATTTCTCCAGCTCCCCTGATGATTGACTGTTAATTGGAAGTGTAAGATGAAATAAAAGCCTTTACCTAAAAGCTGTTTTTCTTCAGTGTTCTGTCAGAGCAACAGAAAGCAAACCAGGGCAGCATTTATGGACAGTTGAGATCCCTGTGTGTTCTCAAGCTGAGGGAGGGAATGTTTGCTAGACACTAGGATCATTGTATTCAACATGATTTAAGTCCAGTATTTCCTTTTTCTTTTCTTTTGTATAATCTGTCCAGGTGGATTAAAGGCCCCCACTACTTTATCTCTGTGTTGCAGTCTGTCTTTCTATTTGAGTCTATTCATACTTATATATTGAAATGCTCTCAGGCTACATACGTCATGTTTACAATTTTCTTATTAAATTAACTGTTGAACATTAAGTAATGTCTCTCTCTTTTTTATAGTTTCAAAAACTTAAAGTCTGTTTTATCTGATTTAAGTATAGCTATTGCAGCTATGTTCTGGTTTCCCCTTTTAAGGAATATTTTCTTCTAACCCTTCATTTTTAATGTTTAAATGTCCCCACAAATCAAGCGAGTCCTTGCAGTTTACAGATGGATCCTGTTATTCTTTTTAGTTATCTACCTAATCTGTATATTATATCAAATAATTTTATCTGTTTGCATTCTAGGTAATTACTGACACTAAAACCATTTTGATAATTGTTCAAATAACCTGTCGTCTAATTATAACAGATGACTTTAAGCTAAATTAATTTGATTACAATGAACAAAAAGTATATTTTAAATCCATATAGCTGTCATATTTTGGATTTTCTTATTATCATTTATCTCTTTATATTACATATATATTAAAATTATTCTATAACTTTTAATAACTTTATATTTAATGTTGATATATTTACATATCATCATTAAATATTTAGCATATTCTGAATTTGAGTGTATATTAGTAATAAAAGTATTGCAGTTTTAGTATTGCTCATTGGTGTCTTTTTCCTTCTGCTTCTAAGAACTCTCCCAGTTTTTAAAATCTGATTGGTCTGGGTGGTGATGAACTACCCCAGCTTGTCTGTCTTAGGAAATAGCTAGCTCTTCATGACTTCAGAAGGGCAGATTTGGTGGGTGGAATTTTCTTTCTTCCTTCCTTAATTTCTTCCTTCCTTCCTTCCTTCCTTCCTTCCTTCCTTCCTTCCTTCCTTCCTTCCTTCCTTCTTTCCTTTCTTTCTTTCTAGTTTGTCATTAGGAGTAATTTTATTTCTATGTTCCTTTAGCACTCTCAGATGTGGGTTTCATAATCCAATTTCAAAAAGACAGATGTGTAGCATGATCTGTTTAAAGGGTCCTCTGGCAGTAGGATCAGAATTCATTCCTTGTGCATGAGCAGGCCTTTTGGAGCCCACTTTTATAATGGGACACCTCACACAGCCTTGAGGCAGTGGGAGGGGCTTGGACCTGCCTCTACTAAATGTACCTTTCCATGGGAAGCCTTACCTTCTTGTAGGAGGGAATGGGAGGTGGGGTGAGAGGGGGAGACTGGAGGGGCAGGAGCAGGGAAGAGGGGTTTTTTAGTATGTAAAACAAATTAAAATTGTTTCTTAATAAAAAAAAAAGTGGTTTGCTGTGGGATGTTCTGTATGGCAAATGTGTTGCTAATTAGTCAATAAATAAAACACTGATTGGTCATTGGCTAGGCAGGAAGTGTAGGCAGGACAAGGAGGAGAATAAAGCTGGGAAGTGGAAGGCTGAGTCAGAGAGACACTGCCAGCCGCCATGATGACAAACAGCATGTGAAGATGCCGGTAAGCCACGAGTCACGTGGCAAGGTATAGATTAATGGAAATGGATTAATTTAAGCTGTAAGAACAATTAGCAAGAAGCCTGCCATGGCCATACAGTTTGTAACCAATATAAGTCTCTGTGTTTACTTGGTCGGTTCTGAGTGGCTGTGGGACTGGCAGGTGAGAGAGATTTGTCCTGACTGTGAGCCAGGCAGGGAAACTCTAGCTACAGTGGTTGGTTACTCTCATAACATTTGTGCAACTGTTGTGCCAGTATAATTTGCAGGCAGGTGATAGATCCTGTTGACATGCTTAGCTGGGATAATGTACCATTCTTTTACTGTCAACTGTATTATTCTCTATGAGATTATGTTTTATCATATAAGTAGTAACATTAGTTGATGGACACTAAAAATGATCTACAAAAAGATTTAGCTTAAAGAGTAATAAAAAGTATGGTGTAAGTGGGGGAGAAAGCAAGAAAAGTCTTATGTGGCAATACTGCATTTAAATCTCTACAGAAAATGTTCTCATTGCCACAGTTATAAACAGCTGAGGACATGACCAGTCATAGGATTTTCTCTATTGCTCTCAGTTTTGTTTGTGTTCCTGTTCCCTTTGTTTTCAATTACTCTCCTGGAAAACTAATATGTATACCTAAGTCTGTTCTAAAATTATGGGGAAATAGAATACCTTTATTCTGAGCAACAGCTATGTTAAAGCCTGCCCGTTATTCTGGTTTTGCCTGCTTGTACACTAGCCTTTGCTATGTAAAAACAAAATACGTACTTTTATAAGTCTAGCCTTTGAAATTATGATAAGGTATCTGGAGAAAAACTACCTGGCAGAAAGGACCTAAAAGATAGATTAGACTATCCAAGTCTTCACATGTCTTTGTGTGCCAATGGGGAAAACTAAATTAATACCACAGATTACTATTATGCTCCATAGAGTTGTAGCTCACTTAAACAATGATAAAATAATTTTCCCAAGAACTTTCAAGGGTCAAAGAGATGGCTGGGCCTGCTATCACTAACATGCAGTGGTGGGAACTTTTATATTCCTCTAATGCATAAACTTTGACCTTCTTCTGTCTAATAGATTAATTTTATAGTAAAATGCTAAAGGCCATGTTACTTCCTTCTACCCTACTTCTTTGCTATTTTTCTAAAATGTCTGGAATTTTCTTTTTAAAACTATAATTGTAAAAAATGAAGCAATATGACTTTGGCTTTTGATAGAATCCAGTTCAACCTCATTTGTGACCCTGGATCTTTTAAAAATATTTTATTTAATATTTATACACATAGCTAGTGTGTTTGGATACAATCTACCACCACCCGTTTTCCACCTTCAATTTCTCTCCTATTGGCCAAACATTTTCCTCCAAAATTGTGCTGAGGAAATACTGGACCAAAGCAAGATCAAAAACTAGCTGGGCGAGCCGGGCGGTGGTGGCGCACGCCTTTAATCCCAGCACTCGGGAGGCAGAGCCAGGCGGATCTCTGTGAGTTCGAGGCCAGCCTGGACTACCAAGTGAGTTCCAGGAAAGGCGCAAAGCTACACAGAGAAACCCTGTCTCGAAAAATCAAAAAAAAAAAAAAAAAAAAAAAAAAAAAAAAAAAACTAGCTGGGCGAACTCCAAACTCTGCATCTCTATGTTTGATATCACAACATTCTTCAGATCTCCAACATCTTTCAGCTTTGCTGACTGTAACACACTTTTCTCTTGCTTGAGCTGTTTCCACTCCCTGTTAGGAACACTCCTTGCCAGGTATCCCATAGCTCTGGCATCTCCAAAATCTTGGGGGTCTCCAAGACTATCAAAGCTTTACTTTCACAGCTTCGTGCAATGACCTCTCTAGGCCTCCACTCAGAGACACATGCCTGGCCTCAATAGCTTTCCTTAGATACTCCTTGACTCTAAAGCCAGAACCATGTGGCTGAAGTTGCCAATTTCTGCTGCTTGTTGGGGCTGGAACATGGTCCTTTGTTCAATTATATCTTTATCAGCTTTCTGTTTCCTGTAGTTTCCTTCACTGCCTAAGCTTGGCTATTCTGAAACTTGCTCTCTGGACCAGGCTGGCCTTAAACTCAGAGATCTTTCAATTACATTTTTACCAGTTTCTGCCATCCAGGTACTGTGATTGGGGTGACTTACATTTTCAGAGGTTTAGTCCATTAACATCATGGTGTGACATGGTGGCATGCAGGCTAACATGGTGCTGGAGAAGGAGCTAAGAGTTCTACATCTTGACCTTCAGGCAACAGGAAATGAACTGTCTCACTGGGTTTAGCTTGAACACAGAAAAACTCAAAGCCCACCCCTACAGTGACACACTTCCTTCTATAAGGTCACACCTACTTCAACAAAGCCACACCTCATGACAGTGCCACTCCTTATTTTCTCTTCTTTCTAACTACTACAGAAAGACTTCTGCTGACTTTTCTCCCAGAGTAGCATGAATAGCAATTTACAGCTGTTGGTTCTTAGATTTTTCTTTTCCATCATCATTCTCAATATATTCTCTAATTCTTTCCTGGCTTGTAGGGCTTCTGTAGAGAAGTCTGATTCTACATACAATCAAATTTCATTTTAAATTTTTTACTTGATTCCTTCTTATTGCAGTTTTTAGACTGATTCTTGCATTTGATTTGGACAGTTTAGCTATAACATACTGGGGTATTTAAAACTTCATTTATTTGTAGTCATATTTATACTGGTGTTCGAATTGAATTCATTTGGAGATGTTCAACTGTTCTGTATCTAACTATTCATATTTTTCCTGGTTTCAACAATTTTTGTTATTTATTTAGTTAGATTTTCTACCCCTTTAAATGTTTTTCTTTTCCTGTGGAATTCAAATTTTTTCTTTGTTTCTTTCCCGTTAGTCTCATAGCTTTATACTTTCTGTGTTTTTTCTTTTTTTGACACACTTACTGTGGGATGTTCTGTATGGCAAATGTGTTGCTGATTGGTCAATAAATAAAACACTGATTGGCCAGTGGCTAGGCAGGAAGTATAGGCGGGACAAGGAGGAGAATAAAGCTGGGAAGTGGAAGGCTGAGTCGGAGAGACACTGCCAGCCACCACGATGACAAACAGCATGCGAAGATACCGGTAAGCCACAAGCCATGTGGCAAGGTATAGATTAATGGAAATGGATTAATTTAAGCTGTAAGAACAGTTAGCAAGAAGCCTGCCACGGCCATACAGTTTGTAAGCAATATAAGTCTCTGTGTTTACTTGGTCGGGTCTGAGCGGCTGGGGGACTGGTGGGTGAGAGAGATTTGTCCTGACTGTGGGCCAGGCAGGAAAACTCTAGCTACACACACTTGTATATTTGGATTATCCCTTTTAGAATACATAAATTAAGTCTGAGTTTCCTGTATATCTGAATAAATTTCTTTAAAAACTGAAATACTACAGAAACCGCATAATAGTATCTTTAAATAATTAAAAAGCATACTTGGTGTTTGAAAGATTTTGAGCAGCATACAATTACAATTAATGAAAAGAGAGGCCATAAATTTGAAAGAGAGCAAGGACACAGTACACAGGAGGGCTTGGAGGGAGGAAAGGAAAGGAAAAAATATAACTATATTTTAATCTCAAAAAAAGTGAAAAAAAGGAAGCTTTCTCATTTGCTAACAGCTGTGTTAGTAGCTGAAAGTTTTCCTATGTCCTGTTTGGTCTGTAGCTCTTCAGACTCAAGTAAACACACAAAGGCTTATATTAATTAAAACTGCTCTGCCATTAGCTCAGGCCTACCACTGACTACATCTTACATTTAAACTCAGCCCATTTCTGCTAATCTATATGTTGCCACATGTTCCATGGCTTTACCTGTGTCCCCTTACATGCTGCTCCCTGGATGGTGGGCTGGTGTTTCCTGACTTAGCCTTCCTCTTCCCAGCTTTCTCCTTGTCTGTTGGCCCTGACTATACTTCATGCCTGGCTACCAGTCAATCAGTGTTTCATTAAACCAATGTACAAGGGAATTATCCCACAGCATCTGTTTTTTGATGTGAGTGTTTGCAAAAGTCTTCTTCCTTTTATGTAACACTGCACTTGACATGAGTTCCTTTTTTATTTTTTGATATTTCAGTAAACTATTGGTTGACAGAATTGCCTCCTCTCTGTAATTCACCAGTTCTGAATGTGAAAGTAGACACTGAAATATATTCTCTAGATCTTTTATAAAATATGCAGCTGTTTGTTTTTTAATGAGAGACAGAAGGGGGTGGAACTGGATTGAAGAGGAGGAAGGAAGGAATTGGGTAGGGTTGGGGGGAGGGGAAACTATAATCAGAATATATTATATGAAAAAACCTATTGTCAATAAAAGAACAAAAACTGCAGCTATTCATTTCACCACCTATTTGCAAATCTACTCCAAGGGTGATAGTGTAGACATCAAGAGACAAGTGCTGGTCAAAATGAAATGTCACCCAGATACCAGCTTACAAAAACCATATGAATTTCATGTTACTCAGCATGCTGTTGGTCATGTAAATAAGAACCTTAAAGTTGAGATTCTTTCTGGGACAACTAATGTGTATTGAACACAATGAGCTCTTTAAGACCCAAGATATCTTCCTGAAATCCATGAAGGAAATTGATCAGAAACAGAAGGAAGCTAAATGACAAGCCAATTCAGTTCATCTTAAGGATTGGCCTGGGCTATCCAGAAGTGACATTTTGTGAGAACCAATCAGAAGAAGCCTTACCTTCTGGAGCCCATTTCCCCTGACTCATTCTTCATTGTATATAAAAAAGAAACCTCTATATAACAACAAACATTTAGCCAAAAGTTAATATATTTATAAATGTGCAATGAATATTTGGAAAATATTAATATTTCAGTCTTAGTTTGGGTATGAGAATATCATGTTTATTAAATTATAAATTTAGTGAATATTTGAAATGATAAGATTCTGAATGATTTTGGTAAAGAGGTAGTTTATTAAGTATTTATTTGTCCTAATGTAGCAATAAAAATTTAACTCAATCTTAGGGAGAACAAGGAATAGGAGACCATGGTAAATGAAGACCACATGAGAATAGGAAGAAGCAAAGTGCTAGAGAGGCCCACAGAAATCCACAAAGATACCCACACAACAGACTGCTGGCAATGGTTGAGAGACAGGCCGAACTGACCTACTCTGGTGATGGGATGGCCAAACACCCTAATTGTCGTGCTAGAAACCTCATCCAACTACTGAGGGATCTGGATGCAGAGATCCTTGACTAGGCCCCAGGTGGATCTCTGGGAGTCCAATTAGTGAGAATGAGGAGGGCTTATATGAGCGAGAATTGTTGAGACCAAGGTTGGATAAAGCACAGGGACAAATAGCCAAACGAACGGAAACACATGAACTATGAACCAATGGCTGAGGGGTCACCAACTGGATCAGGCCTTCTGAGTGGGTGAGACAGTTGATTGGCCTGATCTGTTTGGGAGGCATCCAGGCAGTGAGACCGGGTCCTGTGCTCATTGCATGAGTTGGCTGTTTGAAACCTGGGGCCTATGCAGGATCGCTTGGCTCGGCCTAAGAGGAGGGGACTGGACCTACCTGGACTGAGTCTACCAGGTTGATCTCAGTCTGTGGGGAAGGCTTTGCCCTGGAGGAGATGGGAATGGGGGGCGGGCTGGGGGGAAGGTGAGGGGGGCGGGAGGGGGGAGAACAAGGGAATCCGTGGCTGATATGTAGAACTGAATTGTATTGCAAAATAAAAATAAAAATTAAAAAAAATTTAACTCAATCTTGAGTACAGGTATAATTCTTAATATGAATTGAATTATGCTATAGCAACAAGACCTTCTAGGCTTATAGTGATACTGGCTTCTATCACTTATAATTTTCTTGTTAATGTCTCTTAACTCAATCATAGTTTTCTCCTTGGATGAGGCAATTTTAAATACCCATTCAACTACTTACTGTATTTATCTGGGTTATTTATCTACATTTAAGTGACTCTTCAATATTAACCTCTGTTGGAAGTATTAATTTGAAGAAATTATAAAGAGATACAATTTTTACATCCAATATGGAGAAAAATAATCTTATGCATTCTATAAAAAATGACAAATAAATTACTTTGTAAATGACAAACTTAAGCATTTTTATTATTTGTAAAGCTCTGCTTACTTTTGTGATTTTAAACTAAATTCTTAACCTGAAAAATTAAATATTAATTTTTATCAGTGCTTAAGTTTGCATGTGTGTCATTTCTTTTGGATTTATATTTAGATAAGAAGCTGATGAAAGTGGGGAGCTCTTTCAGGGTCACAGGTGATGTATACAATTGGCATCTTCCTATTTTGCATAAGAGAGTTATACATTTATATCTGTGTTCTGTCTGAAGCCTCAATTCCTCATCAACCTCCTCTGTGGGTAAGAATGACCAGAAAAATACTTGAGTATTAATCTCAGGATTCCCTGCTGAAAAGCACAAAAATCAACATCCCCCAGTAAGACAGTCTTTTAGGTAGTGTTAGTTTTCGAGCAGACTTTCATACAAACAGAGCACTCACTTCTCAGAGTACAGCAAATATCAGACCTTAAAAGCTCTAGGAAGCATTCTGAGTTCCTATGACCCAAGATATGTATGTACATAGTTGAAAATTTGCTTCTATGAGAAGAAAGAAAATAACTTTTCAGTCATATCCTCGTTAAGTTACTAGAGCAATAGCCATGATTTATAAACATGAATGAATGAACACATACTAATATTTATTTCTTCATAGAAACTTTATGATATACTAAAAAAAGGAGGCTGTATAACACTTCCAGAAAGGAAATAAGAAGAATTTAAAGAAGCTAACTTTCTACATGTCAATAAGTAAAATGTACTGCGCTCTTTTATTTGGAATTTTGGTTTATGTAAGATTAACAGAAAACAAATAAGAATTTTTAAATAGCAAATTTTAGGATATTGTTAAATAAAACACACTATCTACTTTTAATTGGAATTTTTGTTATGTCTACTATGCAAATGAAGACATACATAGAAATGAAAAATGTAATTATATAGTACATAAGAATTCCCAAAATCTGACACGTTATGTAGGAGTGCTTTTTAATTCTCCATAACTTGGGTCTCTGGTCACCAACATTTTTATTGCCCACTTAATTTCTTTGTTTCTCAAGGTGTAGATCAGAGGCACAAATGACATTGGCCCTACAGTGTGTAAAAGGATGAGGAATTTGATGTGAATTCTGCATGTACTTGCTCTTGGGTGGCATGTAAAAAGAGCTTATGATTCCAAAGAACAAAAACACAGCAATCAAGTGGACCTATAGGTACCAAAAGTTTTCCTTTTGCCTTCTGTGGATTTTATCTCTAGCATACTCAAAACAAAGCTGATACAAAAGAGCAGAATAAATCCCAGTGTTCTCTCCACATAGGGGATTGTACTATAGAGAGTTTTTTTTTCCCAGAAATGTTATTTTTCTGCAGGAAATTTTGATCAGGGAAGGATCCTTATACATAAAATCAACCATCCTGTGGTGAATACAGAGAGTTCATTGGAAAACAAAGCTAGTCTGAACCATTATGCAGTAGGAAGTTTCTCTGATCTGGCCCAGCCCCGAGGTCCAGACAAATCTCTCCCACCCACAGTCCCACAACTGCTTATAAAATAATTACACAGAGGCTTATATTAATTGCCAAGTGGATGGCCTATGGCTCAAGCTTTTGGCTAGCAAGCTCATTCATGTTAAATTAACCTATTCCTGTTAATCTATATGTTGACACGTGGCTGTGGCATTAGCAGTCTGCTGGCATCTTGTTCCTTTGGGCACAGGCTCCCATCTCCCTCATCCCAACTTTCTCTTTCCTGTCTCTCCCCTTCAATTTCTTACCTACCTCTAAGCTGCATTGCCATAGGCCAAAGCAGTTTTTTTTATTAACCAATGGGAACAACATATATTCACAGTGCACAGAAAGACATCCCACGGCACTATTATCTCCCCTATACCACCAATCCAGGCAAAGGTGGTCTGGTGGAGCTTTAGGTAAATAACAATATCATAGTGTATGGGTCCTCAGATAGCACTGAAACAGTCATAGGTCATTACTATATGCACAACACACTATGTAGAGCCCAGTTCCAGAGTAATATAGAGCTTGACTGCACATCATAGCTGATGGTCTTCTTTGGGCTCATGAGATTCCTGATAATTTTGGGGACAATGTTCATAGTGAAACACAGGTCTAAAAAGCAGAGATTGGAGAGGAAGAAGTACATGAATGTGTGTAGTTTGGGGCTCAAGACCAACACTAGTATGTTCTCTGTGTTTCCCATCACTGCCACAATGTAGATGACAGAGACAGTCAATAGAAAAGCTGTTTCCACTTGGGGCTGGATGAAGCAGCCCACTATGATGAAACCTACTGTGCTGCTAAAATTGGACTCTGTCATTGTTTATTTGAGTCCTCTTTCTTGGTAATTCTTATATCTCTGTGAGAAGGAAAGTAGATAGCATGACCAATAGAAAAATAAAAGGAGTATTTCAGTACTGAAGCTAATAGAGCAAAGCAAGATGTGGATAAAAAATTTCTCTAAAATGACAAATTAAAATCATTAAAAATAATGGATAAATGCATATCAATAAGAAATATAGTGTAGATACTAAATTCATATAAAATGTGTTTGAGACTGAAAATGAAATACATATATCATAATGTGCTCACTTTAGAAAAAATGAACTGAAACTGAATTGATGATTATATGCATGGATATAGCTAGAGTACAGAAAACATACACAAATCCAAAACTATACAGGGCAGAAATACTTTCATGGAGAAAGAGTTCAGAATTAAAGACAGTTATATTAATTAAAATTCTAAATAATTACGGTTATGTAAGTTGGCCATTAATTTTGTTGTCTATGAAGCAATTAATTGTTAAAGATATGTAACTGGAGTTTTCCTGCCTGGCCCACGGTCAGGGCAAATCTCTCTCACCCGCCAGTCCCACAGCCACTCAGACCCAACCAAGTAAACACAGAGACTTATATTGGTTACAAACTGTATGGCCATGGCAGGCTTCTTGCTAACTGTTCTTACAGCTTAAATTAATCCATTTCTGGCTTACCGGCATATGGCTCGTGGCTTATCGGCATCTTCACATGCGGCTTGTCATGGTGGGGGCTGGCAGTGTCTCTCTCACCCAGCTTTCTGTTCTCTCAATTCTCCTCTCTGTTAGTCCCGCCTATACTTCCTGCCTGGCCACTGGCCAATCAGTGATTTATTTATTGACCAATCAGCAACACATTTGACATACAGACCATCCCACAGCACTTCCCCTTTTCTTTTCTTAAAAAGGAAGGTTTTAACCTTTACACATCTCCAAAGTCAGCTTGGTATATTTGGGAATTTGGGCGTAGCTTCTCTTACTACTTCCTGCTGGAGGGGGGTGCTGTATCTTATGGGGACACAAAGAAAATTTTAGGATTATGGAGTAGTCCATGAGGGTGTATCGTCTGAGCCAGTTGCCTTGAAACGGTTCTGGATGTTGGATCATCTGGGCCATGGTGTCATCAGAGACCTTTCAGGTGGTCTTGGCTGGTCAAACCTGATGTATCTTAATCTGGAACAAATCCATAGCCTCTGGCTTTCTGTGGGAACAAAAGAGACTCTTTTCCAAAGCAACATATCCTTAGATCCAAATTTTGAAGCCAAGGTATCTTTAAAATATACATTTTGGCATAACTCAACAGCTTTTACAATCAAATGTTTTTCTGCAGTTAAAAATCCCAAAGACAACACAATCTAGATTCTCTGTGTAATATTCATCTTTATGTGGCTTATTTTTATATTAATTTTACTGTCTCTTTAAAGACTTTATTTTTTAAAACTATGTATTTGTTTCTATACTGTATATATCACCTTTTTTGTCTCTTTCAAGCCTACGTATATCTTACACACATTTTAAACTATTACATCTGAATCAGTCTTATTGTGAATCTATTGCTTTAAGCTGCAGCAGCTGTGGCTGCTGGCTCCACCCACCTCAGCTTCCCAACATGGCGTGGTACGTTTTCTGCCAGCTCTGGGAGCCATCAACTCTCAGAAATAGTGGGTCTATGTTTTTATCCAAGCAGCATGTAGCCCAGAAACCTCTTTTTTTGTTTTGTACTACCAAAGGCTAAATCTACCACGCAGCTTAATGTGCTACTTGCAAAGGCCTCATTCCCGCCATACTGCAGGTCAAGAGCACACACCAGGAACCCGCCAGTAGCTCAAACCGGCAGCTGCCACTCATTTGAGAGAGACAGTTAGGAACTGTTTTTAGCTCCATTTTAGTATCTTTTTTCTCAGTTTTTAGGTGGAAACTCTTGCCAACACGTTGGGCGCCATTTGTAACTGGAGTTTTCCTGCCTGGCCCACGGTCAGGGCAAATCTCTCTCACCCGCCAGTCCCACAGCCACTCAGACCCAACCAAGTAAACACAGAGACTTATATTGGTTACAAACTGTATGGCCATGGCAGGCTTCTTGCTAACTGTTCTTACAGCTTAAATTAATCCATTTCTATTAATCTATACCTTGCCACATGGCTCGTGGCTTACCGGCATCTTCACATTCATGGTGGTGGCTGGCAGTGTCTCTCTCACCCAGCTTTCTGTTCTCTCAATTCTCCTCTCTGTTAGTCCCGCCTATACTTCCTGCCTGGCCACTGGCCAATCAGTGATTTATTTATTGACCAATCAGCAACACATTTGACATACAGACCATCCCATAGCAAAGATAGCTCAAATTTCAGAATTAAGGAACAGTTGGTAATATCTCTGTCCTAGTCATTGTTATGCCTACTTTATACCAGAATCCAACTCAATTGTTTTTAGTAATGAATCTATTTTCTTTGGTGACATCAATTCTACAGACTTTAATGTGGATGACTACCCAAATTCAGTCATTTAATATGATATTAACCTTTTTGTAAACTGTAAATAATCCATAAATGCAGGTCAAACTATTAAGTTACAAAGATAAAGAAATATAGTGGACACAGCCAGTCCCTGGGAACCCCCACCTAACTCTCCCACAGTTGTTGGCCAGCAGGGAAAACTCCCATGGCCAGGCTCCCTGGCCAACACCCCCAATCAGACCCTGCAATCTACAAGACCAATGCCCTACCCCAATATCCATTTACCTGTGACCCCAGTAACTTCCTGAGACAAGAAATCCACCAGCTGCCATTGGACCAAGAGGTGAGTGACTCCTCTCTCATCCAAAGAATCCTGCCTCTAGGACCCAGGCCCAAGGACACAGCCTGTCTCTGGGAACCCCCATTCAACTCTGCCCTAGTTGCTGGCCAGCAGAGAAAACTCCTGTGGCCAGGCTCCACCACTAAAACCCCCACTGGACCCTGCAATCTCCAAGACCCATGGCCTACCCCAGTACCCATCTGCCTGTGACTCCAGTAACTACCTGAGACAAGGAATCTGCCTGCACCCATTGGACCAAGAGCTCCCATTGGACCAAGAGTAGCTTCCTAAGACAAGGAATCTGCCAGCTCTCATTGGACCAAAAATGGCTTCCTGAGACACAGAATCTGCCGGCTCTCCCTGGAACAAGAGAGGCTTCCTGAGACACCAAATCTACCAACTCTGACTGGACCAAGAGCCCTGATAAGACCAAGAGTGGCTCCCTGAGACACAGAATCATCTAGCTTGGATTGGGCCGAGTAACACTCTGAGATACAGAATCTGCCAGTTCCAATTAGAACAAGAGCTAAGATTGGACCAAGAGGGGCCCCCTGAGACACAGACACAACAAAAACAGGGTGGACCAATAGCAGCTCACTCAGACACAGGCACCTCTTGTACCTATTAGAGGAAGAGATGGGCAGACATCAGGGCAAAAATACATATATGGTGATATTTTATTTGTACTGAAATGTGATTTTATTTGTATGTTAATAAATAAAGTTGCCTGGGGGTCAGAGCTAATAGCAAGCCATAGCAGAGCTGGGTGTTCGTGGAGCACGCCTTTAATCCCAGCACTTGGTAGGCAGAGCTAGGTAGATCTCTGTGTGTTCAAGGATACAGCTGGCATTGGAGACACATGCCTTTAATCTCATACCAACCATAGAAGACCTGGAAGTCTCTACAGACAGGCAGTGACGAGGCAGTCATGTGTTTGGGTTTACAACCAATGAGAAGGCAGAACAGAAAGACTATATAAAGACAAACACACAGGAAGTAGGTCTCTTTTGGAGAGGTCTCTTGGCTGAAGAGGCTAGCTGCAGCAGGTGGTAAGGCTCTTAACTCTGATCTCTTGGCTTTCTTCTTTGTATTGGTTCTGTGTTTCTTATTTAATAAGACAGTTGGTTACATCTACATACATATAACAACATAAAGAGCAATATGGCATCACCAGAACCTAGCACTCCTACAACAGCAAGGCCTGAACATCACAATGTAGAAGAAGCAGAAGAAAACAACCTTAAAATAGCTTCATGAAGATGCAGGAGGCCTTTCAAGAAAAAATGCAAAATTCCCTTTAAAAAATTGAGGAAAAGACAAACAAAAAATTGGAAGAAATCAATAAATCCCTTAAAGAAAGCCAAGAAAACCATGAAAAAGCAATTAAACATGTGAAGGAAACAGTTAAGATCTGAAAATTGAAACAGAAACAATGAAGAAGATACAAACAAAGGAAATTCTGGAAATAGAAAATCTGAGTAAACAAACAGGAAACACAGATGCAAGCATAACCAACAGAATGCAAGAGATGGAAGACAGAATATCTAGTGTAGAAGATACAATAGAGCAATTAGATTCATCAATCAAAGAAAACGCCAAAGCCAAAAAAGTCATAACAAAAATGTCCAGGAAATCTGGGACACCATGAAAAGGCCAAACCTAAGAATAATATGGATAGAACAAGGAGAAGAATACCATCTCAAAGGGACAGAAAATATATTCAACAAAATCATGAAAGAAAACTTTCCCAACTTAAAGAAAGAAATACCTATAAAGATACAAAAAGCTTATAGAACACCAAACAGACTAGATCTGCCCAAAAAGTCCCCTTACCACATAATAATTAAACCACTAAACATACTGAATAAATAAAGAATATTAAGAGCAGCAAAGGAAAAAGGCCAAATGACTTATAAAGGCAGACCCAACAGAATAACACCCGACTTCTCAATGAAGTCTTTGAAAGCCTGAAGGTTCTGGACAGATGTAATGCAGACACTAAGAGACCATGGATGCCAGCCTAGACTAATACATCCAGCAAAACTTTTGATCCCCATAGATAGAGTGAACAAGACATTCCAAGGCAAAACCAGATTTGAACAATACCTATCCACAAATCCAGCTCTACAGAAGGCACTAGAAGGAAAATTCCAACCCAAGGAAGTCAGATACACCCACGAAAACACAGGCAATAGATAATCCCATAGTAGTAAATCCCAAAGAAGAGAAATATGCACACACACACACTACCACCAAAAGATAACAGGAATTAACAATCACTGGTCATTAATATCCCTTAATATCAATGGACTTAATTCATCTATAAAAAGACATAAACTAACAGAATGGTTATGAAAGCAGGACCCATCTTTCTGCTGTATAAAAGAAACACACCTAAATTTCAAATACAGACACTACCTCAGAGTAAAAGCCTGGGAAAAGTTTTTCCAACCAAATGGACTTAAGAAGCAAGCTGGTGTAGCTATCCTAATATCCAACATAACAGACTTCAAATTAAATCAATCAAAGAGATCAAGAAGGACATTACATACTCATCACAGGAAAGATCCACCAAGATAAAGTTTTAATTCTGAATATTTATGCCCCAAAAACAAGGGCACCCACATTTGAGAAAGAAACATTACTAAAGATTAAATCCCACATCAAACTCCACACAGTAATAGTGGGAGACTTCAACACCCCACTCTAACCACTGGACAGATCTGCCAGCTTGAAACTTAACAGAGAAATACAGGGCTTAATTGATGTTATGACTCAAATGGACTTAATCAATATCTACAGAACATTCCATCCTAACAAAAAAGAATATACCTTCTCAGCATCCCATGGAACCTTCTCTAAAATTGACCACATACTTGGTCACAAAGCAAATCTCAACAGATACAGAAAAATTGGATTAACCTCCTGTATTCTATCAGACCACCATGGCTTAAAGTTAGATTTCAACAACAACAAAAATCACAGAAAGCCTACAATCTCATGGAAACTGAATAATGCTCAACTGAATCACCAATGGGTCAAGGAAGAAATAAAGAAAGAAATTAAAGACTCCCTAGAGTTCAATGAAAATGAATGTACTACATACCCAAACTACTAATAGGAAAAAATTCATAGCATTAAATCCCCACATAAAGAAGTTGGAGAAATCTCACACTAGTGACTTAACAGCACACCTGAAATCTCTAGAACAAGAAGTAAGGTCATCCAGGAGGAATAGACACCAGGAAATAATCAAATTGAGAATTGAAATCAATAAAATAGAAACAAAGAGAATAAAACAAAAAAATCAATGAAACAAAAAGTCGGTTCTTTGAGAAAATCAACAAGATAGACAAGCCCTTATCCAGACTAACCAAAAGGCAGAGAGAGAGCATCCAAATTAACAAAATCAGAATTGAAAAGGGAGAGATAACAACTGACAACAAGGAAATCCAAAGAATCATCAGGTTACACTTCAAAAACCTGTACTCCACAAAATTGAAAAATCTAAAAGAAATGGACAATTTTCTGGATAAGTACCACACACCAAAATTAAATCAAGACCAGATAAACAACTTATATAGACCAATAACCCCTAAGGAAATAGAAACAGTCATTAAAATTCTCCCAACCAAAAAAGCCCAGGACCAGATGGTTTCAATGCATAATTCTACTGGATTTTTAAAGAAGAATTAATACCAATACTCTTCAAATTGTTCAACACAATAGAAAAAGAAGGAATGTTACCAAACTCCTTTTAAATCTCTGAAGAAAGAAATTGTAGACGATATCAGAAAATGGAAAGATCTCCCATGCTCATGAATAGGAAGGATTAACATAGTAAAAGTGGCAATCTTACCAAAAGCAATCTACAGATTCAGTGTGATCCTCATCAAAATCCCAGCATAATTCTTTACAGATCTGGAAAGAACAATACTCAACTTCACTGGGAAAAACAAAAAACCCAGAATAGCTAAAAGAATCCTGTATAACAAAGCCATCTCTGGAGGCATCACCATCCCTGACATCAAGCTCTACTATAGAGCTATAGTAATAAAAAACAGTTTGGTATTGGCATAAAAACTGACATGTGGACCAACAGAATTGAATTGAAGACTCTGACATCAACCCACACACCTATGAATACCTGATTTTTGACAAAGAAGCCAAAACTGTACAATGGAAAAAAGAAGGCATCTTCAACAAATGGTGCTGGCATAACTGGATGTCAACATGTAGAAGATTGCAAATAGATCCATATCTGTTGCCATGCACAAAACTCAAGTCCAAATGGATCAAAGACCTAATATAAAACCAGATACACTGAACCTGGTAGAAGAGAAAATAGGAAATAGTCTTGAATGCATTGGCACAGGAGACTACTTCCTAAATATAGCATCAGTAGCACAGACACTGATAACAACAATTAATAAATGGGAGCTCCTGGAACTGAGAAGCTTCTGTAAGGCAAAGGACACAGTAAATAAGACAAAATGGCAGCCTACAGAATGGGAAAAGATTTTCATTAACTCCACATCTGACAGAGGGCTGATCTCTAAAATATATAAAGAACTCAAGAAACTAGACATCAAAATAACAAACAACCCAATTAAAAAATGTGCTGTAGAACTAAACAGAGATCTCTTAAAGGAAGACTTTCAAATGGCCGAAACACATTTAAGGGATTGCTCAGCATCCTTAATTATCAGGGAGATGCTAATCAAAATGTCTCTGAGATACCATTTTACACCTATCAGAATGGCTAAGGTCAAAAGCACTGCACAGAGCTTATGTTGGAGAGGATGTGGAGCAAGGGGAACACCCCTCCACTGTTGGTGGGAGTGCAAACTGGTACAGCCATTTTGGAAATCAGTATGGCAGTTTCTCAGAACAATGGGAATCAATCTACCCCAAGACCCAGTTATACCACTCTTGGGCATATACCCAAGGAATGCTCAATCATAACACAGGGACACATGCTCAGCTATGTTCATAGCAGCATTATTTGTAATAACCAGAACGTGGAAACAATCTAGGTGCCCCTCAACTGAGGAATGGATTAAGAAAATGTGATACATATATACAATGGAGTACTACTCAGCAGAGAAAAACAACGACATCATGAAATTTGCAGGCAAATGGATGGAACTAGAAAATATCATCCTTAGCGAGGCAACCCAGACTCAGAAGGACAAACATGGTATGTACTCACTCATAAGTGGATACTAGATATAAAGCAAAGGGTAAAGAGGCAACAAACCACAACTCCAGAGAAGCTAACTAACAGGGACGGCCCAAAGAGGGATGCATGGACCATCCTGGGAAGATGAAATAGATGACATCTCCATGAGTAAACTGGGGATGAGGGGTGGGCAATGGAGGTAGGGGATAGGGAATGAGAACATAAGGGAATGGGATAGTTGATCTGGAACCGGGAGAGACTGGGAAAGCAATGAAAGAGATACCATGATAGATGGGCTATCATGGGGATAGAGAGAAACCTTGTGCTAAGGAAGTTGCCAGGAATCCCCAAGGATGACCCCAGCCTAGATTACTAGAAATAGTGGAGAGGGTGCCTGAACTGAACTGGCTTGCCCCAGAGATCAGACCGGTGAACACCCTGTCATCACAGAGCTTTTCTCCAAAGACTGATGGAAGCAGATACAGAGATCCACAGCCAATCCAGACAGAGCTCCAGGAGTCCAGTCAAAGAGAGAGAAGAGGGATTCTATGAGCAAGTGCATCAGGATCATGATGAGAAAACCTGCAGGGATAACCAAACCAAACTAGAGGGAACTCATGAAAGCTGTGGAGCCTACATGGGACTGGACTAGGCCCTCTGCATGGCAAGACAGTTATGTTGCTTGATCTGCTTGGAAGGCTCCCTGGCAGTAGGTTCATAATCCATCTCGGGTGCATGAGGGAGCTTTTTGGAGTTCACTACCTATGATGGGACACCCCGTGCAGTCTTGAGGCAGGGGGAAAGGCTTGAACTTGCCTCTACTGGATGTGCCTCTCCATGGGAGGCCTTGTCTTCTGGTGGGTGGGAGAGGGGGGTCGATTGGGAGGGGGAGGCCGGGGAGGTGGCAGGAGGGAAGAGGGGATCTTTGATTCATGTGTAAAATGAATAAAAATTTTTCTTAATAAAAAAGGGAAAAAATGAAGAATTAGAGCCAGGAGAAGCACTTCAGGTGAAAGTAAAGATAATGAAATTGACAATATAGATCTTGTATTTCCAATAGGTGCTTCATGAAAAAAAGAAATATAGCAATTAAAATATATAATTCGAATATATCAACTTTAGGATGCATGAATGAATTATTCCTTAACCATGGGATTGAAATGTAGAAAGTTTGGTTACATAGAAACTTCCTAGCAAAATAGTAAAGCACCTGTGCCCTTTAAGAGTGAGTTCTATTGATGAGCAGTGCTCAGAGAAAGTGGCTAAGGAGGAAAGATTTGTAATAATCATAAGGACAGATTCTACTGATGGAGGATGTAAAGTACATGGAACCTCTTTTATAGGGATGGGTTCTATCCACTGAGATAAAAGCTCAGGATCAGGGCCTAAACAATGCTCAGAAATTGGTGGATTCAGGAAGACTGGCTCTATAGAAGAGCAAAAGAGTACCAGGTTGCTAGACAACATCCATTCTAGCCTTCTGGATGACCAGGCATCAGTCATTTTCTCCCTTTAGAGAAAATAGGCTTGAGTGTTTAACAAGTCTAGTTCTTCCAATGCTTTTGTTAAGCTGTGCCTCCTACAGATTTAGTTACTAATGATTTACTTTTATCAATCAATATATATTTTTGTGTATATGCACAGACACAAATACATCTATAAATTTATATGTGAAAATTAAAGTACAATATTGCTCAAAAGCCTGACTGTTGAGAAAGAAAATAAAGAAGAGGAAGTAGACTCTATCCAATATAAAAGGAAAAAGTTCTGCAAAGTCATTAATTACTTCAAGAAATGATTTAAAAAGATCCTCTTATAAAATACAATCTATACACATATTTTTCACATCATAAAACCTTATCTTCTTGACATAGAATCACTTATAAATATGCAACGTTCTTTTATAGATGTCTCTAAAATAGATAGCATACATCATTTTCGTGTGATGAAATATACTTAGGTAAACTATAATATAGATGACTCATGATTATGAATAGAATAATATGTGCAAATAGATTGACAATTTTTGTCATAAACTTTTCTTCAACTACATTTTTACTTATCATACAAAATAATGGGGTTCACTATGACATTTCACACTTGTACATCATTGTGTTTGTTTATTCACCCCCACTACCATTTGCATCCATCTCCTAATGTAACATTGGACTCTTTTCTCCCCTGCTTGTTCACATTTTTCTCCCGATAATCCCCTTTCTGCTTCCATTATATGAGAGAAAATATTTAATTTTTCTCTCTTTTTTCTGTTACCATCTGTAGCTCCCCTTTTCACCTTTGTAGACCTCCTCTTTCTTCCTCATAGTTTACACTAGAGAACCTCCTAATCTAGAAGAACTTCCCCTTATTTTCTATTTTTGATTTCAATATGAATTTATTATTAATACTGCTGGCATAATTTATGCATTTTGATATGTATTGCTGGGAGGATAATTACATACTGATAAGATGTTGTGTGTTAGTAGATACTTTGCAATGTAGCTTCTAACTTTGACTGATTAGTTTAGGACATTCAAGCATGTAAAGGAAATCTATCTGTAAATTTGCTACCACCTTGTTAGTTTTGGCATTCTGAGTGGTGTAGGGGCAAAATCAAACTTGAGTCTCATTTTCAGCTTTGTTATGACAATTGTGCCTAGGATGTGACTCAAGTCAGTGCCTGCTTGATATGTAAGAGAATTTGGAATCAGAGAACATGTCTTTTTCTTGATTTGTAAATATTGATCATTTAGTTTTGTTATAATGTATTTTATACACCTTTCCCAAATTATATTTTGTCTTATTTCCTATCTAGTTATTAAGAAGTATTTATGATGCCAATTTATGAATTAGTTCCCTTTTCTGTGCATGATTCATATAGTATTTATAAATATCTTTGGTAATCTACAAATCATAGAGATTATTTAACAGTATTTCTTAGACTTAATTTTGGTTTTATTCACATTTATATAGTTATTTACATTTATATACAGTTATATAAAAATTTTAGAGCTAAGTTTCAATACTAATTTCATGTAGGAACCCAATGACAGGACATTGACAATTTTATCTTATTTTTAATGGTCATTTTCTCACTAAACTGTCATATTTTAGAAATCTAGTGTTGAGATTTATGTATGTCTTTGTATGAATTATGTGTCTTATTTCATTATGTTTATTCCTGTACCCTTAGTACAATGTTCATGTTGTATTGTTGTCTCTTGATAATAAGTTTTATATTTCTTTCTGTTTTCATAGGAGGTAAAAATTACAAACCCATTTCATGAATATGATGAAAATCTTAAGCAAATTAGTAGTATTAAAATATAGAAATATATTAAAGAAAAAACTTAAAATCAAACTGATTTTTTTCTAAGGTATTTAAGGTTTTGATTTTAAGGTTTGACTGTTGAAAATTTTATCAATTTCAGACTGAACATATTGTATTTGTTTATTTGGGAACATATGTATGCATGTGTGTGTGTGTGTGTGTGTGTCTTCAACAACAGTCAAAGAAAAAGATGGCATAAATTTTAAAGAAAACAAGGAGAGAGTTTCATGGGAAAGTTTGCAGGGAAAAAATGGAAAGGGGAAATGACATAATTATATTATAATCTCAAAAATAGTTAAATAAAAAGATAATTTGACTAGCATAATGAACACATGATGAGTTAAATATTCGGTAAAATTCTTGAGAAAATATTCCATAAGTCTATGTGTCTATCAGTGAATAGATTTTTCATATGTGCTACATATACACATCGAAATACTATTTAGCATAAGAAAAAATTGCTGTTATTGAGACACCATGGATAAACTTGAAGGACATTAAATGACCTAAGTCATTCATAGAATTCTGATACCAACAATATAACACTCACATGTGAAATCTATTCATGTTGACCTCATAGGAACAGAGGATAGAGTGATTAACATTCAAAGCTTGTAATATCAGGGCCATTGAGAGACTGGAGAGGTAGAGCTCTTATAATACAAAGTTCAGTTAAATGGGCTAACAAGGGTATCATGGTGATCAGAGGGCCAAGAATGCAGCAAAGAACATACCACACAACAGACCACATGCAAGAAATTTATTGGGGGAAGGATAATGTGAAAGGCCACCTCTAAGCAGGAATGAGAGAGAGAGAGAGATCACGACAGAAGGTAAAGTTAAGGAGTTTATGAGAAATTTTTTTCTTAGGTATACATTTGAAACTTTTAGGCCCATGATCCCAGTAGTTGAGGGAAGGAATTCCCAAGACCATGGAAGTTTGGCAGATCCCACCCTCAAGAATAGTCAGAATAGGCAGGTGGAGAAACAGGCTGTTGATTGTACTTATCTGAAGTCCGTTTGACCTGCAAGAGGTGGATTCAAGTTTATTCCCTGAAGCTTTGAAGAACTTTTTTAAGTTTACAAAAAGAGACAAAAGTTTTTGATCTGTTAAGGTTACCACTGCTAGTACTCTGCAATGAAATTTGCATTGTAGAAAGAGGAGTAGACTCACACCTTTGAGTCATAGTAGAAGCTTGGAAATCCAAAATGATTTTAGGTTAAAAGTATTAACACTCTTTCTAGAGAGCTGGATATATAGATTGGACAGAGATGTTTTTAGCACAATGAGAAGCACTTTTAAGTCTATACTTAGGGAACAACCAAACAAAATTTAAAATCTTGAGCTTGTGACTAATGAAATAGAAGTTAGTGCTTAACAATAGCATAGAGAAGGAAAGAAATCTGAAACATTTTTCATTTTTACATACCTTAAATCACTTTTTTTTCCATTTTTTATTAAGAAAATTATTTTTCATTTTATACCCCAATCAGAGATTTCTCTCTTCCCTCCTCTTGCACCCCCCAGCCTTTCCCCCAACCCAACCCCCATTCCCCGCCACAAGAAGGCAAGGCCTCCCAGGGGGAGGCACATCCAGTAGAGGCAAGTCCAAGCCCTTCCCCCTGCCTCAAGGCTGCAGGAGGCATCCCATCATAGGTAGTGGGCTCCAAAAAGCCCCCTCATGCACTAGGGATGGAGTCTGATTCTACCGCCAAGGGGCCCCCCCAAGCAAATCAAGCTACACAATTGTCTCACCATGCAGAGGGCCTAGTCCAGTCCCATGCAGGCTCCACAGCCATTGATCCAACTTTCATGAGTTCCCACTAGTTTGGTTTGGTCATCTCTGCAGGTTTCCCCGTCATGATCCTGATGCACTTGCTCATAGAATCCCTCCTCTCTCTCTGAGGGGACTCCTGGAGCTCTGCTTGGTGTTTGGCTTTCTTATGCCTTTACAAATTGCATTTACAAACCTTAAAACACTTTCTTAGGCCCTCACAACTTACTTAAGCTTACAGGTCCTCAGATCTTTACAACTTGTATTGATACAGCTTACCCTACTTTCTTAGGCCCTCAGAAGTTACACAAACTGAACTTTTTTCTTTCCATCTAATCATTTACCAGAGACACAAGTGGTTGGTTACTGAGAGCAGTCATTGCAAAGTAAATCTCCTTAACAAATGAATAGTAAAAAGTTACTTTGAAACCTGTTTTTTGAGTTTATCCCTTTTCAGAGCCTGGTGGCAAGGTAAACTGTGTCTTTCACAGCTGGAGACCTAGTAGTAGCTCTCCAGTGAGACCTGAGGCCTGATTTTTACTTGTGGAGAGAACTGAGAAGGCAACTGAAGCCTTGGGGGAGGAGCTGGTGTGCTTGCTACTGTTAAACTGGCAAAGCTATCAGCCTAGTTGTCAACACCATGAGAGATATGAGAAGGATAAATTATAGCTTATGTGTAGTCCAAATATCCTATGTATCAATTAAAATGTCAGAGACTTACCCATTTCCTAGACCAGTTGCCCAAGGCTCTCATGGGTTTGTTCTGGGCAGAAGTAGTCAGTCTTCAGCTGTTATACAGGACAATATTTAATCTTTAGCTGTCATACAGAACAACACAGGCCTTTGGTTGTCAGACCCAGGTCTGAGAGATTTTTTTCTGTAGAGGAGGAACTTGAGGGACTGACCTTTCTTTGAACAGACAGAATAGGGCAATCAGTCACAAAATGTCCAGTTTGTATGTAGCCTTGGATGCATATGAGGCATGGGAAGTTTTCCCCAGTGGTTAGCCTTACCACAATCCAGGCTGTCATTGTGCCCCATCATCTTCTTCGCAGACCTTAGTGTCTGCTAGGAGCTGGGGTGTCTGCCTGTTACAGTAAACTTTTTCCATTCAACAATTTAAATGCCATATTCAACAGAGCTCTGAAAAGTTTTGAGGATCATTATCTATTAAGTATATCTAAACTAAACAAACTTTGCTTGCTTTTAGCTACCTATTTTAAGCTTTACTTTGAAAACATACATGAGGCTAAATAAAAGCTTATTTCTGTAGTTAGTTACATTAGTACTTGGCATGACTACAAATATAATTCTGAACACATTAAAGAATTTGATCATTTATAAAGTAACTGACTACTAATTTGCATATATTAATTATCTTTATCAGTTTATAATAAATTAGTATCATTTTTTATAAGATTAGAATTTTTACAGCTTTATTCCTGTTAAGTTTGAGCCTTAAAAACAGTTTTGAATTGAAGCTCTTTTAGCAAAAAATAAACCTTTTCAACAGCTCATGGAATTTTCTCTAAAATTTAGTAGAAAAAAGGTTACAGAACAAGATTCGACAAATATAGGAAACTTGAAATAATAACCAGTATTTTTTTTCCAGACAAGGTTTCTCTGTGTAGTTTTCGTGCCTGGATCTCCCTCCAGGCTGGCCTTGAACTCACAGAGATCTGGCTAGCTCTGCCTCCTGAGTGCGGGGACTAAGGGCATGCGACACCACCACCAAGCCGCACCCAGTATTCTATCTGACCACAGTGGAATAAAGCCAGTTATCAATAACATTAGGAACTATGGGAAGTACAGAAACCCATGTGTTAGGTATATTTGATTTATAATATTATTTAATCCAAATGTTTGTTTAGTAGTTTCTTTTTCAGGTCTGTCTACTGGTAAAAATGAACTATTTAAACAACTCACTATAACTGTGTTGGGGTCAATCTGTGGCTTTAAATTTATTTGTATTTCTTTTTATGGACTTGAGAGCAGCTTTATTTGGTGTGTATACAGTTACAACTATAAAATAATATCATCTTTAAAAACTTTTAATTATAAATATACTTCATAGGGAGATTGGCAACTTTACCAATCCTTTTATAGTGTACCATTATAAAATATCATGGTTTTTGTATGACTTAGTTTATTCAAATAGCTAAAGTTTAACAAAGTGAGCAAAGACAAAGAAGTTATTACTATTATTACTATGATCCTGAGTATACCTAAAGAATTTATAAATCTCATTTTTTTCAAATATATTTTATTTGTCAAACATATTCTGTTATTTATCTAAATTTTCTAGAAAACTAGTGTTAAACAGTCAGCTAAGACATAAGTAGTTAGATTTAAGTCTCTATGTGTTTTGTTAATCTGAATAGACCTTTATAACCTTAACATTTTATCATTCTATACGATATATTCTATATTCTAAAGCAGAGTTGAAAAAAATATATAGTGCGCTGTAGCAAATATAACCTTAAATTTTTATCATCATACAAAAATCCATACTAATGCAATATATGTTGGAGACTTGTTGCTTACTTAGTCTAAAAAGGAGATAATGACAAGAAGAAAACTCAGTAGGACTAAGAAATTTTATAATTGTTGCTCTGTGTCATGTGGTCTCATCGAAAGATGGTGGATAAGTCACATGGCATGTACTCTTTAACAGTACATATTCAGTTGGCTAATGATGGCCAGTCATGTGGTTCCTTCCTTCTTGATGAGGTCATTAGTCAAGATGGAGGAGAGCCACATGATTACTATTTAAAAACATGTTTTCCTAAGAGATCTATATATTTTTAAATGCTAGTTAAATTCAAATTATATATACACACAGGGAGTTGAATTACATATATACATAGTAAGTTGTGGCAAATAAAAATTACCTGTGTATAGATTTTTTATTAATTCCTGTGGGTTTCACATCATGCATCCCAATCTCATTTATCTCCCCATCCTTTTGCATCTGCCATTTGCCCCTGCAATAAAATTTAAAAGAAAAGGGAAAAAATCTCATTGTGAAAGCCACAGTGTAACACAGTGACTCACACAGTGTACCCCTTAGTCCATGCATCTTTACTTGCAAATGTTCACTGCAATGAGCCATTGGTCTGGTTTGAGGCCTCTGGCTTCTTCTGGGCCCTCACTGGGACTCCTCTTGGACATCCTACTGTTGTCTGTTTCATGGAGATCCTGAAACTTTGGATCTGCGGGACCAGCCTCTTCGTGTGCTCCAGCAGATCATAGAAGGGGTGGATGGTGAGGTGAGCCAACTCATAGCCCTGGTTCTGGGCCTGGGTGGTAGCTGGGTTGGTCAGCCCATCAGCTTTCCCTCATCCGCATCACTGGGGCAAGCTCTCCAGAATCTCCCCCTCCCTCCCTGCTAGCTCACCCTATGAAGCAAACAGTGAGGGGCAGGGCCAGCTCTCCTGCTCTTACATAAAGATTTTTAATTTATGCACATAAAATTAAATTTCATTACAAATTTTATAGATTTTTAAACCATACTCAATGAACTTACAAATCCTAAGATAGAGTTTACAGCATAGTCTTACTTTTTGTGGGGAGCAGAGTGGAAAGAAATCATAGAGAGAAAGGATTTTAAAGAGTGGGAAGTAGAACCTTAGAGATAAGGGACTTTTGAAAGCGTAGAGCAGAGCAAGTTTAGATATAAGAGATTTGGGAATCATTTATTTGTGCCATGTCAGTTATGATTTGTGAGAATTTAGAAATTCAGTTTGCCACTTCTTGGCCATTAATATGTACTGAAGCCAAGGTGTTTGAGTCTGAGGAAGAGAGAGGTTTTGCACACTGAAATTCCAATGGAGGGTATTTCTATATGCTCTACAAGGTAGCTGAGAGCAGAAGCTGTGGGACCATAGGCTGAAGTGAAAAATGGCATAATTGGACTACAGGTGGGCTGCAGTTCCTAGGGGAAGGTGAGAAAAAGCTAGAAGAGAACAGGGGAAAAGGGAACTGGTAAGTGTCTTTAGTTGAGAGACACAGATGGGTGTAGCAGGCTAGAGCTGATAGATAGGAATACAAAGTTCCCCATGTGGTGGGTGCTCCAAGGGAGGAGAAGGTTCCAGCAGTCAGGGAGACACTTATGGCATCAACAAAGAGAGGAATGCTTAAGGAACAAAGAAGAACAAGCAGGAACTCCACCCAAGTGAAGGTTCCAATACCGTAGAAGCCATGAAAGTGTAGAGAAGCTTCAGGGCTTCAAGGAGAGAGCTAAGAGACGGGAGTTATAAAGTCACAGAGGCCCATAAGGACTTAGGGAAGCTGTGGGACATCACAGGAAGCTCCTAGAGGGAGGCAAGAAAACTCCCAATTCACAGGCCAGGAAGGCACAAAGAGAGATAGAGCAGGTAGCAGGAGAAAAGGGAGATGTCCACATGGGTGTAGCAGGTCAGAAGCATAGCAGGCTGCAGGAGACAGAGAAACACATAGGTGCTCACATTGAGGGCATAGCAGGTTGAAGCCCAGAGAGACAAGAGACAAATAGTTAGAAAGCAGGCAAAGTGAAGCAGCAGCTAAAGAATAGGACTCTAGAACTTCTAGTCAAATTTTGTGGATGGCAAAAGCCAACAGAAATGAAAGAGCTGTACATGCCTCAGGAGAGGATGGTACAGGGTAGAACAGAGAGATAGCATCAGCCAGCAAGGTGTGTGTGCACCCTGAACCTGTCCTACTCTTTTGCTTTCTCCCCTCCTGCTAGGTCTTGCTACCAGTTCCCACTTTACAACAAACTTATAGATCCATCAACTATAGTTTAAAGACAAGGCATTTACACAGTGTGTGTAGAGGTGAGGTGGGGGGGGAGTTACACCAAACAAAAACAAACAGGGCTTGAGGTGGAGAAAAGAGAAATAGGGAATGGGGAACCTCTTTTCATTCCCTCCAATCATTGCAGTATTTGTAGAGGTCCTAAATAATATTGGATCTAGGGTGTAGCTAGTCAGCCACATTTGTATTGGATATTGAGGCCAAATTTGATTTCAAAAATGAATAAATTTAGGGTCCTTCAGGTTGGGTGCCAGGTAGAGAAGCTGGAGGTTTTCTAAAAGGCATCCCAAGGAGGAGGCAGAAGGTATGGACCATGCTTTTCCCATGGGTAAGAAAGAAAGAAAGGTCCTAAGCCTGTAGTCCAGGGTATCTCTAGGATTTAGGGAGGATATGCAACCAAGACATAAGCTATTCAAAGCAGAAAGACCAAGTAACATATAAAGGCAGACCTATTAGAATTATACCTGAATGGAGACTCTAAAAGTCAGAAGGGCCTGGACAGATGTTCTACAAACTTAAAGACACCATAGATACTATATCCAGCTCAGACTACTATATCCAGCAAAACTATCAATAGGGTAGATAGAGAAAAGCATTCCATAATAAACAAAATTTAAGCAGTATTCATCTATAAATCTAGTTCTACAAAAGGTTCTAGAAGGAAAACTTCAATCTGAAGAGGTTAACAACACCCAAGAAAATACAAGTAATAAATAATCCCAGACCAGGAAATTAAGAGGGAACAAAACCCCACACCATAACAACATAATAACAAGAATCAGTAACTATTGCCCATTGATAACTCTCAATATTAATTTTCTCAAAAACATAGACACAGACTAACAGATCAGATTAGAAACCATGATCCATCCTTGTGCTGCATCCACAAAATGCACCTTACCATCAAGGATATTACCTCATGGCAAGAAGATGAAAAAGATATCCCAAGAAAATGGACCAAGAAGCAAGTAGGTATACCATTTAAATATCTGAGAAAATGGACTTCAAATCAAAACTAATCAGAAGATATAGGGAAGGACATTACATACACATCAAAGGAAAAATTCACAAAGAGGATATTGCAATTCTTAATATCTATGCATGAAACACAAGGGCATCTAGGTTCATAAGTGAAACACTATTACAGATAAAATCAAATACTGATCCTTACACAAGTGATACTGAGTGATTTTAGTACCCCACTCTCACCAGTAGGCGGATCATTCAGACAAAAACAGAAGAGAAACGCTGAAATTAAATAATACCATAAGGTAAACTGACTTACCAGATATCTATAGAACTTTTCACCAAGACACTAAATATACCTTCTCCTCAGAAGCCCATGGAACTTTCTCTAAATTTTATTACAAAGCAAATCTCGAGATATTTTTTTAAAAAAAGTGAAATAATACCCTGTATCCTAACTGGCCACCATGGATTAAATCTGGATATCAACAATAAAAATGGCAGAAAGCATATGAGGTCATGGAAGCTGAACAAATCACCACTGAATGAAAACTGGGTCAAGACAGAAATCAAGGAGGAAATTACAAGCCTTTTGGGATTGGACGAAAATGAAAATACAGTATAGCTAAATGTATGGGACATGATGAAGAGCATTCCAAAAGGCTAGTTCATATCACTAATTAAGTGCCTGCATAAAACTGCCAAACAAACAAAATAAAAAACCTGGAACAATTGCATGTTAATAAATTTATGACACACTTGAAACCTCTAGAAAAACAAGAAAAAATAATACCCAGAAAGAGTATACAGCAAGAAATAATCAAACACAGAGCTGGAATTAATGACATAGAAACAAGCAGAAATCAACACAAAGATTCAATGAAACAGTTAGTTCTTTGAGAAAACTCACAAGATTGACAAACCTTTAGGCAAATTAATGAAAACATTTTGAGAGAAGATTTAAATTAATACAACTAGAGATGAAAATGGAGACATTACAACAGACACCAAGGAAATTCAGAGACTCATAAAAACATATTTTAAAAATCTGTATTCCACAAAATTTGAAAACCTAAAAGAAATGAATTTCTTGATATATGTGATCTACCAAAGCTAAATCAAGAAATAAAGAATTTAAACAGACCTATAACCTCTACTGCAATAGAAGCAGTAATTAAATGTCTCCCAAGCAAAAGAAAAAACAAAAACCAAACAACTAAAACAAACAAAATAAAACAAACAATCCAAAGCCTGATGAATTCAGAAGAAAATTCAAAACCAGACTTTCAAAAAAGAACTAATGCCAATATTCCTTAAATTATTGAACAAAATAGAAACTAAAGAAACATTTCCTAATTATTTTTCTTTTTTATATAATTTTTTATTAAAGAAATTTCTTTCATTTTATATACCAACCCCTGTCCTCCTCCCTCTTCTTCTCTGCTCCCCCTGACCTACCCCCATCCCACCCCATCCTCTCCTCATAGAGGGTAAGGCCTCCCTTGGGTAGTCAACATAGGTTGTCATACTATGTTGGGGCCAGACCTAGCCCCTCCCCCTTGCATCAAGACTGAGTAAGACATCAAACAACAGGGAATGGGGTCTAATAAGCCAGTTCCTGTACCCGGGATAAGTCTTAGGGTCCCATTGTCAGGGGACCCACAAACACATCAAACCATGCAACTTTCACCCACATTCCAAGAGTCTAGTTTGGTCCCATGCAGGCTCCCCAGCTGTTGGCCCAGAGTCCATGAGCTCCCATTAGCTTGGGTCAGCTATTTCTGTGTTTTTTTCCATCATGATTATGACACCCTTGCTCTTACAACCCTTTCTCCCTCTCTTCAACTGAATTCTAGGATCTTAGCCAAGTGCTTGGCTGTGGTGGGTCTCTGCATCTGCTTCCATCAGCCACTGGATGTAGGTTCTATGATTACAATTAGGGTAGACACCAATCTGAGTGCAGGGGAAGGCTAGTTCAAGTACCCTCTCCACCATTGCTATGAGTCTTATCTGGGGACAATCTTGTGGGTTTCTGGGGTTTCCCCTAGCTGTAGTTTTCTCCCCATCCCCTTAATGGTACATTCTGTCAAGATATCTCTTTCGTTGTTCTCCCTCCCCATCTCTCCCCCATATTCCCACCTCCCATCCCCTCCCATCCCTCCCTTCTATTCCCCCTTCTCAGTTTATCCAGGAGATCTTAACCCTTTCCTCTTCCCAGGGCAATCCATGAAACTCTTAGTGTCCTCCTCTTTACCTAGCTTCCCTGGGGTTGTGGATTGTAGCCTGGCTGGTTATCCTTTGCATCTAACATTCACTTATGAGTGAGTACATACCATGTTTATCTTTCTGGGTCTGGGTTACCACATTCAGGATAATTTTTTCTAGTTCTATCCATTTGCCTACAAATTTCATGATAACATTGTTTTTTACCACTGCATAATGTTCCATTGTGTAAATGTACCACATTTTCTTTATCCATTCTTCTGATGAAGGGCATCTAGGTTGTTTCCAGGTTCTGGCTATTACAAATAATGCTGCTATAAACATGGTTGAGTAAATGTCCTTGTAGTGTGGTTGAGCATCTTTTGTGTATATGCCCAAGAGTGGTATTGCTGGGTCTTGAGGTAGGTTGATTTTCTGAGATACGGCCATACTGATTTCCAGAGTGGCTGTACAAGACTACATTCCCACCAGTAGTGAGTGTTCCCCTTTCTCCATATCCTCTCCAACATAAGCTGTCATCTGTGTATTTTATCTTAGTCATTCTGACAGGTATAAGATGGTATCTCAGAGTCATTTTGATTTGCATGTCCCTGATGGCTAAGGATGTTGAACATTTCCCTAAATGTCTTTCAGCCATTTGAGATTCTTCTGTTGAGAATTCTCTGTTTAGCTCTGTAGCCCAATTTTTAATTGGATTATTTGATATTTTGCTGTATAGTTTTTTTGAGTTCTTTATATATTTTAGAGATCAGCCCTCTATCAGATGTGAAGTTGGTAAAGATATTTTTCCATTCTATAGGCTGCCTTTTTGCCTTATTGACAGTGTCTTTTGCCTTACAGAAGCTCCTAATTCTTTTTCTTAAGCCACTATTATGCTGGTGCTATAACCACACTAAGAGCCCTCAAAATGAGAAAATTACAGACCAATATTCCCTGTGAATAGATGCAAAAGTTCTCAGTAAAATAGTTGCAAACCAAATTCAAGAACACATCTCAACATCCACCCCATCTATGATTTGCTGGAGCATGTAAAGGGGGCTGGTCTTACAGACCCAAAGCTGCAGGATATCCATGACAGGGCAGCAATAGGGAATCCAAGAGGAGTCCCAGTGAGGGCACAGCATTGATAGTGCAACAGAAACCAGAGGCCTTGACCCAGGCCAATGACTCTTTGTAGGGAACACTTGCAAGTAAAGATATATGGATAATAAGATTTATTGCATGACTCACTGTATCACACTACAGCTTCCATGACAAGGCTGATTTTTCCTTCTATTTTTTCTCTTAAATTTATTTTATTTTATTTTGGGGGGAGGGGTTGCAAGGGCAGAGGGTGGATAGAGAAATGAATGGGATCAAGATTCAAGATGTGAAAGACACAAAGCATAAATAAAAAGTTAGAAAATACATTAAAAGCTTATCCTATGTGATCAAGTTGGTTTCATCTCAGAGATGCAGGCATGATTCAACATACATAAATCAATAGACAAAATCCACCACATAAACAGACTAAAAGACAAATACTATGTGATCATCTCATTAAATGCTGAAAATGTCTTTGACAAAATCCAACATCCTTTCATGATTAAAAGTCCTAGAGAGATTAGGGATACAAGGAACATACTTCAACATAATAAAGACAATTTATGGCAAGCCCATAGCCAACATCAACCTAAATGGAGAGAAACCCAAAACATTTCCACTAAAACAAGACAAGATTATCCACTATCTCCAAATGTATTCAATATAGGACTTGAAGTCTTAGCTAGAGCAATAAGACAATTGAAGGAAATCAAGTGGCTACAAATAGGAAGGACTAACAGAAAGACTGGGATAACATGCACAAGACCTGCACAGGTTCAAACTAGACAAAATCCCAGCACTGAGAAGAGAAGTAGGGTAGGCTCCATATCTAGGAGAAGTTGCCCAACACAAAACTATTGTGTGTGTGTGCTTTTTGTTTTGCTGTTTTTCGTTTTATTGATTTTTTTTTTTTAGATTATCTATTTTGATGTTCATTCTTTTTGGGTTTGTTGCTTTTGTTTTACTTTATTTTTCCTTTTGAGAGAAAGACTATGAAGTTGGGTGGGTAGGGAGGTAGAGATGATATAAAAGGAGTTGGGGGAAGGCAAAGAATACAGTCAAAATATAGTGTATGAAAAATAATAATAAAAATTTTAAAACTTCCTCAGAAATAAAATAAATGCAATCTTCCTCCCACAAAGAATTAGAAACAAGATAATTACTTAAGTCTAATAATAACCATAATACTATCAAATAACAAATATTGTAATGGTAATCCCTAGAGTGATAATTTCTATATATTATCAAGAAATGGAACCCAAAATCATTGATGCATGTACACAATTATGTTTTTAGTCTATTTTATCCTGTTCCTTACATGCAGAAAAATCACAGTGAAAGCAAATCTATTATACATTGCAATATGAAAGTATAAGTATATTCTAAGGGAGACTTCAAATGCAAATAATTACCATAGCCACTCATTCATCAAGAAGGTAACCTCAAAATACTGATTAAAAGAAGATTAGATGTAAAAATTCATCTTTATAACATGTAAATATTTGGAAGTAGGAAATGATATTTTCATTTGGGTTGTTTATTGCTCAAAATGACTAAGCTTCAAGTAGATGTATTTGTACTTTTAAAAAAGTTGCGGCTGGGCGGTGGTGGCGCAAGCCTTTAATCCCAGCACTCGGGAGGCAGAGCCAGGCGGATCTCTGTGAGTTCGAGGCCAGCCTGGGCTACAGAGTGAGTTCCAGGAAAGGCGCAAAGCTACACAGAGAAACCCTGTCTTGAAAAACCAAAAAAAAAAAAAAAAAAAGTTGCTAAATTACTCCTTCCATCACTTTTAATGTGTTAGGTAATAAGAAACAATATTTTAAAGGTTCATTTTCCAGGACAATATTTACTAACAAAACCTAGCATTACCTCAAATCTGCATGCATTAATTATTTTTATATTTGTTGAATTATTTGACTATTACATATAAGCAATAACAAGTAGTCACAATCAGGCTCAGTTTTTCTGGCTGAAGGAATGATGGCTGTTAGTAATCCTGCTATGGAACCAAGGACTGGATTTTGATAGGACCTGCTTTCACCTAAGCCAAGTTCCATCCTTGCTCTTGTTCTCTTCCAAGTATCTTCTTCACTGTTGCCTTGACATCCTTGTTCCTCAAGGTATAGATTAGTGGGTTCAGCATTGGGGTTATGAGTCCATAGAAGAGTGCCAAAAGCTTGCCCTTCAGTTTAGCTGAGCTGCTCCTCGGTGCCATGTATGCATATCCACTGATGGCAGAGCCATAGAACATGATGACCACCAGAAGATGAGACCCACACGTGTGAAAGGCCTTCTTCCGGCCTTCAGAAGATTGTATCCTTATGACTGCTCTGACAATGTTGATGTAAGAGAAAAGAATTAATCCAAGGGGGATAACTTTTATGACAACCACAGCAGCATACATCTCTACCTCATTGACCCAGGTGTCAATGCATGATAACCGAAGCATGGCAGGTACCTCACAGAAGAAATTCTCTATCTGGTATTGGCCACAACGAGGCAATAAAGAAGTCAACACTGTCTGCACCAAAGAGTTGCTGAAACCGGTTATCCAGGATACTGCTGCCAGCTGTTGGCACAGCTGAGAGTGCATGATAACTGTGTAACGAAGAGGCTGGCAGATGGCCACATAGCGATCAAAGGCCATGATGGAGAGAAGTACACATTCTGTAGATCCCAGGCCGAGGAAGATGAACAGTTGTGCTATGCAGCCCACATAGCTGATGCTTCTCTTATGGCTCTGTATATTTATCAGCATCTGGGGGACAGTAGAAGTAGTATAGCAGAGATCTAAAAATGAAAGATTGGCCAGGAAGAAGTACATGGGGGTGTGGAGTTTAGGATCAAGGCGGGATAAAATGATAATAGCTGAATTCCCAAAGAGCGTCACTATATAGAAAATGGAGACGACCACAAGAAGAGCCATTTCCAGTTGGGGCCATTCAGAAAAGCCTACCAAAACAAAGCCGTTGGTGTGATGGGGGGTGCTATTGAGCCTTCTCATTGTTGGAATTCCATTTACTGAAAATATCAATACTAGAATTTTGAGGTTCTGGTTATCCTTAATGTTTCATGGAGTAAAGAAACTGGATAGGGATGCTGAAACAAATAAAATAATGAATAATTTCATTTTATTTCCTCTGTAAGAAAAATAGCATTAACAGCTGGGCATATATAGTCTGTCAGCTGTTCTTTTATCCACAATTTTTACAAGTAAAGGATTTTAGAAAATCAAATTAGAACCAGCCATGGTAACTCACACCTGTAATCCACACTTGGAAGGCTGACTCAAGAGGATTTATGTGAAAGAAAAGTCAGTGCGGACTGCAGAGTGAGGCTCTGTCTCTTTCCATTGCTCCTGTCTCTCTCCCAAGCCCCTCAAAGCAAAACAAAAATAAAGAAATAAGAGGCAAATATAGTAAAGATGTATTATAAGATACTTTTATCAGATGTTGGATCTCTTAAGACAGAAGAAAATGGAAACCTTCTGGAAGCTTCATTAAGTTTGTAATTTACTCAAGATAATTTTGAACATTATTTCTCACAATTGAACTTATTTTCCTGCAGGTTCTTAATAATTTGTATTATGGAAGATGGAAATTGCTACATGTGAAAGGCAGTATCAGTTGGTGGTGACAAATATTCTTTCTTTTTATTGTAGAGTCCTCTTTTTGCTTACTATAATTAAGACAATATGGATAAAACTTCCAGGACCCAGGACAATGTGTATGTGGATTTAATCCAGTGATGTTTAGCCACAGGATAATTAGGAATTAATGTCACTAAGACTGATGGTATAAAATGTGTCCTTTTTGTTTATGTCAAGATATACACATCAAGAAATAGTCAAATAATATAAACTATATGTTACACACACACACACACACACACACACGTCAAATCACACACACTACAAAATAAGTTTCCAGAGATAGTCTCATTATTTTCCATTTAGTCACACTCCCACATGAGGAAATTCTCACAGGATTTCTTACAGTTATGCTTTACTTTCATGTAATCTTGTCTATGTTAGAATGTATGCTTATATATTCAGCGTTATATGGAAAAGTGGGAAAAGTTGTAAAGAGTATTTTTAAAAACTCTCTGGTGCTTGTCTGTGTTATGACAGTCACCAAACATGTGACTATGTACATATATACAATTGATTGTACATATGTGTAATTTGTGTGGCTCATTATCCTTTGTGTAAAATAAATACATGGTTTAAATGAAAAAATAATCACAGCTGAAGTGCAAAGTTATATAAATGTAATTTTACTGTTAAGATATCAACCATTATCATGCATAAAGTGACTCTTGGTAAAAAGTTTTTGTGACCACTTTAGAGATAATATTTAATGTAATTCAGGAATAGTTTTTAATCCTAAGATAAAGATATGTATAATTCTATTCCTTCACTTACTGTAGAATTATGGACAGTTTTAAGTAAGTTTTTTTATTATTATTTCATTTTTGACAAAGTTGTACATGTTCTCTATAAAATAATTTAAAAATATGTTGTACTTTGACTAAATATAGTTACTTATTCATATGACATTGAATCCTTATAACTTTACATCAGCTCTGTTAGCATTTTTCAATAATAGAAGGTGTCTTTTCACCTAAAGTCACCTCTTTGTATGATAGATCTCTTGTACTTGTTTCACTGAAATTTTTCACTCTTTGCTCATTATCTCAACTGCTTCTCCACTTCTCCAGTGCCCCAGTAACCTTGTTCAACTCTAGTCCTGTTAGATCTTACATGCTGTTATTATACAGCCAACAAAAGTAGTTATCTCAGAATATTTTATTAAATGAAGCAGGCACAATATAAAAGATGAAATATTTTCTCATGTTTTTCAGACATATGCAATAGAAAGCAGGAGAAAAACACAAAAATAAAAAATGATGTGTTCTTTGCCCTTCATATTATTTGCAATTTTATTTTATAATTATGTTCCTCTTTTCCACATTTCATTTAGTGATTATGCCTTTTTTTCTACTAAACAATTACAATAGATGTGACTAAACATAGTTTCCCTCCAAGGAACATTGTAGTCCTTATTACTGATGTTTGTCATAGTTGACATTATGATTTAAATTTTTCCTGTCAGAATCCATGATGAAGTCATCAGGAGCTGTTGCTTGGACTAGAGAAAGCATCCATGCATTACATCTTAGTAACTTTATAGCCCTCATAACTGAATAACTACCAAGGGACTGTAGAAATTCCATGACTTGATGTGAGAGTAGAAATGGAACAAAACAAAAATTCCAACATGAAAGTTTTCAGTAATTATTACCCCATAATGGTAAAGACTGTTTTGGTCACCAGTTTCCTTGTGGTTCATCACTTTCATGGTAGATATAAGCTGAAATATTTGACAAATTGAGGAGATGAACATTCTAAGTATAATTTGAGTTACCAGATTATGGTGATAAAATAAATCTTTCTCTTGCATATATCAATAAACATTCCTTTTGTATTTGGCTGCGATATACTAATATTTCATAAAAAAGAGAGGTGTAGGACTTACAGTCTTCATGGGTGGTCTTTGGACAATATAGACCATCTGGAAATGGCTCTGTAAAGTGGAGAAAACCATAAAACCATATTTCACTTATAGCAGCATTTTATTCTTGGCCAAGTGTGACTTCTACCTCTTTAAAGGATATGATCCATTACTAATTTTAAGGAAAAGACAACAAAAAGAAGTTTTAAAAAATTCTAAATTTAGTGGTGTTTCCTGAGAAAACTTTCCAAATGGCTTTTACTATTAAGACAGTTTATAAGACAGACCACCACACAGTAGATATGTTTGGAGGTTTTCTTAGAAAATAATATTTATATCTACTTTGAACAAATAGTTAACATCAATAATTCAAAAAAGTTTTCTCTCATGCTTTCATTCATACAAAAAAGTTTTCCCTTTTAAGTAGAAAAGGGCTCAGTTGTGTGTAAGATGAATGATCAGATTGCTCTGGGTAGGAAGCTCCTGAGAATCTGTCTTTGTCATTGTTTTGCTTTTTGCCAACTAACTAGAGTGATAATAAACTCACAGAGCATTTACAAGGTACATGGTGGGTAAGTGGTGCAAATAAAAAAGGTAGAATCCCTAAAGCCCAATGCCATTCTTTCCAGATTAAAGCTAATTTATATAGAATTCTGACTTCATGGTAAACAGGGATCCAGTTTCTTGATTATTTAAACCATTTCCCGGCCGGGCGGTGGTGGCGCACGCCTTTAATCTCAGCACTTGGGAGGCAGAGGCAGGCGGATCTCTGTGAGTTCGAGGCCAGCCTGGTCTACAAAGTGAGTTCCAGGAAAGGCGCAAAGCTACACAGAGAAACCCTTTCTCAAAAAACAAAAACAAACAAACAAACAAAAAAAACCATTTCCCAAATCTGTAAGTTGGTTTCTTATGAAATCTACTTTGGTTTTAGGGAAAAGGTCAGTTCATGCGTTAGGAGAATTACCCAGCATGACTTTTCTTGTTGTTCTCTTGGCTATTCCTGATGAATGAAACTAGTAATCAATCTAACTTCAACATCATATTCATAATGTTCAAATTTAAAATGATTTTGTTTTAGTTTATTGTAAATTAGTTTTATCAATGACAAAACTAATTTTAATCCCCAATCTCTATTGTGCCTCTCTCCAATGCCATATATATATATATATACACTGTCTATAAAACAAATGCTTTTACTGTCATTACAGTTCTCTAAGAAATACTTGAAAAACATAAGAAATAAAAATAAGGTCACCTTTTTTAGAATACTAGCTGGATTCTCATCCAAATGGAAGATGTGTTTAGGGTTCTTTGGGTACCTCATTTCTTAGGCTGCCTTCATTTTTCACTTTTAAGTCAATGATCTTTCTGTAGCTCCTTGCAGCTCTGAACCTTAGTTGTATCTAACCCTCACCACAAAATTGACTCTACTTATTTTGTAAGTCATGTTTGCCTATGATCTGTCTTTTAACCCTTGTACACTAGTGACATTAGGACCAAATGTATTAGAAATTTTTACCTTAGGGAGCCAGTCCCTCTGTTGCAATTAAGCAGAATTCATGGAAATAAGAATTTTGGCCATGGGGGAAAATATGAAAAATAGCAGCATAAATTATTTACAAAGCTATTGAATTCTATGTGATTCTTCCACTGGGCTTATCCAACTTTTATTTTTATTTCTCTATTTCTTTTGTGTAATACACACTGAAGGCAATTCCAGATTTAAGGGTAATTTTAAATCTGAAGATGCCCCCTAGCTGCTGTGACTGACCCTTAGTGCTCCCAGAGACTCTTTCCAGTCAGATGCTATTGAAACTGTGCCCTACAGCTGCCTGCTTTTGAAATTTGGGTAATAAGCAGGGTGTAATTCATACTTTTTGAGATTGGTATCTGTAGCTAGAGTTTTCCTGCCTGGCCCACAGTCAGGACAAATCTCTCTCACCTGCCAGTCCCACAGCTGCTCAAACCCAACCAAGTAAACACAGACTTATATTGCTTACAAACTGTATGGCCATGGCAGGCTTCTTGCTAACTGTTCTTATAGCTTAAATTAATCCATTTCCATTAATCTATACCTTGCCCACATGGCTCATGGCTTCCTGGCATCTTTACATGCTGTTTGTCATCATGGCGGCTGGCAGTGTTTCTCTGACTCAGCCTTCCACTTCCCAGCTCTATTCTCCTCCTTGTCCCGCCTATACTTCCTGCCTGGCCACTGGCCAATCAGTGATTTATTTATTGACCAATCAGCAACACATTTGACATACAGACTATCCCACAGCACTTCCCCTTTTCTTTTCTTAAAAAGGAAGGTTTTAACCTTTACACATCTCCAAAGTCAGCTTGGTATATTTGGGAATTTGGGCATAGCTTCTCTTACTACTTCCTGCTGCAGGGGGGCGCTGTATCTTATGGGGACACAAAGAATATTTTAATATTATGGAGTAGTCCATGAGGGTGTATCGTCTGAGCCAGTTGCCTTGAAATGGTTCTGGATGTTGGATCATCTGGGCCATGGTGTCATCAGAGACCTTTCAGGGGGTCTTGGCTGGTCAAACCTGATGTATCTTAATCTGGAACAAATCCATAGCCTCTGGGTTTCTGTAGAAACAAAAGCAGAGCCTCCTTTCCAAAGCAACATATCCTTACATCCAAATTTTGAAGTCAAGGTACCTTTAAAATATACATTTTGGCATAACTCAACAGCTTTTGTAATCAAATGTTTTTCTTCAGTTACAAATATCAAAGAGAACATAATCCAGATTCTCTGTGTGGTAGCCATCTTTACGTGGCTTATTTTTTTTATATTAGCTTGAGCCTATTGCTTTGAACTGCAGCCTTCTAAGCCTGAAACGGTGCTGGTGCTGCTGGCTCCGCCCACTTTAGCTTCCCAACATGGCAGTGATACATTTTCCGCCAGCTCTGGGAGCCATCAACTCTCAGAAATAGTGGGTCTATGCTTCTATCAAGGCAGCGTGTAGCCCAGAAAACTCTTTTTTTTTTGTTTTGTACTAGCAAAGGCTAAATCCACCACACAGCTTAATGTACCACTTGCACAGGCCTCATTCCCACCATACTGCAGGTCGAGCATGCAAGCATGCTAGGAACCCACCAGTAGCTCAAACTGGCAGGCTGCCGTTAACTTGAAAGAGACAACTAGGAACTGTTTTTATCTCCGTTTTAGAATCTTTTTTTTTCAGGTTTTAGGTGGAAACCCTTGCCCCACGTTGGGCGCCATTTGTAGCTAGAGTTTTCCTGCCTGGCCCACAGTCAGGACAAATCTCTCTCACCTGCCAGTCCCACAGCTGCTCAAACCCAATCAAGTAAACACAGAGACTTATATTGCTTACAAACTGTATGGCCGTGGCAGGCTTCTTGCTAACTGTTCTTATAGCTTAAATTAATCCATTTCCATTAATCTATACCTTGCCCACATGGCTCATGGCTTACCAGCATCTTTACATGCTGTTTGTCATCATGGCGGCTGGCAGTGTCTCTCTGACTCAGCCTTCCACTTCCCAGCTCTATTCTCCTCCTTGTCCCGCCTATACTTCCTGCCTGGCCACGGACCAATCAGTGTTTTATTTATTGACTAATTAGCAACACATTTGACATACAGACTATCCCACAGCAGGTATCTATTGTCTAACATTTATGTTTTTTCTCGTATCTTTTATTCTTTCCAACCATGAACAGGAGATGTGCAATAACAATTATACTTTTAGTTACATTTAGGGGCACATGATGTTGAAAGAACTTTCTTGTATATATCTTTCAGTGAACAAATGAACAATTTTTATTTTTTTGCTAAATCTAGGAATGGAATTTCTCATCTAAATGTTAGCACATATCCATCTTTCATAAAGATTGCTAACAAGATTACATAAGGATTGAAATAATTTATGCTCCAACCATCATCAATCTTCATTTCCTTAAAAACCTCTTAGCTTGGTAATGTCATATTTTATAAAAAATAATTATCTGTTTTGTTTCATGTATAAGAAAAATATCACCAATTTAATTTTCATTTTTGCTTGTATTGTGAGGGTGAAAATCTTTTCAAATTAACCATTTGTATCTTCTTATTATATTTTATCAATTCATTTTTCTATTTGACCTTCATCCCTTATTGATTTCTAAAAGTTCTTTAAGTGTCCGTGATTTATATATACTTTTGAGCTATTATGCACTATCATAACAGTCCACTCAATTACACCTTTTTGCTCCTTTAATATTGTACATTATTATAAATTATGTATGACAAATAATAAATTATACATTATAAATAATAATGTACATTATTATAAATATTATAAATTTTAATGTACATTTAAAATAAACAAGACATTCAAGTGTCCTATAGTCTCTGTGATGTCTCTTCACACCATGTCCAGCAGCAATCACTATATTGCCCAGGTTGCTTAATCTGTTTGTTTTTAATAATACCCAAAATGATTATTTTAAAGTCTTAAGATCATTTATTTCATATGTGTATATTTCACCATTAGTTACCAAAAGCTGAGTTTTTAAAATGTGGTTAGGAGCATTTCCTGCTCTTGTAGAGGACCTGGGTTTGGCTTCCAGTATCCATGTCAGATAGCTTACATCTACCTGTGATGCAGTTTCAGGGAATTCCTCACTCTCTTCTGGCACTACATAAATACACACACACACACACATACACACACACACGCATATACACACACATACAAATTTAAAAATTAATTAATTTAAAAACTAACCCATTTTTCAACATGAAAAATAAGCAATTTTTTGTATCAAGCCTTTCAAGTGTTTATTTTTTATGAAAAGTTCTTAATCCAATACTCAACTTATTAAAACTTTCCTTTTTTAAATTATATCTTTATCTCATTTATGCACAATTTTATCATCTCAAGGCTATTAAAGTTTTTCTTCCAATTTTCACTTACCTGTAAATAAAATTTGCTAGTAATTTGACTTTTATGTCCTGTGTGACAGGGGTTACCCCTTTTTTCCCAAGCACATGTTCAATTTAGTGACTATTACAAACAAACAAATAAATAAATAAATCCATTATGATTTTCTAAAAAAAAGTCATCCCTGTTCTATTTCAATGCTGTACCTCGTTGTGATAAATCACATGAATTTAATTGTGCAATTATGATGATTCAGCATCTGAAGGTACTAATTTTTTGTTGTTGTTGTTTTTGTCTTTTTTCTGTCCTGGCATAGGCACAACTCAATACAATATGATCTCAATTAATTCAGTCTCAGAGATATCTGATGTTTGCAGTCCTTCAGCTAAAATTTAATTCAGAGTTTGTCTGGAATACTTTTGGTTCTCTGCATTTACATAGACTTTTAAGATAAAAAAAATCTACTAGGACTTATGTGCTGCTGTAAGGACCAGCCTTCAGCAGCTCAAGAATTGAAGAGGAACCACGGTGTCAGTGGACTAATCACTCAATTTGACTTTTCTATCTGAGGGTGTAAAAATTCTCTGGGGCCAGCAAAAAAGGGAAACAGCCTGGTAACAGTGGCACACGCCTTTAATCCCAGCACTCAGGAGGCAGAGCCAGGCGGATCTCTGTGTGTTCGAGGCCAGCCTGGTCCAAAGAGTGAGATCCAGGACAAGCACCAAAACTACACAGAGAAACCCTGTCTCAAAAATAAAAAACAACAAAAAAGAAAACACATACATACATACACATACACACACACACACACACACACACACACACACACACACACACACACCTCCAACATGTCAGGATCTCACCTAGGATGCTGGTGAATGGCAAGCCTTCAGCAGATCTGAGAAACTGAAGAGGAAATGCAGAGTAGGCAAACTACTGGACAGACAGACACAGGAGGACTTTTCTGAGGGCCAAAGCTTAAATCTTCATTTTATTGTTCTTTCTGTTGCTTGTTCTACTTTATTCTTTTTCTGTTCTGTTATTCTACCCTGATGTTTCCCTTCTTTGTGTCTTTATTTTTTTCCTTACAGCCTATATACCCCCAGTAAAATCTTTCAAGCAGTATAAAAATTGCCATTTGACAGTGGTCCAGAGGGTGCCTGGACTGGTCTACTCTGGTGACCAGTCTAGTGAATAACCTAGCTGTCATCATAGAGCCTTTGTCCAGTGACTGGTGGAGGCAGGTGCAGAGATCCGGCCAGGCACCAGACTGAGCTCCGGGAATCCAATTGATGAGAGAGAGGAGGGATACTGCAGGCGAGAGACATCGAGATCATGATGGGAGGACATGCAGAGATGACTGGCCACACTAGTGGAAGCCCATGAACTGTGGACTGGTGGCTGTGGAGCCCCTATGGGACTGGACTAGGCCCTCTGGATATGGAAGACAGTTGTTTGGCTCGAACTGTTTTGGGGGCACCCACGCAGGGGGATCGGGATCTGTCCCTGGTCTATGGGCAGGCTTCTGGGAATCTGGTGTCTGTGGTGTGCCACCTTGAACAGCCTTGGTGCAGTGGGAAGGAGCTTGGACCTGCCTAGGCTCAGTGTGCTGGGCTCAGCTGACTCCCCATGGGAGACCTAGATTTGGGGGATGTGGGGATGTGAGGTTGCTTGGGAAAGAGGGCTGAGGGTGAGGGAAGGAGGAGGGGGATATGTGGATGGTATGTGGAGTGAGTAGAAAATTTCTTAATAAAGAAAAATTAAAATAAAAACAAAACAATAAAAATTGCCATTTGATTACATTCTATTGTTTAAGTGAATGATCACATTGAATACAAGTAAAAAATGTGTTTCCCATTTCCCTTACATGATTAAACATTAAAGGTGAAAAACATATTATCCCCAAGAACCCTCATACAGTTAACATTTATCTTTTAGACTTCTCACAGATCAGGAACCTTTCAGTCAAAACTGTTTACATAGGCAGTAGTTTTTATATTGCCAGAAAAACAGATTATTGGTGAAATTATTAAGGCCACTCCACGTAGTAACTTATAAGTGAAGGGATAATTTACAGGGTCTGGGACAGGTGTGGCGCAGTCCGGCGGTGTTCTCTGGAGAACTCTGCTTGGTCTACCTCCAGCGTCCAGGGTCCAGGAACCAAGAGGGCCGCATCCGGATCTCTTGTCTTCAGGGTCCTCCCTTGGGCCTGCCTTGTGAGCGTGACAGTTACCGAAGCCTCAGTGGGGGTTGGAACTTCCAGATCAAAGCTGGAATGGCTACCCACTACAACAGATTACTAGTCTCACTTTTCTTATTTTAGTGTTCTATCTAATTAACCAACCATCAAATTCTTTATTTGTTAATTGAAGTCAGTTGTTTAAATCTTTGTTTTAGCTATGATGCACACTGAAACTTGTGAACATATTTCCCAGTTTCAAAAAGAACTTGAGTTAACTCCTGGGACTTAATTGTTTTTCGTAGTCATTAACCTAAACCATAGTCTATACGGCTCCTCAAGAGAAACTCATAAGTCCTAGCTGTGTGACACTTCTTTGGTCCTATTTTCTACCCTCTGCAAACCCTGCTTTATCAGGGGTGGGGGCAATACTGTATCCTACCTTTATTTATATTAATTTTCCCATTAAACTAACCTCTATTATAATCCTTTACTACATTTGTTAAAAACCCTTAATCATCAAAATTCTATTTAAACTAAAACTGTTATTGTATAAAATCATTACTTCAATTAAACAGTACAGCTTAAGAGGAAATAATCTTTATAATAATCCACAGGTAAAAATGCTCAGTAGAAGGGGATATTTCTATGAGATAAAGACACTGCATTAAAGGCAATAAGGATCCTTCCACACCCATTCACACCATGCCAGATACCAGAGAAAAATGGTAGTGGCAAACACATAAAGGTACAGCAGTAACAAGAGACATTCTGGAGCCAAAGCCCTCAGGGCCTTGCCAATCTGAGATTCACCCATCAGTGCCTTGCTTCCTAGTAGACTGAATTGAACCTCAGTTCCCACCTGCTGCTCCTCTGCAGTGGCCACTGGAATTTATCTTCAGATTATTCTAAGAGCCTAGTTCCATGTTGATTGCCTTTGGTTTTGATGGATATAATTGTGTAATGTTTTGCTTGCTCAAGTTTTCTGTGATTATTTGAGAATTTTGTAGTTAAATATGAGTTTGGGAAGATTTTTATATTTCTGTGAATAATACAATTGAAATTTCTGTAACAATTACATTTAATCTATGCTTTGGATAATGTGGATATTTTAATAATATTGACCATCATTAATCTGTAATCATAGCCTATTTTTACATTTATTGATGACTTCATTTATTTCTTCCATTAAGAGTTGCCAATATAAAGATGTTTTATCTCTTTAGTTAAATTTATTTTAAATATCATATTCTTTTAAACACTATTTGGGTTATTTTCTTAATTTCTATTTTGAGTATTTTGTTATTAGTGTACATAAATTAAACTATATTTGTATGTTTATTTTGTAGTCTGTAATTTAACTGTATTCAATGATTAGAGTTAATAGTATTTTCATAGTATTTCCAGGTTTCTTAATAATAAGATCATGTCATTTGCAAACAGGAACAATTTTTTGGTTTTCTTCCCAATTTGGAACTTTTTATTTCTTCCTCTTACCTAATTATTCTGGATAAGACTTGTAGTTTTCCTCTTGCCCCTGCCACATGTGGTGGGCAAGAACTCCGACCTTCCACCTTACCAGCTGTAGCACTCAGGAAAGCACGTTCCTCTCCTGGGCAGCACAGTAGAGCTGACCCTGTTGGCAGAGGCAGCAGTGAGCTGGCTCTGAGGGTGTAAGAGTGAGATAGCTGGCCACAACCCCCATGTCTGCCATGTAGTAGTGAGGGTGAGGGAAAGATGCCTATCCTTCCAAGACCCTGCCACCTGTGAGGGCTGAGGGAACTGACCCTCCCCCATACAAGCTGCAGCACTCAGGAAAGTTGGCCCTGCACCTGTCTTGGGCACAGTAGAGCCAGCCCTGGTGGTCTAAGTGTGGAAGAGCCTACCCAGAGGACATGAAAGCAGGAGAACTGGCCCCACCCCTTGCTCATGGATGCAAGGGGTGAACTAGCCAGGGCAATAATTGAGAGCTCACCCTGGTGGTGAGGACAGGGGAGAGCTAGAGGGCTGACCAACCCTGCTACTACCCAGACCCAGAACTAGTGTGACAAGTTGGCCCACCCCAACATCCACCCCATCCAATATCTGCTGGAGCACATGAAGGGGCTGGTCCTGAAGACCCAAAGCTACAAAATTTCCATGACACAGGGCAACAACAGATAGCCAAGAGGAGTCCCAGTGAACGCACAGCATCAATAGTGTAGCAGAAACCAGAGGCCTTGAACTAGACCAGTGACTCTTTGCAATGAATATGTGCAAGTAAAGATAATTGGACAAAAGGATTTACTGCATGACTCACTGTGTCACATTATAGATTCCACAGTGAGATTTTTCCATTTTTTTTCTTTTCTTTTTTTCTCTTAAATTTTATTTTGTTTTGGGCTAGGGTTGCAAAGGCAGAGGGTGGATAAAATGGGATGGGAAAATGTATGGGATCAAGATGCATGATGTGAAAGACACAAAGATAAATAAAAAGAAAGTTAAAAAAGACTTTTAATTTTATATTGAGTATGTACAATGAAAGAAAACATCTTTCTGTTGGCCCACATTCTAAAAGAAAATAACTGAAAATTCTTTTCTTCAGTATGGTGTTAATTCTGGGTGTGCCATATGGTCTTTATGTCAGCACACACACACAAACACACACACAAACACACACACACACACACACACACACACACACACACACACACACACACACACACATATATATATATATATATTTGTTGGTAGTTTTTAGCATGAAGAATTTTATCAAGTAGTTTTTATTTACTATTATTTTGATAATACATTTTGTGTTTCACAGCCTGCTGACCTAATGAGACACAGGTATTGAGTCACACATGCTGAAATCAATAAAATAAAAACAAAGAGAACAATAAAAAGAATCAATGAAACAAAAAGTTGGTTCTTTGAGAAAATCAACAAGATAGGCAAGCCCTTATCCAAACTAACCAAAAGGCAGAGAGAGAAAATACAAATTAACAAAATCAGAAATGAAAAGGGAGAAATAACAACAGGCAATGGGGAAATCCAGAGAATCATCAGGTCATACTTCAAAAACCTGTACTCCACAAAACTGGAAAATCTAAAAGAAATGGACAATTTACCACATACCAAAATTAAATCAAGACCAGATAAACAATTTAAATAGACCAATAACCCCCAAGGAAATAGAAATAGTCATTAAAATTCTCACAACCAAAAAAAGCCCAGGACCAGATGGTTTCAGTACAGAATTCTACCAGAATTTCAAAGAGGAGCTAATACCAATACTCTTCAAATTGTTTCACAAATAGAAACAGAAGAAACGTTAGCAAACTCTTTTTCTGAGGCTATAGTTACCCTGATACCCAAACCACACCAAGATGCACCAAAGACAGAGAGTTACAGACTGATCTTCCTCATAAACATTAATGCAAAAATACTCAACAAAATATTGGCAAACAGAATCCAGGAACACATCAAAAAATTATCCACCATGACCAAATAGGCTTCATCCCAGAGATGCAAGGGTGGTTCAACATATGAAAATCTGTCAATGTAATACATCATATAAACAAACTGAAAGAAAAAACCAAGTGATCATCTCATTAGATGCTGAAAAAGCATTTGACAAAATTCAACACCCCTTCATGATAAAAGTCTTGGAGAGATCAGGAATACAAGGAACATACTTAAACATAATAAAGGCAATTTACAACAAGCCAACAGCCAACATCAAATTAAAAGGAGAGAAATTCAAAGTGATTCCACTAAAATCAGGAACAAGACAAGGCTGTCCACTCTCCCCATGTTTATTCAATATAGTACTTGAAGTTCTAGCTAGGGAAATAAGACAACAAAAGGAGATCAAGGGGATAAAATTGGAAAGGAGTAAATCAAACTTTCCCTATTTGCAGACAATATAGTATACGTAAGTGACCACAAAAACTCTACCAGGGAACTCCTACAGCTGATAAACACCTTCAGTAATGTGGCAGGATACAAGATTAACTCAAAAAAATCAGTAGCTCTCCTACATACAAACAATAAACAGGCTAAGAAAGAAATCAGAGAAACATCACCCTTTACAATAGCCACAAATAATATTAAATACCTTGAGGTAGTGCTAACTAAGCAAGTGAAAGACCTGTATGACAAGAACTTTAAGTCTCTGAAGAAAGAAAGTGAAAAAGATATCAGAAAATAGAAGGATCTCCCATGCTCATGGATAGTAAGGATTAACATAGTAAAGATGACAATCTTACCAAAAGCAATCTACAGATTCAATGCAATCCACGTCAAAATTCCAACACAATTCTTCACAGTCCTGGAAAGAACAATACTCAACTTCATATGTAAAAGCAAAACACCCAGGATAGCTAAAACAATTCTGTACAATAAAGCAACCTCTGGAGGCATCACCATCCTAGACCTCAAGCTTTACTATAGATCTATAGTAATAAAAACAGCTTGGTATTGGCATAAAAACCAACATGTGGACCAATGGAATTGAATTGAAGACTCTGACATTAATCCACACACTTATAAACACCTGATTTTTGACAAAGAAACCAACACTGTACAATGGAAAAAAGAAAGCAACTTCAACAAATGGTGCTGGCATAACTGGATGTCAACATGTAGAAGATTGCCAATAGATCTTTATCTATCTTCATGCACAAAACTCAAGTCCAAGTGGATCAAAGACCTCAACATAAATCCAGTTACACTGAACTTGATAGAAGAGAAAGTAGGAAGTAGTCTTGAACACATTTGTGCAGGAGACTGTTTCCTAAATATAACACCAATAGCACAGACAACTTCATATTATATATAACATATAATATAATATAATTTTATTTCTTCCAACTCTTTCTAATCATTCTCCCATCCCAATCAACAGCTCCCCTCCATCCTAAACAGGCTCTTTCCCACTAGACTCATGACTTTTCATTTTGTTTTGTGGCCCATTTAGTTCAATCAAGACAGTCTGTGTGACATTGGCATGTAAGTGGTTACTGGAGGCTGGTGGGATCATCAGTGACTACACAAACGAAGACAATGATTTTCCCACTTCCTGAATCTATTTTCCTTTTTATGCCTTGCTTCTAATATGAAAGAATTTCTATTATTTTACCATTTCTGTATAATAAATAAGATAGGTTTTATGTTGTCACATTTTTATTAGCTGTGCATTCCTCATGATCCTTATGTTCCAAATTTTTTTTCTCATGATCCTTATGTTCCAAATTCTTTTTCTTCTGAAAATTTTACTTATTCATTTCTCTTTTTATATATTTAAATTTTTTATTTTACATACCAACCACAGTCCCCTCTCCCTGCCTTTCTCCTACTTCCTCTCCATCTCCTCCCCTCCTCACCCTTCATCCATTCCTCATAGAGGGTAAGGCCTCCCTTGGGGAGTCAACACTGACTGGCATACCAAGTTGGGGCAGGACAAAGTAAGTCCCTTCTCTCTCTCTCTCTCTCTCTCTCTCTCTCTCTCTCTCTCTCTCTCTCGTTTCAAGACAGTTTCTCTGTGTAGTTTTGTGCCTTTGCTTTTCCTGGAACTCGCTTTAGAGACCAGGCTGGCCTCAAACTCACAGAGATCTGCTTCCCGAGTGCTGGGATTAAAGGTGTGTGCCACCACCGCCTGGCCCCTTTTTTCTCTTACAATAAATCCCAACTGCAGCCCACCTCCCTCCCCTTCACCCAGTACACCCAATCCCACATTCTCTTTTCCCAGACCCACTGTTCCTCTGTTTCCTTTCAGAAAAAAAGCATCCTCCAGGTAATATTAACTGAACATGACATAACAAGATGCAATAAGACTAGGCATATACCATCATATCAAAGCTGGACAAGGCAACCTAGTAAGAGGAAATAGGTCCCACAAGCAGGCAAAAGAGTCAGAGACACCCTCTTTCCTATTATTGTTAGGAGTTCAATAAAAACCCCAAGCTAAAGAACCATAGCATGTATGTAAGGACCTAGCATAGACCCATGAAGACTCTATGATTGCCACTTAAGTCTCTGTGAGCCCCTATGAGTCTTACTTAGTTGATTCTGTGGGTCTTGTTCTTCTGGTGTCCTTGACCCCTCTGGCTCCTACAATCCTTCCTCTGAGCTGTCTTTTGCAGAGTTCCTGGAGCTCTGCCTAATGTTTGGCTGTGTATCTGTGTATTTTCTCTAATCAAGTGCTGGAGGAAGCCTCTCTGATGATGATTGGGCTAGGTACCAATCCTATGAGTATAGCAGAATATCATTAGAAATAATTTCATTTATTTATTTTTATTTTTTGCCATTCATAATTGGTTCAAACTTAGGTCTCTGAGCAACCCAGCTTCCTGATCCTGGCCATCTAAGCAGTGTTGGGCATAGGCTCCTTCTCATGGTGTGGGTCTCAGGCTAGACCAGCCATTAGTTGGGCACTCTGACAAGCTCTGAGCCACAATTGCCCCAGCACATCTTGCAGGCAGAACAAATTGTGGGTCATAGATCTTGTGAATGGGTTGGTGTCCCAGTCTCACCACTGGGAGCCTATCCTGGTTACAGAAAATGACTGGTTCAAGCTCCATATTCTCTACTTCTAGGAGTCTTCTCTAGGGTCAACCTCATAGGTTCTGGAAGTTTCCACTGCATTAGGTTTCCATATCACCCCTTGAAATTATTGTTTTTCATAAGAAGTTTAACTTGTCCTGAACGTTTTTCTTTAACTGTTGAGAAGACCATGTGACTATTCTCCATTTTGCTTTACTATGTTGCAATTTATATTTATAGTTAAAATTATACAAACTTTGCCTTCATTTTGTAGGTTTGGCTTGATTCTGAATTATTTTATTTATGCATTTCTGGATTTGCCTATATTTTCACCTAAACTTATTAATAATGTTAGATTATAATTGTACATTCCAGAAATATCCTTTTCAGATTTTAGTATATAGATTATTTGGGGCTTATAAATTTAATGAATTTTACTCTCCATAATCTAAAAGAATTTAATATTGACAAAGCTATCTTTTCAATATCAGGCTTTCTGAGTCAGAAAAGTGCTATTTCCCTTCATTTTTGTTTGCATTTTAATGTTTGAATTTTCTCAAAGAAGTCCCTCTCTATATACAGTTACAAAGGTTTATATTCAGATATTTAATGCTTTCAACACTAGCATAAAAGATTTTTTTCCAATTTTTTTAGATTTAGTTTTTACTAATATGCAAACTATTTTGAATATTGCCATGATATCAAATGACCTTGCCAAATAAATTTATTAATTCTATTGATTTATCTGGAGATTATTTCTCATATTTACCTGCACACAGTGCTAGTTTATTTCTCCATCAAATACTTTCCAGTTAGCTTCATTTTCTTTTCTCACATCACTGGCTATGTTCACTAGGGAAAACTAGATAAAAATGAAAGTTATTATCCTTTTTTCACACACTCAGAAGGAAAAACATTATTTGCCTTTGAGTTTGATGATCTGTTGAAGATACGTAAAAGCAAACAAACAAACAAACAAAAAAGCAAAAATTGCCTTTTTATTCAAGTGCTTTTTTATAATTTTCTGGGTTTTAGCAAATGCTTCGTATTCCTTTGAGGAGAGCTCCCAGGATATGTTTATTCATCTGATGTAATGAACCATATTATATAAGTGTTAGGGCTCCTCTTGTTTTCCTGAAAAAAAAATAATACTTTAAGATGTATATTATCTTTTTACATACCATAGGATTCCTTTTCTATATAACTGATAATTTCACCTGATTACTAGTTCATCGAAATAGTTTAATTTCAAAATGTTTTTTTCCAGTTTATAGACACTTTTCTTTCAGTTTATATTTCATTGTTTGAATTAAATGTGCATGTGAATTGCAATTATACTTTCACTGAAAATCCTTCATAAACTCTAATAACAATATTTTTACATTTAGTACTTTATTTATATCATTTTTATTCAACATCTCAGTCCTGTATTTCTTTATTGTTTACTCAGCTGTGTTTGTTTTCCTTTATTTTAAAAATGTATCTCATTTGATTTATTTTCCTCATTGATTTCCACTCCTAAATTATAATACTTTAGCCTTAATTTTCTTCTTTTACCACATATTCTATGAATTTCATATTTTTGTGTTTTGAGTTCATAGAATTAGTGTCTTCCTTACTTTTTTTTTAATGCTTTGTGGTTCTCATCTCTTCCACAACATTTTAATTCAGAAGCAAATGTCACTTTTTTCTTTCTTATACCTTCATCCTTTCTTATTTAGTTATTATTATTACTAAATGCATAGAAATAATATATTCCTTAACATTATACTTAAATGAATTTATTTTTTCCAGATTATGGTTTTTCAAATACTTTTACTAGTGATAAACTAAATGTACGTTTTATAGCATAACTAAGTTTCTTGACACTGGGTGTATAGCACACCTATAATCCCTTGTAATCAGAAGGTTGGGGCAGAAGGATTGCAATATAGAAGCGAGCTTGGGTAAAACAGTGAGTTTAAATCTAGTCAAGACATCTTAGTGAGATTCTGTCTCAAAAATAAAAATATAAGCAATACTCTAGAAGTATCTCAGTGATAGAGTACTTACCTAGCCTGAATAATGCCCTGATGTTTCTTCAGAGTCTACATCATTTATACAAATAAGATCTTTTTGGCTTAGGTTCCTATGCAGTTAATTGAGATTTTGCAGGTAGGTCTATTCACAATGTAGTCTTACATCTTTGCAATAATCTAACTATAGACTAATTATTTCAAATATAGCACTTCTCTGTAGTTTCTTGTTTACTTAAAAATGAACAAACACAAAATCAAGTATAAGAACCTCTCTGTAAATATGATGCATCATTATTCCTAAAGAGAATCAGTTACTTTACTCCCAGGTTGTATTCAGGGAGCAAAGGCATGGGCTATTCCAGCTATTTGCAGCAATGAACTCCCCTGTGGTGTCCAACGTGGTGGCAAGAATTTCCACCTAAAACCTGAGAAAAGATTCTAAAACGGAGCTAAAAACAGCTTCCTAATTGTCTCTCTCAAATGAGTGGCAGCCTACCAGTTTGAGCTACTGATGGGTTCCTAGCGTGCACTCAACCTGCCGTATGGCGGGAATGAGGCCTCTGCAAGTAGCACATTAAGCTGCGTGGTGGATTTAGCCTTTGCTAGTACAAAACAAAAAAAAGAGTTTTTTGGGCTACACGCTCCTTGGATAAAAGCACAGAGACCCACGATAGCTCCCAGAGCTGGCAGTAAATGTAGCCATGTTGGGAAGCTGAGGTGGGCGGAGCCAGCAGCCACAGCTGCTGCAGTTTAAAGCAATAGATTCACAATAAGACAGATTCAGATGTAATAGTTTACAATGTGTGTAAAATATATGTAGGCTTGAAAGAGACAAAAAAGGTGATATATACAGTTATAGAAACAAATACATAGTTTTAAAAAATAAAGTCTTTAAAGAGACAGTAAAATTAATATAAAAAATAAGCCACGTGAAGATGAATATAACACAGAGAATCTGGATTGTGTTGTTTTGGGGATTTTAAACTGCAGAAAAACATTTGATTGTAAAAGATATTGAGTTAAAACAATATGTATATTTTAAAGATATCTTGACTTCAAAATTTGGATATAAGGATATGTTGCTTTGGAAAAGAGACTCTGCTTTTGTTCCCACAGAAAGCCAGAGGCTATGGATTTGTTCTAGATTAAGATACATCAGGTTTGACCAGTCAAGACCCCCTGAAAGGTCTCCGATGACACCATGGCCCAGATGATCCAACATCCAGAATGGTTTCAAGGCAACTGGCTCAGACAATATAGCCTCATGGACTATTCCATAATCCTAAAATTTTCTTTGTGTCCCCATAAGATACAGCGCCCCCCTCCAGTAGGAAGTAGTAAGAGAAGCTACGCCCAAATTCCCAAATTATCTGTAATTTTACTTTATTAAGGTTAAAACCTTCCTTTTTGAAAAAAAAAGAAAAGGGGAAGTGCTGTGGGATGGTCTGTATGTCAAGTGTGTTGCTGATTGGTCAATAAATAAAACATTGATTGGCCATTGGCTAGGCAGGAAGTATAGGTGGGACAAGGAGGAGAATAAAGCTGGGAAGTGGAAGGCTGAGTCAGAGAGACACTGCTAGCCACCACGATGAGAAACAGCATGTGAAGATGCTGGTAAGCCACGAGCCAAGTGGCAAGGTATAGATTAATGGAAATGAATTAATTTAAGCTGTAAGAACAGTTAGCAAAAAGCCTGCCACAGCCATACAGTTTGTAAGCAATATAAGTCTCTGTGTTTATTTGGTCGGGTCTGAGCGGCTGTGGGACTGGCGGATGACAGAGATTTGTCCTGACTGTGGGCCAGGCAGGAAAACTCTAGCTACACCCCTGCCTTACATTTCTTTTGGGGAAAGGTCTCACTGTGTAGTCCTGGCTTGTCTGGAACTTGCTCTGTAGACTAGGTTGCCCTCAAACCACAGAGATCCATTTGCTTTGTCTCCCAAGTGCTGGAATTAAAAGTATCCAGTATGACACACAAATTAATATCCATTTTGTCCAATATTCTATGTCTATTTGACTTTCATTAATTGGAACATTTTTTCCTGTATTAAGATCCATTTTAGAGATCAGCTTTCTAAGTGAATTTTGAATATGAATTTTATTATTCTTTGGGTGCTTTGATTTCTTACATAAAGAAGTCATTTTTTAGCATATTAATATTAAATTTGAACTCCTCTTTAGGGTCATTAACAATTACTAATAGAAGTAGTATGTATTTATGGAATGAAAATTTCTAGGAAGCATAGGATTGCATTCTTAATGAAAGTAATGTGATTAAGTTTAAGTAATATATTGTGGTATTTTTGATGTAAATATGCCAAATAATCACAATTCTCACTTTTCAAATCTGTGAGAAGTATCCTAATATCCTTCTATGGAGGATAGATACAAGAATCAGGAATTTGATGCTTAATGAGGTAGACTAAAAAGAAGCATAAGTTTATGTAATATTTGTAATGTCTTTCTATCTGAATCGGGACTTCCTCAAAATTATGACATTAAAACAAATGTAAAAGTAAAGTGAATACCAAAATCTATAACATTACATGCTATTAAACCATCCTTGAATTGAACATTGTTAAACTTATCAAAAAGTTTCACCCATGAGTTATGTAAGTAGCATTACATTCATAAAGAGCCTTGATATTGAACTTCTCAGAAGCTAGAATTCCCACACTTTATAAACTACTCTGTTTGTGCTTTGTCATAGCAGCCCAAATTGATTATGGTTAGTAGTTCATGCAGGAAAATTATGTCTCTAGAAAAAAATACTATTTGAACCAACATTGAGGAGATTCATGACTTCTAAACACATTTCCAGAATGAGCAGTTTACAGACCCAGATCCTTTCAACTGAGAAGGAAATGATGCCTTTGAAACAGGACTCTGTTATTTAGGAAAAACCCTGATTCTTCCCTAATCTTTCCCCAGAAGGACATTTTAGCTACTTCATTAGCAGGCCATACATGAAGAAATGGGTTATTAAATACTGGCTCTAAAAATATGCCAGCTCTTGGTGCCTGGAATCTTAAATACTGATCTATGACTCCCAGACAAATGGAAATAAAGATTTGTCTGGTGAGATGACTTATTCCTTTTAATTTTAAGAATGCAATTATTGTATTATATCTTGCCCACAAAGAAAAATAACGATTTTTCATAAAGCTAATATATTTTAAGTGTAGCATGTATTATTAGTACCTTCCAGTTTACCCTATAAAAATAATAACTATTGGTTCTCTTATGAAAGAATGTCTGATGGTATAAGGGGAGAAATTCAGTTTGTAAACCTCAAATCAATAAATAATCAAATGAGAATTACCAAAAAGAAAAGAAAAAAGTCTAAAAAATTTTACTGATGGAAAATTTCATGCTTGTATATAACATGATTTTTAATTTTAATTAAAATATAATTACATCATTTCTCCCCCCCCCCTTTCTTCCCTCCAGCCAATTCCATCCCAGGTAATTTCTCTCAGACCACTCTCATAGCCCCCATTTTCAAGTTGATAGCCTTTTTTATTATTATTGTTATGTACATATATATAGGTATTATATATGCATATGCATGTACAAATATATAAAAATATAACCTGCTGAGTCTTATTTTGTTGGTGACATGTATACGGTTTAAAGGCTGACAATTACTCATTGGACAACCTGTAAGGACACTAATTCTCCATGCTATCATTAGCTGACTGTAGTTCTTTGTTTAGGGGTGTAATCCTATGAAATTTTCTGACTTTCATGTTGACATATCTATTGATATTATTATTGTTTTGGTCTTGTTTATGCAGCCATTGCTAGGAGAGACTATTTCACAGAAGAATTCCTGGTATTCTGGCTCTTACAATCTTTCTGTTTCCTATGCCAATGCATTACTTGAGCCATAGATACAGGAGTTGTGATGTAGAGGAATCTGTTGGGACTGTTCATCATGTCAATTGTGGTTTTCTGTAATGGTCTCCATTTAAAGTCACTATTCTTTAATAAGGTGTGGTAGCTACACTTACCTGTGGTTATAAGGCTAAGATTTAAGATGTTGTCAGAAATTAATTATGCTGATCTAGCAAGAGGCCATAGTAGTTTCTTTTTAAAGCCGATCATCTCACTGCCCCAGGAAATTGGCTTGTTTTCCAGTAACCAGGCATGATTTTTCTCCTGTTAGTTGCGTCTTAATTCTAATTAGAGAACTGTTGGTTGTTACCAGCATGTGAATGTGACTTATTGTATCTTTTGTTTATCTTGCTATGTTATCATTCATAGGTGTTGCATCTGGGTAAAATAATTCAATTGCTTCCCTCCCTTGGCAGCTTCCCTAGTACTTTCTGGAACCATGGAAGCTTGACTTCAGGAAAGAGGTTTGCAGGTATGATTCAGCTTGAATCATTCCATTCCTGTGTTTTGATTCTAGTGTGTTCAGCAATAGGGGCCAATCCTCAATCCTTGATAGGCAACCAAGGACTACAACGATAACCTATATCGTTTTGGGAGTCAAATGGACTGCTCTGACAAGCCATTTTAGTAGATTCCTCATGCCTGGTACTGGGGTTTTTGTTAGTCTATGACTTTCATGGGGAGCATTGTCAGATTAAAATGGCTCCAAACTGGAATATAAGCAGTTCCAAGATCATTCCCCATGATCAAAATGGCTTTATCATGAAAATACAGGATTTTCAACATATGTAGGTTAATAAATCATATAGATAGATTTAAAGGCAAAAATCAAATGATCATTTCAATAGACACAGAAAATGCACTTGGTAAAATCAAACAACATGTTTTCATGATAAAAGTCCTAGTGAGATTAAGACTGGAGGGAACATAACTCAACATAATAAAGGCTATGTATGATGACCCAGAGACATTATCCAAAATGGAGAAATACTTGGAAGCAATGCCATTAAAATCAAGCTTGCCCTGGAGGAGATGGGAATGGGGGGTAGGCTGAGGGGAGGGCAGGGGAAGAGCTGGAGGAGGGAGGACAGGGGAATCTGTGGCTGATATGTAAAATTAAATTAAATTATAGAATAAATTTTTAAAAATTAAAAAAAAATTAAAAAATTTAAAAAAAAGAATGAGATAGAGTTGCTCACTGTCCCCACTCTTTTTCAATATAGTACTAGAAGCACTAGATGGAGAAATAAGCTAAAGGAAGGAAATTAAAAGAGGTGCAACCAGGAAAAGAAGAAGCCAAATTGTGTCTATTTGCAGATACTATTACATTATCCATAAGAGATTCCAAAAATTCTATGAGAAAATGTTTAGAAACAATTTCAGCTAAGTGGCAGGGCACAGAAATCAGTGGCATTTCAACATATCAGCAACAACCTCTGAGAAAGAGATCATGGCTGTACTAGCATTTACAATAGCATGAAAGGCATTAACATATTCAAAGAGGTGAAATACCTTTACATGAAAACTTCAAATTTCTGAATGAAGAGATTGAGAAAGACACTAGTAAATGAAAAAATACCTCATGGTCATGCATTGGTTGGTTGCATTAATATTTTGAAAATGGCAATCCTAAAAAGCAATTTACAAATTCAATGCAATCCTAATTAAAATACCAGCAATGTCCTTTAAAAAAACTACTGAGTCCACTTAGTGCAACTTCAATATGAATAGGGGTAGGATCATCTACTGGAATATAGACAGTGATTAATATAGAGATCCCCAACTGGTCAATGTGCAGGGAATAAAAAATGCCTTTTAAGGTATTTTTGCTCTATCCATTGGAAGTTTTTTTTTAAGCTACAAATAACACTGGAAAAATATAAAGCCCAAGTTGACAGAATCTTTTGGGATATGAAGTCATAAAAATCAGTAACTCCAGATTTATAATGAGTCCTCTTGGGTCATATGCTTCCCTTTTGCGAATAATAGCTTTAGTGAAAATCTCTCCTGGTATTTCCTTAACTTTAAACATCACATTCCTTGAGAATCCTTGAGTGTTTTCCCAGTTACACAGACTAACAGAAAAACAAACATAATTTATTGTTTCTAAGAAAGCAAGAATGAACCCAAAAGACAAACAGCAATAAACAGAAGCACATTCTGATGCATTAATATTCACAATGTGAATGTCTACTTTCCGTTTTGCATAACTTCAGAATATAAATGTCATCAAGCAAAGGAAACAAGCAATGGGATAAAAGTTACATCAAATGTGTCCTACTTTTAATTTTTTTGTGTTTTTTTTCATTATTTTTTAAAATTGAATTTATTCATTTATTTTGCATCCTGACCTCAGTTTCCCCTCCCTGCTCTCCTCTCATTTCCCCCCATACACCTCCTGTCCTGAAACTCCTTTGTAGGCCAAGCTGGTCTTGAACTCACAGAGATCCACCTGTTTCTGTCTCTTGAGTGCTGGGATTAAAGGCGTGCACCACCACTGCCTGGCTGGTTACTCTGTTTTTTAAAGCACATCTATTTTTAACTTATCAAGTTCTCTGAAATATTGTGAAAGAATAGTAAAATAGTCATTTAAATTTGGCAGTTGTGATATTGCATGATCAGAAACTTAGATATTGGTAGTTTTAGAATGCACAGATTCTTAGCCAAATGTAGAATCTATGACTTTCTACATATTACATGAAATATTTGAAGTTTTATTCAATGATATCTTTTTATATAAAACTTATTTCATGATCAAGACTAAGTAAGAGTAAAAATAAATTGTGTTTAATTATTTTCAAGTTTTAAATTATTTTGAGTAATACAAATTCTGCTACTTTTATATAAATGGTACATTTTTTATAATCATAAAAAAACCCAATATATACTATCCTAACATGAAGCATATCTCCCCAAAACACACCAATAATACACAGAGTTATTAAAAATGTGATGCTCTTAATATGACTTACCATACTATATATAGCATGTGTGTCTACATATGGTTCAAGTAATATTTTGTCTTTCCATTGCTTCTGTTTGAGTATGCTCATATTTGTGGGATTATGTTAAATATATGTCATATTTAATTAACTAATTTCTTCTTAGTTGCTATTTTTATTATATCTAATTTTTCACATTAAAATAATATTGTACAAAATTAGAAAGTCATATAAGTGTGTAATCTATGTATTCTTTTATATATAAGGTATAACTTACTTCAAAATGATAAAATTATCTGAAGAAACATCAATAAAGAAATACATATGGCTAATAAATGTAAAAAAAATATTTTTACCTCATCAGCCATCAAAGGAGCACAAATTGAACAAATACAATCTCTGATGATATCATTAAAGATGCTAATAAAGCTGAATAAGAAAATGTTGGTGAATATGTAGAAAAAAAACCCAGAACATACATAGTTGGTAGGAAAGTAAATTAATATATGTAACATAGTTGGAGTGTAGTATGCAAATTCTAAGAAAGACTAAAAACAACTTTTTCACATGATCCAGAAATCTCACTTCTAGATATATACCCCAAATAAATAAAATCAGCATATCAAAGACATGCTTGAGTGCTAGATTTTTGCTGTACTGCTCACCATATGATGTAGACTCTGCCCAGATGTCCAGGAACAGATGAATGGATAAACACAACATATGAAGACACAATATAACAAACCAGGTTCTGGGGCCAGTAGGCTGGCCAAATACAGATTAGAAAAAAGAAACAAGAAATGATAAAAGGCAAAGGAGCATTTGTGAGGGACAGCTGGGACCAGATATCTGAAACCAGAGGGAGAATGTAGCATAAGGTGATATTGACCAGGGATTTCCTTTACTACTATGATGATTTGCTCCTTTATGAACCAAAAATTCAAGCCTTATTGGGATACATTTTGGACTCCATGATTTGCAAAGATTTTCTCAACTGTTTTTACTGAGAAACCAGGGTAATCCCTTTCCTTACTGCCCCTACCAACCTACTTCACTACAAAATTCTTATATTTCATGGATGACATTTCACCACAGCTCCTCCCCTTGACAAATCCCATTATGTAGTTGAAAACTATAACAATGTTATTATTATCCTAAAAGATCTCATGTCCCTCCATAATCCAAACATATTAGAGACTTTCACAGTGACAATTCTGTTTTGTATCTTTGCTTTTATATACTAAAATTTTATTTATAACTAAAAATATGTTCATTTGTAAATGACTGGTTTGGGTTTGATATTTTATATGATTTAGGAGAGGTAGCTCACAGATTCATAATATAGAACCTGTAATCCAACACTGAAAAGCTACTATCCAGGGTCGATACATATATAGAAATTATTATTTAGAAAGATATTATTTATCAAATCAGAAGCCAGGAGTTGGTAGATAATGAGATAATGAGGGAAGAAGGAAGAGAAGGAGAGAGGGAAGAAAAGGAGAGAGGAAAGAAATGGGCAAAGAAAGGTGTGGCATGGAGACAGGGAGAGAGCAAGGCAGAAAGGAAGAAAGAAGCAAAGGAAAGGAGGAAAGGAAATGCTGTGGGATGTCTTTCTGTATGCTATGAATGTGTGTTGCTATGATTGGTTAATAAAGAAGCTGCTCTGGCCTATGGTGATTCAGGTTATAGCCAGGCAGGAAATCCAAGACAGAGATAGAAAGAAGAGAGGCAGAGGCAGAGGAGATGCCAGCCTGCCACCCAAGGAGCAACATGCCAGAAGACTGGTAATGCCACAGACATGAGGTAAAATATAAATTAATAGAAATGGGTTAAGATAAAAGAGCTAGCTAGCAAGAATTCTTAGTCATGGGCCATACAGTTTGTAATTAATATTAAGCCTCTGAGTGATTATTTTATAAGCAGCTGCAGGACTGCACGTAAGAGAGATTTGTCTGGACCACAGGCTGGATGAGACACAGGAAATCTTTCAACTACAAGGAAAGAAGGCAGGGAGGAAGGAAGGAAGAAAGAAAGGGAGAAAGGGAGGAAGAGAGAGAGAAGATGCTAAGGCAGAAAACAGGGAGAAACATTTTTTTAATGGAGTTTACTTGCTCTCAGTAATGGTCATATATTTCCCTGACATAAATGTTCCTTTTGATCCCAGAAGGTCTTACATTTCAAAAGTTTTTCCCCATGGAACATTTCTCTTTTTCTATTTAGTCATATTTCAAAGTGTATGGTAGCAGAGTAGAAGGTCTCATGCATATCACCTTCAATTTCTCACCTTAAATATCAAATTCAACAATTATTAAAGAATTGGAGGAAATCTCTTTGACTGTCAAGTGTTGCATGAATCTTAGAGAGTCTTATTAATAAAATCAAACCCGGGGTCAGTTGTTGGGGTGAAATTCTGGATGGTCAGAGAGACAGAACAAGCCACAGCTATCTCACCTTGCCAATTCCTCAGCTGGTCCTGTTTCCTCAGACTGGAAGCCTCTGAGTCCTCATCCAGAATGAATCTCAGCTGAACTGTGTTGCTCCAAAGCCTGAATGCTTAACCAGGCCAAATGCTTAACCAGCCAAATGCTTCTAGTTTCTGGTCCTCACGCCTTATAAACCTTTCTGCTTTCTACCACCACTCCCTGAGATTAAAGGCTCACTTTCTGGGATTAAAGGCATGTGTCACCATGCCTGGCCTTTCCAATGTGGCCTTGAACTCACAGAGATCCAGAAGGATTTCTGTCTCTGGAATGCTAGGATTAAAGGTGTGAGAGCCACCATTTTCTAGCCTTTGTATCTAGTGGCTGTCTGTTCTCTGACCCCAGATAAGTTTATTAAGGTACACAATATTTTGGGGAACACAATACCACCACAGTCAAGGATTTGTAATTAAGCAATAATGACTCCACAGTTAGTCACTCTATTTCATGCTTCCCAGTCTGAAAACAAATCATAAAGTTTGCTGCACACTGCAGTGAAGGATGGAGGCTAGAATTAGCTTCTTGGGTCACAGTGAGTTATGATACCAGTATTTTATGTCTCCTGCTGTCTTTACCTATGATATGTGTTGAGATTGTTACCACCCATTCTGTGTTGCTCTGGTGTGTTCTTGGTTGGGGAACTGATAGGAAAGTGACTATATGATTTTTATTCTGGACTAAACTCATTTTCTTGAGCCTAGATTTCGATCTTTAGCTTTAGTCACTCCCCAAAAGAAATACTGTCTGGAATAGGGACATTGCCAGAACTCTAGCCACTAAGAAGATAGTGAGCATGAGGGGATGTAAGACCAAGTAACACAGAGCCTAGGGTTAGGTTGTAGGAGTTACTTTATTCTTTAGTCATCAGTGTTTGAATACTTAATTCCTATTAATTCATAAATTCCAGGATTACTAACTAGCGTTTGTTATAAAAGTAACTAATGTAGGGGTGTTGTCTGCTTTTAAATAATACGAAATGGAAGCAAACATTTGAGTTGTTTCAGTACTCAAACTATTGAGCAATTAGATAATTAAATATGTTCTGGACACAAAACAGATGATTCTCCTAGGAGCAGCCTGCCTGGTAGACAAGATATAACTTCTCTAAAGCCCATTTTCCTAGAAAGCAACTGTCTTTTCCTTGCTACAAATGCTGTATTGAGCACTCCAGATGAATCAGCATATATATATATATATATATATATATATATATATATATATATATATATATATGTGTGTGTGTATCATGTGGAACTGGATTTAGGATAAGTATTCATGACATATTCATGTGAATGGCAATGCTGTGTTTGAAGGGACCTCATTTTTCATGGATACCACACACAATCTTCCTCCTGAAAACTAAGCAACATTATAAGAAAGAAACTTTATTGAATTTGCTGTCTCAGTTTTCCTCTAGGGATAGGTCTTATAGATACTAATAAAAGCATTATTTCAATAAAATTAGAATGAGAGAGGTAATGGAAAGAGCTAAGGGACTCTACAGGAAAACATAAATGTTTAAATAATTGAAATACTCTGAATAAATAAAGCTAAAATTGACAAAGTTGAAACAGGGTAATAAATGAGAGAGTAATTGTATTCATCTAATCCAGGTGAAAGTTTTTAGATGATTATTAACAAATTGCATGAATTAAATAGAGATTGATAGATAATGTCATGATTACTTCTTAAAAGCTGGAAAAGAGTATTTTAAGTGTTTCATCATAAAGAAATAGTGATGAATGCATTAACAGGTGTGTTTATCTTGATTTATAGAACCTAAAATAAATTTTAACATGTCAAGTTGTATAAACAGATACTGGTGCAACAAAAATAAATGAGCACTGTCAAAGGTTTATGGACAAAGGAACCTCCTCCATTACCCAACTGAAATGTTCCAGTAGAATTGCTTTTGCTTTGTGTTTCCAAGTTTTGGGAATTTGGGAGACCATAGTTATGAATTTAAATAATAATAGCATTAAGATGAAGTTTTGAAGGACCAGTTATGTAGGGATAGTGTTTGAGACTCTTTCAACTGATTCTGATATAGAGATAAGTATTGCATCTAACTGGGATATTTATCACCTATTTAATATTGTAAAAAAACACACATGTAAAATTTCCTTCAGGCAGTGTTAGATGGAATCCAGTTGTATTTTCTGAATCATAATCACATAGAGTAGAAGTCAAAGAGCTGGTATAGGTACGTTGTCTATATGGTGTTCCTACATAAGGCAAGGACAGGCATTTATGACAAATCACTGTGGAAGCCTCCTCACTCATGAATTCTAAGACTTTTTATTAAAAGATTTACTTCTGAAAGGAAATAACTAATATTGTTGTAGATTTATTGAAAGTGGTTATGACTGAAGGACAGAATTATCAAAAACATAAAATGCTCATGCTATTTTAACAGATTGTGGATCCTACGGAAGGCAATGCTTGGAGGAGTTCTATTGTAACGTGAAAAAATGGTTTCTATAGGAGTATGTTTTCAGAAGAGTGTAAAAATATCACTGTACCTATGAACAACAAGCTTCTTTTCCCTTAAGACTGATTTCAGTTTGGAGTGCTTCCAGAACCTATTTCCTCTTCCACAGTAGACTGGGAACCATTTACAATTGGCCAATAAGTTCCTGTTTGGTTGCTCCAAGCAAATAGGAAAACAGTAAAAAGACAGTGTCTTGTTTGTTAAGCTGTTACATTGAGACTAGAGTATGGAAAGACTTCCTCTTATTGAGGAAGACAAGAATAAATTTAATCAATGAAATTCTAACCTGGACCATCAGTGACAAGGTTCTAAGAGGGGTGACTAAGAGATAAAAAGACAAAGAAATGGGAAATCTGGTGTCAGGATGAGTTGCACAAAATAGACCTTATGCCTAGCAAGTTTATTCAGAAGTATAGCATCCTAAATGCTATATGCAGGGGTAGAGGTAGGACAGAATCAGCAGAAAGCTATCATACAATGAAACAAAATCATCAGGAAGCTAGTCAAGCAATGTTGCACAAAGGGAACATGGGATATCTGAAGAGCATCACAGATCAAGCACACTGTGGCCTTGAGACTGATATCAATAGACCCTTATGGTGGGAAGAGTTGGATTCTCAGGATCTGAAGCAGCAGCTCTCCCAAAGCCCTGGCCCCAGACCATTCCTGGCTTTCCAAGCATATTACTTGTTTTAGAGAAGGAATTATGTTTCTTCTGCATATATCAGGGCCTCAGAGAAAGCCTCAGTCTGATCTAGCACTCAGACAAATACATTTCATATTTTTCTAACAATGATGGACAAACTAAAAATGTTAATAAAAAACCTCCTATATTTGAGAAGATGGAAGAGAGTGCTCATTGAAGATATGATAGAAGTAGATATATCAATCAAAAAAATTAAATTCCTGACACAAAACATCCAGGAAATCTGAGAAATTATGAAAAACCAAAGACAAAGATGAAAACGAAGGAGGAGGAGGAGGAGGAGGAGGAGGAGGAGGAGGAGGAGGAGAACAAGAACAAGAACAAGAAGAACAAGAAGAACAAAAAGAACAAGAAGAACAAGAACAAGAACAAGAACAAGAAAAAGAAGAATCATCTCACCTCAAAGGCCCAGAGAATATTTTCAACAAAATCGTACAAGAAAATTTTCCTAATTTAAAGAAGGAGATGTCTATAAAGATACAAGAAGCATACAGAATACCAAATAGTTTGGACCAGAGAAGAAGATACCCTTGCCATTTAATAGTCAAAACATTAAACGTACAGAACAAAGAATATTAAAAGCTTCAAGGGAAAAAGACCAAGTGACATATAAAGGTGACCTATTAGAATTATCTCCAGCTTCTCAATGGAGACTCTAAAAGCCAGAAGGGCCTGAACAGATGTCCTGCAGACTCTCAGAGAGCACATACACCATACCAGACTATTATACCAAGCAAAACTTTCAATCACTATAAATAGATAAAACAAGAATTCCATGACAAAGTCCAATCTCAACAATATATATATATCTACAAATCCAGCTCTACAGGTGATACTAGAAAATAACTCCAATCCAGTAGGTTATCTATACCCATGAAAACACAGGAAATAATCTCACACCAGCAAAACTAAAAGAAGGGAAATGCACACACCACCACATCACCACCAACAACAACAATAAGAACAACAAAATAACAGGAATTAGCACTCATTGTTAATTGATATCTATCAATATCAATGGACTCATTCACCAATAAAAAAACACAAACTAAAATAATAGATTTGAAAACAGCATCCATACTTCTGCTGTATATAAGAAACTCAGAGTAAAGGGTTGGAAAAAGATATTCCAAACAAATGGACCTAAGAAGCAAGCTGGTGTAGCCATTCTAACATCTAAAACAAAATAGACTTCAAACCAAAATTAATCAAAAGAGATGGAGAAGGATACTTCAAGAAAAATCAACCAAGATGACATTGCAATTCTTAACATGTGACTGTTAGTGCCCTGAATGCAAGTGCATCCATGTTCATAAAAGAAATACTACTACAGTTTAAACCACACATTGACCCTCACACATTGATAGTGGGAGATTTTAATACCTCACTCTCAGCAATGGACAGGTCATCCAGACAAAGCTACACAGAGGAATACGGGAGTTCAGAGATATTATAAACCAGATATATAGCTTCTTCTCGGTACCTCATGGAACTTTCTCCAAAGCTGATCACATAGTCAGTCACAAAACAAGTCCCAACAGGTATAAGAAAACTGAAATAACCCCTTCATCCTATCAAACCATGATGGATTAAAGCTGGGTTTCAACAACAGAAATGGCAGAAAACTTACAAACTCATGGAAACTGAAAAACTCTCTACTTCTCTTAGTTAGGGTTTCTATTGCTGTGAAGAGAAACTATAACAATAATAACTCTTATAAAGGTAAAACATTTAGTTGAGGTGGATTACATTTTCAGAAGTTAGTCCATTATTATCATGGTGTGACATGGTGGCATGGAGGCAGACATTGTGCTGAAGAAGCTGAGAATCCTACCACTTGACCCACAGGCAACAGAAAATGGTCTGTCTCACTGGGTATAGCTTGAGCATAGAAGACCTCAAAGCCCACCCCCTCAGTGACACACCTCCTCCTATAAGACCACACCTATACCAACAAGGACACACCTCCTAATAGTGCCCCTTCCTTTGGGGGCCATTTTCTTTCAAACTGCCACATTCCACTCCCTGGTCCCCAAAGGCTTGTATCCATATTATAATGCAAAGATGCATTCAGTCTAACTTCAAAAGTCTCCATAATCTATAGCAGCCTCAAACTTATTTTTAAGTCTAAAGTTCCAAGTCTCTTCTGAGATTCATGCAATCTCTTAACTGTATCCCATGTAAAATCAAAATAGAAAAGCAAACCACATACTTTCAACATATAATGGCACAGGATATTCATTACCACTCTAAAACATAGGGAATGGAGCATAGTGAATATAGTGAAATACTACTGGACCAAAGCAAGACTGAAAACCAGCTGGACAAACTCAACTCTGCATATCTATGTCTGATGTCGAAATACTCTTGAGATCTCCAACTTTTTTCAGCTTTGTTGTCTGTAACACACATCTCTCCCTTGGGCTGGTTTCACTTCCTATTCTCAGTTCTCTGGCAGGTATTCCACAGCTCTGGCATTCCCAACATCTTGGCATCTCCAAGACAATCCAGGTTTCACTTTCACAGCTTCACACAATGGCCTCTGTAGGCCTCCATTCAGAGACACCTCTGACATATGCCTGGCATCAGTGGCTTCTTTAGTCACTCCTTGACTTGAAAATCAGAATCGTATGGCCAAAGCTGCCAAGTTCTCCTGCTTGTTAGGGCTGGAACATGACCTCTTTGTTCAATTACATCTTCACTAAAATTCTGATTTCAATGGTTTCATGTACTGCCTATGCCTAGTTGTTCTGGAACTTGCTCTGTAGACCAAGCTGGCCTCAAACTCAGAGATCCACCAGGCTCTGCCTCCTGAGTGTTAGGAATAAAGGCATGCACTACCATATCTGTCTCTAAGCTTTTCTTTAATTCCTTTTTATAAGTTGGAAACTTAGCTGGGTGTGGTTTTGCCCTGAGGTCACCACATCCTTTATTCTATTTCTTGACCTGCCTATCTCCTTGGACACAGGAATTAGTTCTATTCCACTTCCTTGTGCTCATTTTCTCCTCAAATTGTACATTTTATATTTTTTCTTTGTCATCTTTCTCCTTTTCATTATAAATCTTCATTATACTTGACACTAATAACCTCATGACAGAGTTGTTTTGAGATTTTCTCTGTCAATGGAATTAATCCAAATCTCTTCACTTTAGCCTCAGGTAGACTCTTTAGACAACAACAAAAAGCAGCCACATTCTTCACCAAAATATCATAAGAAAGATCTCTAAGCAACATACTAAAATTCTTCTCCTTTGAAACCTCTTGATTCAGGCCCCCACGGTTCAAATCTTCCATGGTCCTACCAGTGTGGCCCAAACACACAAAAACATGGTCAGGCTTATCACAACAATACCTGAGTCCCTGGTACCAACTTCAATCTTAGTTAGGGTTTCTATTCCTGTGACAAGACACCATAACCACAGAAACTTTTTATGAAGGAAAAACATTTCAGTGAATTGAAGTGCTTTACATTTTCAGAGGTTTAGTTCATTATCATCATAGTGCGACATGGTGGTGTACAGGCTGAGATGGCACTGAAGAAGAAACTGAGAATCCCACATCTTGACCTGTGGGCAAGAGGAAATGGTATGTCTCATTGGGTGGAGTTTGAGTATAGGTACCTCAAATCCCACCCCAACAGTGGTACATATACATCAACAAAACTACATCTCCTAATAGTGTTGCTCCCTTTGGGGGCCATTTTCTTTCAAACCACCACACTACTAAGTAAAATGGTCAAGATAGAAATAAATAAATTAATTAAAGACTTCCTAGAATTCAATGAAAATGAATGCACAATATACCCAAAATTGTGTGACACAGTGAAAGCAAAATGGTGCTAACAGAAAAGTTCATAGCATTAAGTGATTACATAAAAAAATGAGAATTCTAATACTAGCAACTTAACAGCACACCTGAAAGCTCTAGAACAAAAAGAATAAAGAATACCCAAGATGGCAAGAAATAATCAAATCAGAGGACTAAAATCAATAAAATCAAAAACAAAGAAAACAATACAAAGAATCAATGGAACAAAGAGTTGGTTCTTTGAGAAATCAACAAGATAGACAAGCCCTTATCCAAAATAAGAAAAAGACACAGAGAGAATATCTAAATCAACAAAATCAGAAATGAAAAGGGGGACATAACAGACACCAAAGAAATCCAGAAAATCATAAGAACATACTTTCAAGAACTGAACTTCACTAAATGGGAAAATCTAAAAGAAATCAATAATTTTTTCAATAGGTGCTATTGGCCAAAGTTAAGTGAAGATCAGATAAACAAATTAAATAGACCTATAACCCATAGTGAAATAGAAGCAGTAATTAAAATCTTCCCATCAAAAAAAACCTAAGGGCCAGATAATTTTAGCACAGAATTCTACCAGACATTCAAAGAAGAGCCAAAACCAATACTCCTCAAATTATTCCACAAAATAGAAACAGAAGGAACATTGCCAAATCCATTTTATGAGATCACAGTCACCCTGATACCCAAACCACACAAAGATTCCACCAAAAGAATTACACACCTATTTCCTTGATGAACATAGATGCAAAAACAGTCAACAAAATACTCACAATCCAAATCAAAGAACACATCAAAAAGATCATCCACCACAATCAACTAGGCTTCCTCCCAGAGATGCAAGGATGGTTCAACATATGAAAACTCAGTCAATGTTATCCATCATATAAACAAACTGAAAAAGTCCATATGTTCATCTCATTACATGCTGAAAACCCTTTGATAAAATCCAGCATCCCTTTGTGATAAAAGTCTTGGAGAGATTAAGGATACAAGGGACATACCAAAACATAATAAAAGCAATGTACATCAAACCAATAGCCAGCATCAAGTTAAATGGAGAAAAACTTTAAGCAATTCCACTAAAATCAGGTACTAGACAAGGCTGTTCACTCTCTCCATATCTGTTCAATATAGTACTTTAAGTTCTAGCTAGAGTAAAAAGAGAACTGAAGGAGATCAAGGAGAAACAAATAAAAAGGAAGTCAAAGTATCATTAGCTGCAGATGATATGATAGTATATGTAAGTGACCCCAAAAATTCTAACAGGGAACTCCTACAGTTGATAAACACCTACAGTGATGTGGCTGGTTAGAAGATTAGCTCAAAAAAATCAGTATCTTTTCTATACACAAATGACAAAAGAACTGAGAAGTAAATTAGGGAGACAACATTCTTCATAAAGGCCACAAGCAATATAGCATATCTTGGATGAACCCTCTCCAAGCAAGTGAAAGACTTGTACAACAAGAACTTCAAGTCTGTGAAATAATTGAAGAAGATGTCAAGAGAGGGAAAGATCTCCCATACTCATGATTGGCAGGACTAAAATAGTAAAAGTGGCCATCTTACCAGAAACAATCTGCAGATTTAATGTGATCCCAATCAAAATTCTAACACAATTCTTTACAGATCTTGAAATGACAATACTCAATTTTATATGGAAAAAAACTCAAGATAATTAAAACAATCCTGAACAATAAAAGAACTTCCAAAGATATTGGCATCTCTGATTTCAAGCTGTACTATAGAGCTATAGTAATAAAAACTTCATGTTACTAGCATAAAAACAGAAATGTTGGTCAAAGTATTGTAGAAGTAATCATCTTATTCAACAAGAAACACAGAACCAATGCAAAGAAGAAAGCCAAGAGGTCAGAGCTATTAGCAAGCCATAGCGACAGCTGGGCAGTGGTGGTGCATGCCTTTAATCCCAGTACTTGGTAGGCAGAGCTAGGTAGATCTCTGTGTGTTCAAGGATACATCCAGCATTGGAGACACACGCCTTTAATCTCAATACCAACCATAGAAGACCTGGAGTTCTGTACAAACAGGCAGTGATGAGGTGGTCATGTGGTTGGGTTTACAACCAATGAGAAGGCAGAACAGAAAGTCTTTATAAGGACAGACACACAGGAAATAGGTCTCTTTCAGAGAGGTAGGACCACTGCGAGAGGAAGGGTAAGGTTTTTAGCTCTTAGCTCTGACCTCTTGGCTTTCTTCTTGGTTACTTCTACAAATGGCGCCCAATGTGTTGGCAAGAGCTTCCACCTAAAACCTGAGAAAAAAGATTCTAAAATGGAGCTAAAAACAGTTCCTAGTTGTTTCTTTCAAGTTAGTGGCAGCCTGCGTGTTTGAGCTACTATGGCGGGTTCCTGGTGTGCGTCCTCCACCTGCAGTATGTCCGAAATGAGGCCTCTGCAAGTGGCACATTAAGCTGTGTGGTGGATTTAGCCTTTGCTAGTACAAAACAAAAAGAGGTTTCTGGGCTACACGCTGCTTTGATAGAAGCATAGACCCACTCTTTCTGAGACTTGATGGCTCCCAGAGCTGGCAGAAAATGTACCACCACCATGTTAGGAAGCTGAAGTGGGCAGAGCCAGCAGCCACAGCACTGTTTCAGTCTTAGAATGCTTCAGTTTAAAGCAATAGGTTCAAGGTAATATAAAAAAAATAAGCCACGTAAAAATGGCTATCACACAGAGAACAGTATTATGTTCTCTTTGATATTCATAACTGAAGAAAAACATTTGATTGAAAAAGCTGTTGAGTTATGCCAAAATGTATATTTTAAAGGTACCTTGACTTCAAAATTTGGATATAAGGATATGTTGCTTTGGAAAAGAGGCTCTGCTTTTGTTTCCACAGAAAGTCAGAGTCTATGGATTTGTTCCAGATTAAGATACATCAGGTTTGACCAGCCAAGACCCCCTGAAAGGTCTCTGATGACACCATGGCCCAGATGATCCAACATCCAGAACCATTTCAAGGCAACTGGCTCAGACGATACACCCTCACAGACTACTCCATGATCCTAAAATTTTCTTTGTGTCCGCATGAGATACAGCGCCCCCCTCCAACAAGAAGTAGTAAGAGAAGCTACACCCAAATTCCCAAATATACCAAGCTGGCTTTGGAGATGTGTAAAAGTTAAAACCTTCCTTTAAAAAAAAGAAAGAAAGAAGGAAAGAAAGAAAGAAAGAAAGAAAGAAAGAAAGAAAGAAAGAAAGAAAAGGGGATGTGCTGTGGGATGGTCTGTATGTCAAATCTGTTGCTCTGATTGGTCAATAAATAAAACACTGATTGGCCAGTGGCTAGGCAGGAAGTATAGGCGGGACTAACAGAGAGGAGAACTGAGAGAACAAGAAGGTTGAGGGAGACACTGCCAGACACCGCCATGACAAGCAGCATGTGAAGATGCTGGTAAGCCACGAGCCATGTGGCAAGGTATAGATTTATAGAAATGGATTAATTTAAGATGTAAGAAATAGATAGCTAGAAGCCTGAGCCATTAGGCCAAACAGTTTAAATAATATAAGCATCTGCATGTTTATTTTATAAGTGGGCTGTCAGACTGCTTGGACTCAGCAGGAGCTAGAGAGAAATTCTCCAGCCACAATGTATCAAACTGAAGACCCAGACATAAATCCATCTACCTACAAGCACCTATTTTTTTTAATAAAGAAGCCAGAAATATACAATGGAAAAAAGAAAGCATCTTCAACAAATGGTGCTGGTCTAACTGGATTTTGGTATGTAGAAGAATGTAAATAGATCCATATTTATCACTCTGCCCAAAACTCAAATCCAAGTGAATCAAAGACCTCAACATAAACCAGACACACTGAACCTGACAGAAGAGAAAGTAGGGAATAATCTTGAATGCATCTGCACAGGGGACAACTTCCTAAAAAGAATACCCATAGTGCAGGCATTAAGATCTTCAATTAATAAATGGGACCTCATGAAATGGAAAAACTTCTGTAAGGCAAAGGACCCTGTCAATAGGACAAAATGGCAGCCTACAGAGTGGGAAATTATTTTCACCACATCTAAATCTGATAGAGGACTAAATATCCAAAACAAGTAAAGAGCACAAGAAACTAGAAATTAACAAACCAAATAATCCAATTTAAAAAGGGGGGTTCAGATTTGAACAGAGAATTCTCAATAGAAGAATCTCAAATGGCTGAGAAACACTTAAGGAAAGAAATGTTCAACATTCTTAGACATCAAGAAAAGGCAAATCAAAACTACTTTGAGACTCTGTCTTATACCTGTCAGAATGGCTAAGATCAATAACACAAGTTATAGCTCATCATGGCAATGATATGAAGCAAGGTGAACACTTCTTTATTGCTAGTGGGAGTGCAAACTTATATAACACTATGGAAATCAATACGGCAATTCCTCAGAAAATTGGGAATCAATCTACCTCAAGACCCAGTTATATAAACTCTTGGGCATATACCCACAAGATGCTCCATCCTATCACAAGGACACTTGCCAAACTCTGTTTATAGAGACTTTGTTCATCATAGTTAGAAACTAGATACAACCTAAATGTCTCAGCTGAAGAATGGATAAAGAAAATGTGGTATATTTAAACAATGGAATATTACTCAGCTTTTAGAAAAAAATAACATCATGAAATTTACAGGCAAATAGATGGAATTAGAAAAAGAAAATCATCCTGAGCACAGCAACCTGGAAACAGAAAGACAAATATGGTATGTACTCACTTATATGTCGCTATTAGCTGTAAAGAAAAGAATAATCATGCTACATTCCACAGAGAGGCTAAGTACCAAGAAGGGCTCAAGAGAAACACATAGATCTCCCTGGAAAGGGAAAACAAAATAGATTTTGTGCATGGACTGGAGGCTAGTAGAGATGGGAGCAGGAGGGATCTGGCAGGGGAGGGAGGAACAGAGGGAGAGAGTATGAGAAGAGACACTGGAATGGCAGGCATTTGGAAGGTGATATGGAAACCTAGTACAGCAGAAACTTTCTGAAACCCATAAGGATGGCCTAGCAAGAACTAATAATGGAGGATTAGGAGCCTGAACTGGCCATCTTCTGTAACCAGGCAAGGCTCCCAGTAGTGGGACTGGAACACCAACCCAGCTACAAAACCTTTGATCCACAAGCAATGGTGGCTCAGAACTTTTGGGAGTGGCCAACATATGATGGTCTAATTTGAATCCCAAGCCATAAAAGGGAGTCCATACCCAACACTATCTGTTTTGTCCAAGAATCAGAAACTGGATGGTTCAGGGACCTAGGGTAGAACCAAACATGAATGACAAAAAAATTTTTTAAGGGCCGGGCGGTGGTGGCGCACGCCTTTAATCCCAGCACTTGGGAGGCAGAGGCAGGTGGATCTTTGTGAGTTCGAGGCCAGCCTGGTCTACAGAGCGAGATCCAGGAAAGGCGCAAAGCTACACAGAGAAACTCTGTCTTGAAAAAAAACAAAAAAAAAAAAAACAAAAAAAATTTTTAAAAGGGGTCAATGAAATGATTCCTAATATTCTGCTACACTCATAAATTGGTGCCTAGATCAATTTGGAGAGGCTTCTTTCAGCATCTGATGGGAGCAGATACAGAGACCCACAAGCAAATATTAGGCAGAGCTTGGGAACCCCACAGAAGAGAGGCGGGAAAGATTGTAGGAAGCAGAGGAATTAAGGACACCATGACAACACAGCCCACAGAATGAACTAAGCAGGACTCATAATGGCTCACAGAGAGTGAAGTGGCAATCATGCAGCCTGCATGGGTCTGAATTAGGTCTTCTATATACTCTATCTATATGCTTTATGGATTCTTTATCTTGGGGTTTTTGTGAGATTCCTAAAGGTGGGAGAAGGGATATCTCTGACTCTTTTGCCTGTTCTTGGGACCCTTTTCCTTCTATTGGTTTGCCCTATCCAACTTTGATATAAGGGTTTGGGCCTAGACATAATGCATCTTGTTATATCCTGTTAAGTTGATATCACTGGGAGGCCTGCTCTTTTCTGAAGGGAAGCTTGGGAGCAGTGGATTTGGGAGAGAAGGAAGGTGGGGGAGGGGGAGTCTGGGAAAGTGGAGGTTGTGGTCAGAATGTATTGTATGAGAGAAAAATGAATAAAAAGAAAAAAGAAAAAAGTATATTTCTAATGACCTATTTGCTCTTGCTATGCCCTTCATATTAGCCCATTTAACTATAAATTCAATGATGGATTAGTTAACTGATAAGACAAGTGCCCTTATAATCCAATTTCTTCTCAATGCTACCAGCTTGGGACCAACCTTTCAGCACAGGAGCCTTTGGGAACATTTTAAAAGAGAAACCATAATAGGAACAGGTAAACATGAAGGGCTAACTATATGCTATCACCAGCTCTCATAATGAAGGCTTAAGAAGGTATCCCCAATAGATAGATTCCTCTTTTTGAGGGGCTACAGAGAGAGCAAGAGGAGGAGGAGGATGCTCATATGGCTACAATTGTAATATTAAAGATGTGGAATATTAGCATAATGACTGTACTTTATTCCCTGTCTTTTTAAAATTTTATATTTCAGATTACAATATAATTACAATATAATTACAAAAATTTCCCCTCCTTTTCCCTCCTTCCAAGCCCTCCCATATATCCATCCTTGCTCTCCTTCAAATTCATGGCCTCTTCTTTCACTAATTGTTATTGAATGTACATATGCATATACATATAAAGCTCTAAAGAGCCTTCTAGCACTGTTACTGAGCAGTTACTTCCTGTCTAGATGGAGTGGACTCAGAAAACAATTGTGGGACTACAGCTGCTATCCTCAATCTGGACTGTGGTGATATTTTATATGTGTCCCCCAATAAAGTTTATCTGAGGATCAGAGGAAAAAGCCAGCCACTATAGTAAACATAGAAGTCAGGCAGTGGTAGTATATGCCTTTAATCCTATCACTTGGGAGGCAGGGATCTGTCTCGATCTCTGTGAGTTCAAGGCCACACTGGGAACAGAGCCAGGCATGGTGGCACACACCTTAAATCACAGCACTAACCACAAAGGTCTGGAGGTCTGTACAGACAGACAGGAAGTGACAAAGTTGGGTTGGAAGAGGAAGTGATGTAGCTGGGCAGAGATGAAATGAATTGGCAGAACAGAAATGCATATAGGCATGGGTACACAGGAAGTAGCTCTCTTTGGAAGCTGTGGAGTTGGTGAGGTGAGGTTAGCTGTGGCTTTTCCTATTCCTCTGATCTCTCGGCTTTAACCCCAAATTCTGGCTCCATGTTTCTTATTTTACAAGACCTTTTAAGATTTGTGTTATACTGGACCAGCCTTTCTGAGCCTGACATTTCTTCTTAAGATGGGAAAGTTTGGTTATAAATAATAAAAAAGGAATGAGAGTAGAGGAATGAGCAAAGGGGTTCTGTAACAAGAGATATCAAAACTATATCAATGTCTATGAACAGTGTTAAAAGAGATGATATTGACTCAAGTTCACTGAGGCTGCTATTGCTTTGGTAAACCTGGTCAAATGGATGCCTGTCATTATAAACAGTCTCATCTTGGAAGATTACAACATACAGTTTGATGTTAGACTGGTTATGACACAATGGGACTCTTGTAAAGTACTACTGTCTTGTAACTGCTAGATACTTTCATTCTAAGTGATTCATGGTCAAAGGCTAGATGATAACCTATGGCATAAGAAACATATTTAATCTTTGCACCCAGTTCTTGGCAGAGAGCTCATAAAACTTTAGGGATATCCCTAGTAATAGGAGTATTATCTTCTGTAATTAACAAGGCAATCCTTTTGCTCACATCTGGAATTATGGCAATGGGATGAGCTCAGGGGAGTTCCTCTACATAGCTTCAGTGTAAGAATATTCAGTAGAAACACATGATAAAATGTTTGGAATTTTCATTGGAATTGGAAAGTAGACTGGGTATGTCTGTCAAAATTCTAAACAATTAATTTCATTAATTTCTTGTTTTATATACATGTCAGAATTCTGGGAGAATGATGTGTCAGAGAGGCACAAAAATGCATACTACCCACTCTCTAAAGCCTGGCTTTATTTGTGTCTTTCATTTGGCTATTCCCAAGTGGCATCTTTGATAATAAACCAGTAAATATAAAAAAGTAATGATATACTTGGACTTTACTATAATTTAAAACTTTTCACCAAAACTCAACAAGAGACTTAAAAATGAAAGACACAAAATGGATTAAAAAATCTCTATCTCTGCCCAAAGTATAACCAAATATGAAAATAACTTTGGCAGATTCCCTTGTTCCCTTTCCACCCTTTCACTCTTTCCCCCTTTATTTCATATGTGCTCCACTACTCTCTCCCACTTCCTCAAAATCTTTTCTTTCCATGATTACTGTATACTTCAAAATTGAAGATGACTTGGTTGTGAGTTACTGTTGTGTGTTTCCTCCATCAGCTTAAATCTGAACTAATGGCATAGAATTACAAATTCAAAATGCACTGAACTGCAATGGATTTTAGGGAAGTCATAAAACTATTATTTTAGTAATTGATTAAATATTTGCCAAAGTAAAAAAATAATCAAAATATCTTCTCATAATGATTGCATTCCTCTTGCGGCCAGCTTAGTTTTAGCTTCAAATAATAATCCAAGCTCCAGATATTTAATATAAAATATTTACATCTGAAATTGGTGCAGATCATTTAGAAAATCATGGGGTCAGTGGCTACTTTAGCTCCATCTGCACATACCTCATCACCAGTGCATTTGAGGGCAGGAAAAGTGGTTAAAAACCCTGGACACTAGTGGTAAAAATCCTGGACATGTGAGTATTCAATTTAGTCATGAGTTTAGTTAAACTGAACTAGCAGATATGAACAGTAACAAAAGAGAAACATATAGATCTTTGCTGGAGGATGACAAATAAAAGTCAAGATTCATGTAGTATTAGTAAACACCAAAAAAGCTTACCACCAAAAAAGGATATTAAATAAAATGATTATTTGTTTAATGTCTTTCATTGCCTTTTGAAGATGACAAGCTCTGTAACATTGATGGTTTTGTATTTTATCTGTCATTGTCACTAAGTATGCAGCTCATAAATATCTGTAACATGGAAAATAAGAATTGGATAATACACCCATTTCATTAAAATATGGACTTTACAAGGGAGGAAAAATATAACTCTAGTTCTATAACTAGCGTCACAAAATATCAAAAGCTCCTCAGATGTCTGCCCTAGGGAACTTTCTCCCAGAGTCTGGGGAAGGTGCTTACAAGTAGCGGGAATTCTAATCTTAAGGAAATGAACTCCACACACTGTGCTCTTTCAGTCCATCACTTTATTGTTCTAAGCAAGCTTCAACTCTGCCTTTGATCTCCCTGCTGTTCTTTCTTTTTTCTACTGCTTCTCTAAATCTACAGCTTGTTTGGCTCTCATTCTTGGCTCCTCTCTTACCTGACTCCTTATATTTCTAACCAAAGACTCCATGCAATCCTGAGAAAAGTTTCAAAGCCCTCAAGGCCATAGCACATTCCTAGAATAGATGATAAGGAGCAGAGCCATTGTCATAGTAATGAAAGGTTCCAAGGTCTCAGGACCAGAGGGAGGGGGCACAGTGCCCAGTGCAACAAATTCTGAGACATAGCTTTTTATCAGAAGACTTGGCAAGTGAAGAATTGGCAGGCCTTTCTTGGGGTGTTTTGTGTCAGTAGCCTTGGTGAGACACCTGCAACTCTGACCTTGTGCATAACTGTAAACTTTAAACTTATGATCTATATACAAAGGCCTTTAGTCTAGTTTGAACTTGCTCGGAGGTAAAAATGAGCTTATGTGTGCAGTTCGTGTTAGATTGAGGAGACATTATTTTCTGTGTTAGTGTGAGCAAAATAAACAAAGCAGGCTTTAAGTGTCTACAATCTCATGGGACAATGAATCTGGCTTTGAAGCATATCCTAGTATATTTTCTATATATCAAAATTATACAGCTAAATGAAAAGCCATCTTCCTGACCACCCATGGATATATGTGCCCATAAGATTGAGATGTATTCATGAGATTACATATATACGTTTTATGAAAATGTATGGTAATGGGGATATATCAAAACTGTTATTGTACAAGAAGTTTACAAAAGGAAACAGCCAATTCATTCCAAAGGCTGTAATTCCAAAACACCTTGCATGATGGTTTCCTCCACCAGAATCCTTGGTTCTGATAGGTTGACCTTTTGAACACTTATTGTCACCTACTGTATACTTCCATGGCCTTTTCCAGCAGCTCTCAAAAACAAAAGACCAAAACTCAAACTGAGAAATGTGGACATAGTGTCTTAGAGTAACATCACAAGAAATTCATGTTGGGCATAGTTAGCCTTGGCCAACACTTCTGGGCTGGGTAGTGACAGGTGCACATTATGTCAACAGTGGTAATGAGGCAGAAGTAACTCAGAACATAGACCATTAATTCAAAGGACAAAAGTACATACACATATCTTTTAAAGTCTTTATCAAAAACATAGAAACCTGTAGGGATTGGAGTGGTTGAAAGGATTAGTTTAATGTAAGAAAATTAGAATAAAAAAGTTGATTGTCCAAATAGCACAGACATTTGACCTCTATCTGCTTGGGAGGCCGGTTGGTGTAGGACAGCAAATTTAAGGCCTGTCTGGGCAATTTAATGAGATATCTTAAAATAAAAAGGAGCTAAAGAGATGGCCCAGTGGTTAAGAGTGCTTACTGTTCTTCCAAGGACCTGAGTTCAGTTTCTAGTAACCATGGGACCCTGTAATTAAAGCCTCAGACAATCCAACATTCTCTTCTGGTGTCTGTAGACACCTATGCACACATGACATACACTCACAGAGATTCATTAACACAAATAAAAATAAATATTTAATGTTTTTAAAGTAAATAAAAAGAGGCCTGTGATGTAGTTCAAAGAAAGTGTTTGCTTAACTTGCAGAATGCACTGGTTTCAACTCCAGGTACAATATGAAGTAAATAGGAAGGTTGGAAAGGTATGAACTATATTACTTGGTGTTTTATTTTGTAAGTATTGTGGTTCTTTCTCACAAATCAACTGTATTTATTTCTCAAGAAAATGACTATTAAAATATTTTATCTGTCATATTGTACCTGAATCAGAAACTTGAAGAAATTGAGGGTCTAATCAATAACGGATAAAGCTAACATCACACTCCAAATAAACTGAAGCTATTCTTGACTTGGTAAGGGAGTTACCTCAATGATTTTAGCTATGATTGTTCTGTCTTTTCAAGTCAAGAAACAGAAAAGCATATGCTAGCTTCCTCAGTTATCTGTGGGAACTCCAAGTCCTCCACCCCAGTCTTATCACTGCTCCTTTTACCTCCTTGTTCCTCAGTGTGTAGATGAGGGGGTTAAGAGTTGGAGTTATTACAGTGTATAAAAGGGTGAGAAACTTGCCCTGTTCATGAGCATAGTGAGTCTTAGGTTGAAGATAAATACCTGTGACAGTACCATAGAAGAGGGAGACAACAAGAATGTGAGAAGTACAGGTGCCAAATGCTTTTTTCTGCCCTTCAGTTGACTTTATCTTCAGCACAGAGTTTACAATAGCACCATAGGAGGAAAGTATGATGACCAAGGGTAACACTAGGAGAATAACACTGGCTATGGACATCTGGACTTCATTGTAGGTAGTATCTGCACTGGAGAGTTGAATCAGGGCTGGAACTTCACACACAATGTCATCTACCACCCGCTGGGAGCAAAAGGGCAATCTGAGAGTAGCAGAAGACTGGATCAGAGACTGAATCAGGCCAGCACCCCAAGCAAGGAGAGCCAGTTGCAGACAGACTTTGGGATGCATGACAGTTGTGTATCTCAGAGGATGACACACTGCTACATAGCGGTCCACAGCCATGACAACAAGAAGAACACATTCGGTGGCGCCAAGCCACAGAAAGATGTAGAGCTGAGTGGCACAGCCATGATAGGTGATGATCTTATTTGGACTTCCCAAATTAACCAACATCTGTGGAACACAGCTGCTGGTGAAACAAATATCTAATAAGGAAAGATTGCAAAGGAAGAAATACATAGGGACTTGGAGTTTTGGGTCCTTCAAGGATACAACAATTATGATTGTATTTCCAGCAAGAGTCAAACAGTAAAAGATAAAAACGACCCCAAAAAGTACCTTCTCTAAATGTGGCCTGTCAGAGAAGCCAAGGAGGATGAAATCACCATGGCTGTCATTGCAAACTGTGGTCATGTTTTTCTGGGACAATCGCCTCTTCAAGCGATGACACAAAAGTGGTTGCTCAAAAGTCTGTGAAGATCCTAGCAAGCAGGAAGCAGTGTAAATTGCTTGCTTCCTTTTTACATAAGAATATGAAGTTAGCCTGTAATGCTTAGGGAAGAAATAGTAGATTGAGTGAGTAGTTTAATATTTGATATTTGCCATTCATTTTTTTATCATTGATGCTTTATATCTATAGCTCTTCAAGGTAAACTGTGTAAAATATACTTACTTTCTAATAAAACCACTTTGCTAAATATTAAACATGCTGTGTTTTTGTTTTTGAAGACTCAGCATTTACTGAATAGACAAACTGTGCAATGTGTATTTTTTTTTTACTTCCTATTGACTTTTTTGTGCATCTCAATTTATCTGACTATTTTCTCTTGGTTCGTATCTCTGTTCTGTATTTTTCATTTCCTTCTTATTGACTTCTTCTCTTCACATCTCTTTTATCTTTTTCATTCCTCCTTTTCACTTTATCTTTTAATTTCTAAGCTTTAGTCATCACTTAGTAATTTTTAATGCTGTGTGATCTTGTGAGTGAATTTAAACTTCTGCTTCATATTTTCAATATCTCCTTAGGGGGAAAAAACAAGAAATGAACTCAACCCTCCAATAACTTCTGAGTGTTTGTAATATATTCAGACATATCTGTATTTAATGTCCTTTTCATCCAGTGAATGTTAGCACTAGTTCATTCATCTAAGTATTCCTCATTCTCCATTTGGGGGCAAATTTGACACTGGAATAGTAATTCCTAAATTTTATAGAGTAGGACATTCATATATTTTAAGGGGTGATGATGAAGAATGATAATGGAAATGAACTGAATAAACCAAAAACTTGGAATTAGTATTAAAACATTTTAAATCAGTAAAAACTAAATCAGCACAAGTAATTTAATGACATATATGTAATTGGGCCTTGATTCTTGGAAAGACTGTTGTGTGGTTTAATATTTAAAGTATGTTACATTCATATTTTTAACTTTATTCACATACTAGAGTTAGATTCAGCCAAATGTTTCACAGTCAGTATTTATCATAATTAAAAATATTAAAGTGCAGGCTGCCCCCAGGACAAGCTTTTTTCAGAGCACTTAGGTGCACAATTCAAACTTTACCATATTTTGTTTACTTTATGCATAGTTATTACTGTCCCATGCATTCTAGAAAGTTTATATATGGCCTTTGTGACTGGCATCTTCTCAGTGTCATTTATCCTTTATATTACCTAGAATTTTTTAACTGTGGTGATGTATTAGCACCTTCCTTGTGAGTAAAACATAGTCACAGAAGGTTAATTGTTATTTTGAGGAATTTTGTTTCCTGTGTTCACATCTACAATCTCATTCTATTCTTTGAATTCTATCTTTTTTGTATAGTAACTGACTACTAGTCTCTGTTTATCCAAATTCTGTCTTTGTTTCCTCTGTTTATTAGCAGTGTCTCTATTTCTGCATTTCTTTGACTCTATATATCAGTTTATCTACCTTCTGTCTCCCATTTCCTAATTAATTATTAATCATTTCAGGAGATATATTTTTCCAAGTTCAACTTATATTGTTTTCATTAGGAGACAGTCTTAGCCTAACTGGTTTTCATTAAGCAAAATTCAAGAATTCTCTTTATCTGTTTCTGTTCAGATTGTCATTTTCCAGAAACTATCAATTATCTCTTGACTGTTTTTTCAACTCACCTTTTTTACTTTTCTGAGCACTATCCAGGGAGTTCATATAGACACATGGTGCCCCTCTGATCCTTATGGTCACAAATGTAAAAGACAGCATTGATACATTTCTTTTAAAGTTGATGTCTCTGGTTCAGATATAGCTCTTTGCTTGAGCCCTGGTTTTATTTCAGCAGAACTACTGAGTCCTCTGTGAACTCACATTTATTGCAGACAAACTGACATTGGTCTGCTTTAAGGACCCAGTATATACTCCTCTCTCTGTCTTGAGGTCTCAAACCATGAGAGACCATTTTGCATATGAACAAGAGTTTCCCAGAAGCACTGATACTTAATGACCCAAGGGAAATCCTCAACTAAAGATGGTAGCAAGTGGCTAAATGTTTTAGCCAGTCTTCCCTCAGGTACAAATGTCCTTTTTCTGGATAGCCCTGAGAAAATATACCCATTCCATAAAACCTGGCTATCAAAACTCTATATTGTGTTTTCTACTTACTTATATCATTCTCCTTTTCCCTTTTACACTTAAATTGGTATCACTGCTAAAGTTATTTAACTTTACCTACCTCTTTAGCTAAATTCCTGCTTTTAGAAGAACCTAAATAAAAAGTGATTGCTATAAGCTGACTTATAAGTAAGTACCTTAGAAGAATATTTGGGAAATAAATTATGCATGGGTCAGATTATCAAGGACCCTGAACTACTGAATAATCATGGTAACTTCTGCCATGCATCAACATCATCATCACACATTATCTGTCTTACTTATGACTTTAGATGAGGAAGTTGAAGGAGCCCTAACAGGCCTGAGCATGGCAAATAGAGGCCCAAGCATGGCAAATATTGAAGACAGGTTTTGCCCTTTTACCCTTTTTCTTCTCTTTGGCTAAAAGCATTAAATTCCTAAAACTAGCCCCAAGTTCTATTCCCATATTTGGCCGCTGACTCATTACTCAGACAAACACCAAGGTCCAACAATCAAAATTCATTATTTGGCAAATATGTCTAATCAGGATTTATCAACCCACCCTAGCACATACTCCCCCATTTTTCTCCTTAAAAACTCAGTCCTGCAGAAACACTTTCTCTTGCTTCTCTTGCTTTTGAACTCTTGCTCTCTTGTTTTATATATTTATTTATTTATTGGATTGCTGCTGCTGCTTTGCCCACCTCACCACCTCTACCAGTACCTTTCCCCTCCACAGCAATAAATCTCCTTTGTGCTGAGAATTTGGTATCTGGGTATGTCTGTTACTGATTCCAGTGGACCAACCTCCCTTTAGTAGGATCATGATTTGGAGGATGTACACAGGACCCCCAAACCAGGTCTTGCACTTTCTGGACAGCCAGTGCCCTTTCACTAAATCCAACAGTAGCCAATTGGTATGTTTTCCCTTACTACCCATCCTGAATATTCTGTAATACATTGGGTGATGACTGATGAATCTCTGGCATCCCTGCTCTGTCTTGCGGCCTTCAGTAGCCAAGGTGGACTCCCTTGGATGTCCATTAGACAGATTTTGTTCAGCTTGTCTTGGTTGGCAGTTTTTCTTTCATTTTTATTGACTGTTGTGCTGGAATCCGGTATCCATTCAAACAGCCAAAAATACTATTGGCAGGTCTCAGATTTCTCCTCTGATCCATTGTGTCCCCTCTTGGTGATGGAGTTTGGGTGATGACCCCTCCCTCACAGAGGTCTCTGTGATCCACTTGAAGCCAGGGAATGTCCTCAGCTCTCAACCTTGTCTCAAGGCCACCACTGGCAAAGTGAATCTGGTCTCTCATTACAACTGAAAACTGCAACACACACCCAAAATTATTGATGCATCCTAACACTCAAAAATAGTCCTTATACTCTTCACCCCCCAAATGACAATCTTTACAGTTTTTTAGGTGGGTATAGACTGAAGGAAGTATATATACTGCTCCATTCTCCAAGTCATTCCATATCTCCATCTGTCCCTGCCTTCCCTATTTGAGACATCTTTTGCCTCTACCTGTCCCTCCCTGCTTCTCTCAGACCTGAGTCTTAAAGTCAAAGGCTCACTGCTATGTATGACAACCAAAGACCTACCACCATTGCCTAGCCATCAAGACTACAAGAGCCTAGGACTACTGTCTAGGTAATGAAAAAGTCTCTGTCATTTTAATTAATGCATAGAGAGTTTAAGATAATACTTCCTACTATAATTTATCCTTCTCAGATCTCTGATGATATTGACTGAACATCCCAAACCCACCCCAAATACTCCCCAGGAGCCTAGGTTCTCACTACTTTTAATATCATATTGCCTCATCATGTTCCTCACTCACCCCACTTACCCTTCTTCTTTACCCAGAGTCACCCATAGTCAGAGAATACAGCCAATCCTCCAACCCCTCCAAATTCTACCCTTAACTTGCGTCTTTCAAACTTTTTCCTTTTCCCACTCCTTTATCACTCCCTCGTGTTCTATTCCCTTACTAGGAAAGGAAGTTCTCTTCAAAATTGGCAAAAAAAGTTTGCCCTGTGCACTGACAACAGCCCCCAAAACACCTCTATGTCCTTTCTCTTTCTTTCCTCAGCCTCCATGTACACATTATCTCACTCTCCAAAATCCTCAAATCTCTCCTGCCCTCTGCCCATTTCTCTAGTCAACCTCATTGTACTCTATACTACTATCCTTCCTTTGCTGCTGCATACCATATTCAAAGATATTTCTGCCTACATCTCCAAACCAAATACCTCCTACCCTTAACCAGACTCTGCCTAGGCCTGAAACCCATTATTCCTATGCCCAACCTCCTCACCCTACAATGCTCCCATATTAACAATAACAACAACAACAACAACCAACAAAACTTAACAAAACCTTCCTCCTGGTCCAGGACCTTTATTTCATAAACAATGCCATTATCTCTCTCCATCCTATGGTTCCCTTCCATATGATCCTGTTGTGAGATGTTCTGTATGGCAAATGTGTTGCTCTGATTGGTCAATAAATAAAACACTGATTGGCCAGTACCTAGGCAGGAAGTATAGGCGGGACTAACAGAGAGGAGAAAGGAAAGAACAGGAGGGAGAGAGAAACTGCCAGCCGCCATGATGACAAACAGCATGTGAAGATGCCGGTAAGCCACGAGCCACGTGACAAGGTATAGATTTATAGAAATGGATTATTTAAGCTGTAAGAACAGTTAGCAAGAAGCTTGCCACGGCCATACAGTTTGTAAGCAATGTAAGTCTCTGTGTTTACTTGGTTGGGTCTGAGGAGCTGTGGGACTGGCAGGTGAGAGAGATTTGTCCTGACTGTGGGCCAGGCAGGAAAACTCTAGCTACATGATCCCCTTTCAGTCCCTATAGACCTGGCCTGCCCTTCTTTTTTTCCCTCCTGCCTCTCAGTATGTATGTATATAACCTCCTCCTTCTCAGTCCTTCCCTCTCTGATAGCAAATCTGACACCACCTCACACCTCAATTTCCGCAGCTCCAGAAGTTACCAGATCTCACATTCCAAAACTCAGCTCTCCTCTCCCCAAGTCATCTATATAGGATTCTCTTTCACCCAGACCCATAAACACCTCATTTTAGACCACCTTGCCCATCTCCAGTCTTTATCATTGCCCTCATGGCCAGTTTTCTCCACTCATGAATCTCTAAATACTCACTTTGCATACATTACATATTCAAAGCCATTTCATGACCTCCTCATGACCACCTTCCTTCTATCCATAAATAATTACTTAAATTTCAAACATTATTCTTTCTACCCCTGCCCTTTGTCTCCCAAATCTATGCAAACCTTACCATATTTACATTTCTAAAATACATAAACACTTTCTAGGACTGACCTTTACCCCTGTCACCTACCTTTTCAAAACTCTAAAAAACACTGTCCCCAGTTAGCATCCTTGTCTACAAACTCTTGCTACAGTCTCTCTGCTCACCTCTAAACTAACAAATTAACTCTGGGATTCCCCCTCACAATATCAATCTATTCCCACCATCTCCCTTAACTCCTAACTTAATTAGGACCCCAGTACCTTCCACTGTCTCAGTTTCTATCCCTCCCAACTTCTATCAAATACATATCACTTGTATTCCTTGCCTGTCTTCCCTTCAATCCATCCAAGATTATCCTTTTGCCTCAACAAATCCAGATCCTCTATCCTCCTGTCCAAAAACTCTCAAATACCTTCTCTTCATCCCTTTCACACACAGAGCATCCTCTAGCTACTTCAGCCTATTCTTTTTATAGGGATGGCAGCTCCTTCCTGTCATAAGGCCACATCAGACTGATCCCTCTATTATTAGTAAAGACAATAATTGTGCAAACATAACAGCCTGTCAAGCTGCCTTTCATTCCTGATGACTCACCCCACTTCACTCCAGGCTACCCTACTACTTAGATATCAGATAACAACATACCTAACCCTCCTTCAACACAGGACATCATTTGCTACTTACATCAAAAATATCACTCTAATACTAAATCCCTTCTATTCTTTCTCCAAATCTATCTGATTCTCACCCCAGAAGATAAGACTTTTTTACAAAACCAAATCCAGACCTAAAATATATGTCAGCTAACTAACTCCTCTTCTATAATAAAACCTGTTACCTTTCTCACTCTCCAAATTATATAGGTCTGAAGTTATGACAGTCTAAGAAAATGTTTTAAGGTATGTAAACACAAGTTATGAAGGTCTGAGGATATAAAAACTTAATTGTAAATGTCTGTAAAAATTTTTTAAGGTCTGAGGATATGAAAGCTTGTAGCTAGAGTTTTCCTGCCTGGCCCACAGTCAGGACAAATCTTTGTCACCCGCCAGTCCCACAGCCGCTCAGACCCAATCAAGTAAACACAGAGACTTATATTGGTTACAAACTGTATGGCCGTGGCAGGCTTCTTGCTAACTGTTCTTATATCTTAAATTAACCCATTTCTATAAATCTATACCTTGCCACATGGCTCGTGGCTTACCGGCATCTTCACAAGCTGTTTCTCATTGTGGTGGCTGGCAGGGTCTCTCTGACTCAGCCTTCCACTTCCCAACTTTATTCTCCTCCTTGTCCCGCCTACACTTCCTGCCTAGCCAATGGCCAATCAGTGTTTTATTTATTGACTAATCAGCAACACATTTGCCATACAGAACATCCCACAACACTTCCCTTTTTTTTTCAAAAAGGAAGGTTTTAACCTTAACAAAGTAAAATTTCATATAATTTGGGAATTTGGGCATAGCTTCTCTTACTACTTCCTGCTGGAGGGGGAGCTGTATCTTATGGGGACACAAAGAAAATTTTAGGATCATGGAGTAGTCCATGAGGCTGTATTGTCTGAGCCAGTTGCCTTGAAACCATTCTGGATGTTGAATCATCTGGACCGTGGTGTCATCGGAGACCTTTCAGGGGGTCTTGGCTGGTCAAACCTGATGTATCTTAATCTGGAACAAAGCCATAGCCTTTGGCTTTCTGTGGGAACAAAAGCAGAGTCTCCTTTCCAAAGCAACATATCCTTATATCCAAATTTTGAAGTCAAGGTATCTTTAAAATATATATATTGGTTTAACTCAACAGCTTTTACAATCAAATGTTTTTCTGCAGTTAAAAATCCCAAAGACCAGAGAAAAACAATGACATCATGAGGTTTGCAGACAAATGGATGGATCTAGAAAAAATCATCCTGAGTGAGGTAACCCAGACTCAGAAAGACAAACATGGTATGTACTCACTCATAGCAGGATACTAGATGTGGAACAAGGATGACTTGTCTGCTACTCACATCACCAGGGAGGTTACCTGGAAAACAGGACCCCAAGAAAGACACGGGGATCGCCCAATGACAGAGAAATGGAATGAGATCTACATGAACAGCCTGGACATGAGTGGGGGTAGTGAAAGGCGAGGGTCAAGGGAAAGAGAGCTTGGGGGAGTGGGAGATCCCAGCTGGATCAACAACAGAGAGGGAGAACAAGGGATAGGAGACCATGGTAAATGAAGACCACATGAGAATAGGAAGAAGCAAAGTGCTAGAGAGGCCCACAGAAATCCACAAAGATACCCACACGACAGACTGCTGGCAATGGTCGAGAGACAGGCCGAACTGACCTACTCTGGTGATGGGATGGCCAAACACCCTAATTGTCGTGCTAGAAACCTCATCCAACTACTGAGGGATCTGGATGCAGAGATCCATGACTAGGCCCCAGGTGGATCTTTGGGAGTTCAATTAGTGAGAATGAGGAGGGCTTATATGAGTGAGAATTGTTGAGACCAAGGTTGGATAAAGCACAGGGACAAATAGCCAAATGAATGGAAACACATGAACTATGAACCAATGGCTGAGGGGTCCCCACTGGATCAGGCCCTCTGAATGGGTGAGACAGTTGATTGGCTTGATCTGTTTGGGAGGCATCCAGGCAGTGGGACCGGGTCCTGTGCTCATTGCATGAGTTGGCTGTTTGAAACCTGGGGCCTATGCAGGATTGCTTGGCTTGGCCTGGGAGGAGGGGACTGGACCTACCTGGACTGAGTCTACCAGGTTGATCTCAGTCTGTGGGGAAGGCTTTGCCCTGGAGGAGATAGGAATGGGGTGGGGGGGCTGAGGGGAAGGTGAGGGGGACGGGAGGGGGGAGAACAAGGGACTCCGTGGCTGATATGTAGAACTGAATTGTATTGCAAAAAAAAAAAAATCCCAAAGACAACACAATCCAGATTCTCTGTGTAATATTCATCTTTATGTGGCTTATTTTTTATACTAATTTTACTGTCTCTTTAAAGACTTTATTTTTTAAAACTATGTATTTGTTTATATAACTGTATATATCATCTTTTGTCTCTTTCAAGCCTATGTATATTTTACACACATTTAAACTATTACATCTGAATCTGTCTTATTGTGAATCTATTGCTTTAAACTGCAGCATTTTTTAAGACTGAAACGGTGCTATGGCTGCTGGCTCCGCCCACGGGTCTATGCTTTTATCCAAGCAGTGTGTAGCCCAGAAACCTCTTTGGTTTGTACCAGCAAAGGCCAAATCCACCACTCAGCTCAATGTGCCACTTGCAGAGGCCTCTTCCCGCCAAACTGCAGGTCGAGCGCGCACACCAGAAACCCACAAGTAGCTCAAACCATCAGCTGCTGCTCATTTGAGAGAGACAATTAGGAAGCTGTTTTTTTAGCTCTGTTTTAGAATCTTTTCTCAGGTTTTAGGTGGAAACTCTTGCCACCACGTTGGACGCCATTTGTAGCTAGAGTTTTCCTGCCTGGCCCACAGTCAGGACAAATCTTTGTCACCTGCCAGTCCCACAGCCGCTCAGACCCAATCAAGTAAACACAGAGACTTATATTGGTTACAAACTGTATGGCCGTGGCAGGCTTCTTGCTAACTGTTCTTATATCTTAAATTAACCCATTTCTATAAATCTATACCTTGCCTCATGGCTCATGGCTTACCAGCATCTTCACATGCTGTTTCTCATTGTGGTGGCTGGCAGTGTCTCTCTGACTCAGCCTTCCACTTCCCAGCTTTATTCTCCTCCTTGTCCCGCCTACACTTCCTGCCTAGCCAATGGCCAGTCAGTGTTTTATTTATTGACTAATCAGCAACACATTTGCCATACAGAACATCCCACAGCAAAAGCTTAAGGAAGTTTTAAGGGTTTGAGAAAGTGATTTATGAGTCTTAAAAAATAATTTAAGGTCTCTGAAAAGTTATTTCATATTCCTTTCTTTCTCTCTATGTTATTGTTTCAATCACAAACTTTTACTATGACTCAAAAACATATGCCTACTGGGAGTGAAGGCACTCTAGTAGGCCCAAGTTTGGCAAACACAGGCCCAAGCATGGCAAATATTGCAGACTTTTGCCTTTTCCTTTTGCTAAAAACTATTACATTCCTAAAACCAGCCCCCAAGGTTTATTCCCTTAAATTCCACAGAAGTTTAATATAAATTATAAATGCTTGGCCAATTGCTCAGGCTTATTACTAATGAGCTCTTAACATTTTAAGTTAGCCCATGTTCTTTATTCATGCTCTGCCACATGGCAGTATGGTGGTACCTTTATTAGCATGTCATGTTCATCTCCTGTTCCCTTTTCATTAGGCTAGTGACTCTTGATTCTGCAGTTCTCCTTCCCATCATCCTTAGTTTGGTCACCCGACCTATACTTCCTGCCTGGAAACTGGACAATAAGCATTTTCCCAAACTAATTAGAGTTACAAATTTTTACAGTGTATGACAGGATTATTCTACAACATTCTGATACATATTCATAACCAACACAATACTGTTTTTTGTGCTAATCTAGCCCAACATTAGATATTGTACATAAAAAAGTATTGTTATAAATATCAGAATAATAAATTTTCTAAGCAAGGTGAGTGAGGGATGCTCTGAGTATTTGGACATGTCTAAGCATAATGTTAGCTTGGTAGCCAATTGGATTCAGATTTTCTGATTTCATATGTTAAAACTGTACCAATGTTTTCAAATTATTTCTTATTCTTTATAGTAAGAAATAGACTTTGCATGATAATTTGATTTATAAAAACATATATATGCCCAACCATTTAGAGGAAAAATAAATTAATAAAATAACATGAACAATTAAATGTAGACTAGATTACAACTCACAGTCTAAATGTACTAACCAGACTGTGTAGATAAGTATTAATGCCTTTTATCTCTAGCCTTTGCAATAAATTACTGTTTGTCTTGTTTCTCAAGTTTTAGTATATTTTAAGAGATAATTTTTACTCAGTTGCACAATTCTTTTTATAATAAATTTTAATTTAGTGCTAGGGAGATGGCTCAGTGGGTAGGAGCACTTGCTGGACAAGCATAACAACAAGCCTAAGTTGAATATGTAGCATCCTTGTAAAATCTGGGTGTGGTTGAGGGAGTCTGAAATTTCAGTGCTAGGGTGCAGTTGGCAATAGAAGGATAGGGGGATTGTTGGACTTACAAGCTTTGTGTATGTAGGTGTGTGGAGTAGTGTTTGATTGTGAACTCCAGGTTCACAGAAAGGCCCTGTCTTAAGGAAATAAGACAGAGAACAAGACACCAATAATTTTCACAAGCACGTTTACAAGCTCAGGCTCATATCTGCACACATATGTGCACACACATGCAGCACACAGATGCACACACACAACAGAGAGAGGGGGGGAGGAGAGGGGGGAGAGAGGAGAGAGGGAGGAGACTAATAGGGTACAAGAAAGTCTCAGACTTTAAAGTAAGAGCAAAGAAGGTGCAGTATGAATTGTTTCTGTGCAAATCAGACTGATCCACATGGAACTGTGAAGTTCTGAATTCAAATGAAACAAGCCATAACAAACCAGAGCCTGGAAACGGCTAGCAGTTCATGGATGGAAGAAATGTACATATGTGGTAAGTCATTGTGAATGGTTCCTGAGCATTCTTTATAATCATTCATTTACCATGTTTCCTAATGTAAGATTGATTGACTTTCTATTTACCTCATGATTATTCCACAAACATTCACTCTACTAAATTTTGAAAAGGTGATTTGAATTTATTTCTCAAATTAGTGTACATTTGAAGTATTAAAAGCTTATAGGACACATTGAAATATTCCAAAAAGCACAGACTTTATAATGTTTCTGCAAGGAAGAGTGAATACAGTTATTAGAGTTAGATACATTGATTGTGAATAAATTCATGGAGGTACAAATCTAAAATTGCTGCATGACCCCTGTGAGATAATTGTAACAAGTGGATATAAGAATACATAGTAGTTCTCATATATGACCTAAAAAAAAATAAATGAATGAATAAAAATAAATAAATAAAAGAATACATAGTAGGTATTATTCACTAAGTAGTAGACAGATAACTTTCTCATTATCACCTTTTTATTATGATTAAATACTAAATATTTAAAAGTTTTTTTTCAGTATTTCTAGATTATTCATAGCGGATATTGTATTTTCACTACATATTATTTCTGCTATTCTCATGGCTTTTATTTCCCCTTATTGTTATAATAGAGATAAATTAAATCTCAAAGTTTTGTATGATATCCTTAAATAAGGTGACATAAAAAAATTCTCATTTAAATTATTGAGAATAACTGATTCAAACCAGCCCATCTTTAATTGTATACATTTTAGCTGCTGTTCAGTGTATTGGGAAACGGAATTAGATTATTTCAAAATGCACCCCACTGCAGCAGAGATTGGCACCCAGCCTTAGCACAGCAGGTAACTAATTGTGTGTGTGAAGCATGTCCTCAGAGAGCTCTTTCCCAAGGAACCGTCTCTATCTAGTCACTCAGGAAAAGGGTAAATGAGTTGCCTCTGGAAACAATTCCCAAGGGTCTCAGGAATAGAAAAGAATCATGGTAACTTATAAGCCTTCTTGGTGTTTTCTATTATTGTCTTCCTAATTTGAGATTTCCCTCCACTTTGGCACCTTTGTATGAACTGAAAACCCAAGAGTTCTGAAGCAAATCTTAAACTCTAATGTTCATATCAGAGTCTCTCTGTCTTCTGAAAAGGACAATTTAAGTACCTTCCTTTATAATTACTTTTTACCAAGTAAAGGAGGTTCATCAAATAAGGTAAGTAAAGAGACACCTGTATTGACAGACATGCATGCCAAGGAAAGGTGGAAATTGTGGGTTGCAGTGTCTAATTAGTACACAGAAAACACAGCTTCATTTCAAAAAGCTATTCATAGGCTTTGGCTATATCTTTTCAGTGGCTCTAGAAAAAACTAGACTTTAATTTGTAATTCATTTCTTTCTCGTTCTATCACTGAAACCAACCTTAGAAGCCCTTAAGTTTCCATAAACACTGTATTCCTCAGATGTTGATTACCTGAGAGAATTATTAATGCTTTAATCAGTCATTTGATCTTTTAAAACCATGTTTAAAATGTGATTAATTTTGTTCATATGTTTAATCCAATGTTTTGGTCTCTGATTTTAAAAGTCTTCTTTAATGAAGGGTGTTTTCAAAATAATCATGGCTTCTTGCAACCTCCAAAGCCAAAAAGTACTGCAAATATAAATGAAATGCTGTTTGTTATCAAAAGGAACATGAATGTGTTATGCTAGTATGAAAATGCAAGCAGAAGTGTGGACAGCATGCCACCAGGAAGTCACCTATAGTTTAACAGTGATGTTAAACACTGCTAGATGAATATATCCCTGTGAGTTGAAATAGTGATAAATCACTGGATAAAAAAATACAAATCTCTCACTGTCACCATCTCCATCTGCCTCCAGTTCACCCACAAAATCTATTTACTCCTCCTAGGGAGATCCTCCTGCCTCTCCTAGACCCCTCCTCTTTATCTAACTCCTCTGGGTCTGTGGATTATATTATGGTTATTCTTTACTTAACAGTTAACATCTACTTACAAGTGAGTACATATAATGTTTTTCTTTGTGCATCTGGGTTGACTTTCTCAATATGATTTGTTTTAGTTCCATCCATTATTTTGTTGGGCTCCTAATAGTGGGAGTGGGAGTGTCTCTGACCCTCTTGTCAGCTACTGAGACCATTTTCCTCCTACTGGGGTGCCTCATTCAGCCTTGATACAAGGGTTTATGCCTGGTCTTATTGCATCCTATTATATCACATTCAGTTGATATCACTGGGAGGCCTGCTCTTTTTCTTAAGAGAAATGGGAGAGCAGTGGATCTGGGGGAGAAGGCAGGTGTGTGTGGTGAGCTAGGAGTTGAGGAGGGGAGAAGGCTGTGGTCATGTGATGTATTTTATGAGAGAAGAATTAAGAAAAAGATAGTCAAAAGTCATTGAATTCAAGAGCTGTACCATAATATTTCATAACAATAAATAGAAAATCCAGAAAATTTAAAGATGGAAGACTAAAGATAAATATACTGGGAGGTAAGTCACATTCATCTTAGGAGAAATGGGAATAGTAAGGTAGAATACATATTAATATGAGAGTTAGATAAATTTAATTATGGAAGAATTTGTAGAGACTAAATCTAAAATTGCTCTTTGAAAAACTAATGCTTCACCCATGTTTGGAAACTATGATTACAGCAATGTTAAGTACACAGCATCCAGTAAGGTAGGTACGTTACATTTTTTGAAATATTTATTTTATAATCGTAATAATTGATATAATGCTCTCATTTTATATTTCTTCTAAAACACAGAGATTCACATGTAATGAGTTTAGCCCAAGATAATATCAAATATTAGAGGTGCTTATCTTAATATAGTCAGCTCAGAAGCTATATAGCATCCATGTTTATCATACCCTTAGTGTCAGGTACTCTCTGTGGAGTCCAGAAGTGCTGACTTATAATCTGATGCTTTGTAACTATATTTTAGGCACTGATAAATTCTTGATATCTACATTATCAGTAGTTCTTAGAAAGCTAACAGAACAAACACTTAAAAGTATCATAAAATATAGAAATAAGATGCTCTGTTCCATTACTGGAACACACAATCAACATTGGGAACAGGTCCTAAAGGATTTTAAGAGTGGGAAAAGCTTATTAGAGTGCATATCACAAAGGACTCATTAAGAAGTTCTTGGAGAGACTGTATAGATGGCTCAGCAGGTAAAAATATTGACTGCTCTTCTAGAGGAGCTAGGTTCTATTTCCAGCATTCACATGGAGGCTCACAATCATCATTAATTCCAGTTCCAGGAATCCTTTGCCCTCTTCTGGCCTCTGTGGGCACCAGACACACATGCAACACACAGACGTATGTGCAGGCCAAACTCCCATACCCATAAAATAATTTTTAAAATTTGTGTTAAAAAATAGAAGTTGTTGGAATGATTATTTTACTAACACAGGTTCTTTTGCTTTCTGTTTTTAATGTATGCATATGACCTATGATAATGTATAGTCAAACAACATGATTCATATCTTAATCTGAGTGGCTCCTTATAGAACCTCACGAGGTGCCTGTGAGCCTTCAGTGAAATGAAGACTGTGAAATCTGCTTCTAACTATAAGAAAATAGTCTGCTATAAAGCTGCTGATTGACTAGAATAACTAACACTTGGTCAATGGAATGTTAACATCATATTTGAATATTCACTTTGCAGAGATGACTTTTTATAAAAAAAATAAAATGTGTATTTTTCAAAACAATGTTATACTCTGCTTCTTGAATTTGTTGTATGAGCATTCATTTTAGCTACAAAGTAAGGGAACAAATAAATCCAGGAGATACAAAATTACTGGGATTGGAATGTCACTTTGTTTGAATTAAGTTACTTGCTTAAAAAGATTCTTAGAGTTGAAAAATATATTCCCAATATCAGTGTGACTAACAAAAAACAATGTATCCCTGATAGTTGACCAAATTTTTATACTAAAAGAAAGCATTGTGCTCAATTTCCAAAGTAATACAAGATGGATAAGTTAACTAAAATTGATCATGAACTATTGAATGCTGAAACATGGATGAAACAGTTACACAATAAAGCTCATAGATGCCAAAAATAGCAACTAATTCATTTAGGTTATAAAATAGGAGACTGTTAATCACAGTACAAATACAAAGAATAGTGTTAACAAGGTTTATACTATTTTGGTCAATCTCAATTACACAGAGGAGGTTTGTTTAGATCTCAAATGTTCTCATTTCTCATATAGGAGATTTGATGATTCAGCTCAGGAAATAGAACTGAACATGTCAACCTTTCATACTTGGAGCTCAGAGCTCTTCTTACGATCTTCTCTGATTGATTTCTGAACATGTTTATATGATTCTATAATGCCTTCAGCACTGCTGTTAAAATTGGTTCCTCTGCGTCATTCCACATGTACTTTCAGATAATTGGAAATTTCATTTAAAATTTAACATCATAAATAGAAATTAAATCACCAGTTTCCAGATTATATATGTTATTTGTGTGCATGTAGAAGTATGTATGTGTATAAGTGGGTGTGCATGAATGTTTGTGTGCTGTGGGTGTGTTATGCATATAAAATCCAGAGTCCATGTCAAGTTTTTTCTACATTTGATTCCTACTTTATGTTTTGAGACTGTGTCTCCAACTGTAGCTGGAGATCTCTCCAGGCCTGCTGGGGTCCACAGCCACTCAGACCCAAGTAAACACACAGAGATTTACATTACTTATAAACTGTATGGCCATGAGAGGCTTCTTGCTATCTAGTTCTTATATCTTAAATTAACCCATTTCTATTAATCTACAAGTTGTCACATGTCTTGTAGCTTATTGGTACTTTACATCTTACTTCTCATGGTGGTAGTGGCAGCTGGTAGCATACTCCTGACTCAGCCTTCCACTTCCCAGCATTCTCCTCTCTGCTTATCCTGCCTATACTATACTTCCTGCCTGGCTACTGACCAATCAGCATTTTATTTATCATTCAATTAGAGCAACACATTCACAGCATACAGAAAGACATCCCCAGCCCCAACTAAAACTGGAGGTCATCAATTCAGCTACACTAGCTGGCCAGCAAGCCCCCCAAAATAACCAATCTTTTCTTAACTAGAGCTGGAATTATAGAAATGTGTTTCTCTTGCCAACATTTTCACCTGAGTACTGGAGATGAAACTCAGGTCCTCTTGCTTTGTATTGGTGAAATTATTAAGGCCACTCCACGTAGTTAAAAGGAGATTTATTTAATGGTGTAACTTACAAATTAAGGAATAGGTAGGTCACGGAGTCTGGGGAAGGTGTATCGCAGTCCAGCGGTGTTCTCTGGAGCTCTGCTCGGTCCACCTCTCCAGTCCAGGGTCCCGCAACAGAGCGAGCGCCCGCCGATCTAGCTCTCGGGTCCCCAGGCGCCTCCCTTGGCCCCGCCTTGTAGGCGTGACATTGCCGAAGTCTCAATGGGGGTTGGAACTTCCAGATCAAAGCTGGAATGGCTACCCACTACATCTCCCCCTTTTTGTCTAAATAAGAAAGTTCTGACCTAATACAAGACTATATACAAAGGAATGGTTATCAAATATTGTCCAGGAATAATGAGGGATAATGACCTAGATAAGATGGAACTACAACCAATGCAAACAATATCAAGCAAGAAACACATACTAAAATCCAGAGAAGTGTAGAGCATAGGTAAATGGCATGTTACAAAGATCATTCCAAAAGGTGTCCTATCTTAAAGAACCTGAATCTAATACTTAATATATTCTATCTACTAAGTTGTAACTATAACTGCTAGTCTTCAATCCCATCAAAGACCTGAGAAGGAATATAATGGTACCTGAGAAATGGTAGATGGATGCAAGCAACTTTCGGGAATCTTGCGAGAGTAGACGGAGACAGCTGGCAGCCTGGACAGTCACCTAATGTTTCTCAGCATTGTTGGTGCATTCAAATTGGCTACAGGCCTAAAGTATCTGACAGACCATTTTCAGAAGCAGGAATTCTGAAAGACCATCTTACCCTGTCTTGGCAGAGTACAGTGGTCGCTTTCCTTGTGTCCCACTTGTCCAGAAAGGATAGCATTGCATTAGTACTGTCAGCCGTCGAGGCAAGGGCAGTTCTTTGCCCAGTAGGCCATTTTGTGCCAAGAAGACAAACTTCCAAATGGAAATGTCTTAGAAGCCCAACATTCTCTCGGGATCAAATTGGTGCAGCCAGGAGCAATTATGTCTCACATCAACAGAATTCTAAGTTATTTAAATGCCATATTCTCTAGGTCTATGAAGTGTTTGAAGATTACCTGTCCATCTGACCTATGTATCTGTAAATCTGGATAACCTAACTAACGTAACTATAGAGATGACAAGCATAGGTGACTATTAATCTATAAGTCTTATCTACCAAAATAACCTAAGGACTAAGGCTTCACGTAAACAAGGTAAACAGTCTATAAGCAAGTGTATGGTAAAGAACGATGACTTCAAAATTGTGACAATACACAAGATGTTATAACAGAGGTAGGAGTATATAGTGCGATTGCAATATGACAATAATCTTAAATATATATCGATATTTATAACAGAGGTAGGAGTATGTAGTGTGATATGCAATATGACAATAATCTTAAATATATATCAATATACCGAATATCCTAAACAGAAGTAGAACCTACATAAAGTATGACAGATATAAATTTACATTTGTATCAATATACAAGTATTTCAAATAAGAGTAGAAATATATATACATTATAACAAATATAGTTCTGTATTTGTATCAATATACAAATTATCTTAAACAGGAATATAAAAATAGTTTACATTTGTATCAACATATAAGAACCCATACCAGTGCAAATTACAGTGCAAATTATTTAAGGCTACTATTTTACTAAATTTGTTTACTAGTATACATAATAATCTAACATAATATCTTATACCTATCCATTCCATTTCTTCTTTTCTTTTTTTTTTTTTTTTTTTTTTTTTTTTTTTTTTTTTTTTTGGAATACTGAGTTTAATATTTCCTTCCACCCCCAACCCTATAACCATCATCCATAACCCTGAGAATTATGAAACCTAAGGGAGAAGGGGCGTCGTTTTCTTAGAATTGCTTCCTGCTGTTTAGGGGGTGATGTTATCTCTGTTGGGTACTGTGAGAAAGCTCAGATAGTTAAATCTCAGTTAGACTAACTGTAGGTTCTGCAGTAAGTCTTAGAGTAGTGGGTAAGATTGTCTGAAATTCCGGTAAGAAGTGTAGTATGATGATGATTACCATCGCATCATTCTGGATTGGGTAGAGTTGTTGTTGGGGCCCCATCTTCCTTCTGGAGACTTCTGAGATTGCTATTAGAAAAACTTATTTGTTATCAAAATGGAAGATTTGGATTTAAAGAGGACATAGCATGTAAGAAAGGATTCTGAGAAATCAAGAGTAAGCATGGAGAGAATTAGAATCTAGAAGACAATGGTCCCTTTTATTGGTTTCCTTCTGTCCCACACCAGAGGGCTCTTCTGATATGGAACTGAAGAATCTTTCAAACTTTTCTTTTAGCAATGTGCTTGGGTTTAGAGAAGGAGTGAGCCAATTCCATCTCCAAAGCCAGCTTGGCTTATAATTGAATTGGAACCACAACTTTTCTAGATTGATAGAGAGATAGATGTTAGACAGTGAGATTTTACCGTGTGTAGATTGGTACCAATAGATTCTTTCTTTCTGCTGTAAACATCCGGATATCCAAGGCCTTATGATTTTTGGAAGATGGGTATTTCCATTATCCTGGAAAGACAAAAATAGAACCCTACCCCAACCTTGATTGTTAAATTTTTCTTACAACTTGTAGAGATGTCACATTGGTGGATGATCTTTTACTTCACCTCATCAAGGGGTTTTTCCTGTTCAAATCGAATTTTTATTAATTTTGTTGGTATCCATAGCTTCTCTTCTCCTGCAGAAACAAAGGCAAAACCCCTTCCCCAACGTAGAACATATCCAGGTTTCCATTCTGAGGTCAGCACATCCTTGAAATAAACTGGTTGGTTTAGCTCAGGAGTTTTGTCTGTCGTCCAATGTCTCTCCGCAGCTGTTGTTCCTTTCTCATCAGCATTAAGAAAATTCAAGGTTAATAAAGCACTATGCAATCTATTTCTAGGAGTCATTGTTACCTGTCGCTGTTTATTTAGCATATCCTTTAAAGTTCGATTGGATCTTTCTATGACTGCTTGGCCTGTGGGATTGTGTGGTATACCCGTAACATGCTTTATATTGTAATAAGCAAAGAATTGTCTCATTTTATTGGAGACATATGCTGGGGCATTGTCTGTCTTAATTTGTACAGGTATTCCCATGATGGCCATAACTTCTAATAGGTGTGTAATCACAGAATCAGCCTTTTCAGAACTCATAGGAGTTGCCCATTGAAATCCTGAATAGGTGTCAATGGTATGATGTACATACTTTAATCTTCCAAATTCTGCAAAATGAAACACATCCATCTGCCAAATTTCATTTCTTTGTATACCTTTTGGATTGCTCCCTGCAGGTAATGGAAGTTGGTTATAGATGGAACAAGTAGGACATTTTTTCACAATATCCTTAGCCTGTTGCCAAGTGATGGAGAAATCCTTCTTCAAACCTTTGCTATTTACATGGCATTTCTTATGAAATTCTGAAGCTTCTAGCACATTACCTATTAGTAACTGATCAATCTCATCATTACCTTGTGCTAGAGGTCCTGGCAGACCTGTATGGGATCTGATATGTGTTATATATATAGGATGCTCCCTTTTTCTGATGATTTCCTGCAATTGTATGAATAATGAAGTTAATTCTGTATTATCAGGAATAAATTCAGCAGTTTCAATATGTAAAACAACTCTCTCTGCATATTGAGAGTCAGTGACTATATTGAGGGGTTCTGTGAAGTCCTTCAGTACCATAAGAATGGCATACAGTTCTGCCTTTTGTACAGAGCTGTATGGACTTTGTACCACTTTACTTAGGTCTCCTGATTTATATCCTGCTTTCCCTGATTTATTTGCATCAGTATAGAATGTGAGGACTCCAGAAATTGGCTTTTGTCGAACAATGTGAGGAAGGACCCATTCGGTCTTCTTTATGAATTCTATTCTCTTGCTTTTGGGATAGTGGTTGTTAATCTCTCCCAAAAAGTTACTGCAGGCTCTCTGCCAGTATTCATTATCTTTCCATAGTGATGAAATTTCTTCATTAGTTAAAGGTACTACAATTTCTGCTGGGTCCATTCCTGTCAACTGGCGAAGTCTTAGTTTACCTTTTTGAATCAAATCAGAGATCTTTTCTATATAAGTCTTTAATTTCTTATTTGGTTTACGTGGTAGGAATATCCATTCCAATATAATATCTTCCCTCTGCATCAAAATACCTGTTGGGGAATGTCTGGAGGGGAATATGACAAGAATGCATTTAAGTTCTGGATCCACACGATCCACATGTGCTTCTCGAATTGTCTTTTCTACTAGAGCCAATTCCTTCTCAGCTTCGGCTGATAATTCTCTTGGACTATTTAATTCTTTGTCCCCTTCTAGAGTATTAGCCAAATTTTGTAGTCCCTCTTTGGGTATTCCCATGATACCCAGTAAGTTGGAAATGCTTCCTAATAACTTTTGAAAATCATTAAGAGTCTTCAATCGATCTCTCCTTAGCTGTACCTTTTGGGGTCTAATTTTTTGTAGCTCTATCTTATATCCTAAGTAGTTAATAGAATCTCCTCTTTGTATTTTTTCAGGAGCAATTTGCAGTCCCCAGCGAGGTAAAACTTTCTTTACTTCTTCAAACATGCTTTCTAATGTATCTAACTTTGGATCAGCTAATAGGATATCATCCATATAGTGATAAATTATGGATTGTGGAAACTTTACACGAATTATCTCCAATGGTTTCTGCACAAAGTATTGGCACAAAGTAGGGCTGTTTAACATTCCCTGTGGGAGAACCTTCCATTGATATCTCTTGACTGGCTGAGAATTGTTATAATTAGGTACTGTGAAGGCAAATTTTTCTCTATCATTTTCTTGTAAGGGTATGGTAAAGAAACAGTCTTTTAAGTCAATAACTATTATAGGCCATTCTTTAGGTAGCATAGAGGGCAAGGGCATCCCAGTCTGTAGGGAGCCCATTGGCTGAATTACTTTATTAATAGCTCTCAGATCTGTCAGCATTCTCCAATTGCCAGACTTTTTTTTAATAACAAATACAGGAGAATTCCAAGGGCTGGTAGATTCTTCAATGTGTTGAGCATTTAACTGCTCTTGAACCAGCTGTTCTAAAGCTTGTAGCTTGTCTTTTGTCAAAGGCCATTGTCCAACCCAGACAGGTTTATTAGTTAGCCATTTTAAAGGTAAGGCAGTTGGTACTTCTGAGAGTTCAACAGCAGTTGTGCTCTGTTTGTGAACAGCCTGAATGGTTGGTGCCTGATTTTTATAGCATGTGATGATATTATTCCTAGAAACATGCATTGGTCTGTATTCTTTTTCTGAAAGTGTAGGAATTTTAATCTGGGTATTCCACTGTTGTAACAGATCTCGGCCCCAAAGATTTACTGCTACATTTGCTACATATGGCTTCAGCCTTCCTCTCTGTCCTTCTGGCCCTATGCATTCAACCCATCTCGAACTCTGTTTTATCTGAGATAAGGTGCCAATCCCTAAAAGTTGGACATCTACCTCTTGAAGAGGCCAATTTGGATGCCATGATTTTGGTTTAATTATAGTCACATCTGCACCTGTATCTACCAGTCCCTCCATAACCAGGCCATTAATTCGGATTCTAAGCTTTGGTCTTTGATCATTTATGGAAGTCTGCCAAAATATTTGTTTTATAGTGTTCTTTGTAAACTGTGATCCATCCATCAGAGCTGTTTTATCATCCATTGCAGTATCGGTTTTTACATTAGGCATTGGTTTATTCAGTTGTCTTGGAGAGGAATTTCTTCCACAGTGGCTGGGAATGTTCGTACTACATTTGATTTGGGGGCCTGCAAGAGGCCCCCTGAGGCGTTTCCCGCCAGTAAAGGGTTACCTCGTATATCTATTTTTGATCTGCACTCACTGGTCCAATGTCGGCCTTTGCCACACCTTCTACATAATCCGGGAGGTGGTTGGGGTCTCCTGTTTAGGCTATTCCTAAAAGGAGTATTACTCCTAGGAGTACCCCACGTACAGTTTTTTACTTATATGACCTGGTGTACCACATTTAAAACATTTGGTAACACGGGGCCTTCTTTCACCTCTGGGATTTGTCTCTCCTATCCAAGCCTCATTACTGTAGTTACGAGACTCAACACCATTAGTATACTGAATCCATTCTTCCAAAGGAGCTGATCTGATCTTTAATGGTGTAAGTATTCTTCTGCATTCTGCATTAGCATTGTCGAACGCCAAGGACTCAGTTAATACTTTTCTTAATTCTTTATCTGATACAGCTCTTGTTATAGCTGTGTTCAGTCTTTGTAAAAAATCAGTGAAGGATTCGTGTGGTCCCTGAAATATCTTTGTGTATACCTCAGTTGGTTTTCCAGGTTCTGGAATTTTTTCCCAAGCATTTAGAGCTGCTGTACGGCATAGGGATATTGTATGTTCATCATAAGTGGCTTGTACATTCCTGTCAGCGAAACATCCCTCACCAAGTATTTGATCTTGGGAGATCACAAAACCTCTGATTTTACCTTGTTGTTCTAAATTTTTTGCCTCTTCTCTCAACCAGCTTTTCCACTGTAGCTGCTGACTATATTCTAGAACAGCTGAAATTAACTGATGCCAGTCATCTGGGATGATTCTATGTGAGGTAGACCACGAATTTAACAATTGTTTTACATATGTGGAGTGTATCCCATACGTAACTACTGCTTCCTTTATATTTTTAAAGTCCCTTGTTGAAATTGGTTGTACTGTATATGTAGTATATGGCTCGGGGTGTGTGTCATCCGCTGGCTTCTCATGGATGATAACAGGATAAGCCATTGTGTGAGAGCCATTTGGAGATGTTACAACCTCTATGGTCTTGCCCTTCTGCTTATTAGGTCCCTTGTCATGTTTACTGAGAGTTTCTTCTAAGGCTTGCAAACGAGCACCTAGAGTCTGTTCTATGGAGTGAAACCTCCCTCTCTGGCAAGGGACTCCAGATTTCTCATGGAATCATAGAAGTTTTTTATGTTCCTCAGAAACACATGATTCCATGGACCTTATCTTATCAATTAATGATAATCTTTCTTCCTTATATAGTGTCTGGAGAGTTAGTGTTCTGTCCATTAAATATTCACATTTATTATCAATAAGATCAATTTTTGGTACAAGCCTGTTTTGTAAATCCTGATCAGCAGATTCCAGAGAAAGAATCTTTTTCTCTAAGGTCTCATTGCTATCCGTTAAAGCAGATTCCAGAGATAGAATCTTTTTCTGTAAGCCTTCATTGTTAGTTTTGAAAGCCTGTAAATCCTGGTTAGCAGATTCCAGAGAAAGAATCTTTTTCTCTAAGGTCTCATTGCTATCCGTTAAAGCAGATTCCAGAGATAGAATCTTTTCCTGTAAGCCCTCATTGTTAGTTTTGAAAGCCTGTAAATCCTGGTTAGCAGATTCCAGAGAAAGAATCTTTTTCTCTAAGGTCTCATTGCTATCTGTTAAAGCAGATTCCAGAGAGAGAATCTTTTTCTGTAAGCCTTCATTGCTCTCGCTTAAAGCCTGTATCAGTCCCAATAATGACTCATCTTTGTTCTTGCTATTAAACCAGTGTTTGAACACTGTGTGGATTATTACAATGAATGCCAAAATGGTACAGGCCAGATATGCCTTAGGAAGGTCGTATATTTCCAGGAAGATGTCATTCATCATACAGGCAAAAAGGTTTTCAAATTCTTGTGAGGTAATGTTGTCAGCCATATTACAAGAATTACTCAAAATTTGTTAGTCAGTTTTAAGGTGTAAAATTATCAAGTACTTCTACTTGAAATAAAACGCTGGTTTGCCTATCTTACCTTTCGGTGGTGGGGGGGTGTAGTGGCGCTTTTCAGCCAGCAGGAGGCGCTGGTACAGCTCCAAAGCAGGGCCTGCTGGCAACCTTGGCAGGCGGCAGCTGGAGGCAGGAGCCGGGATGGCAGGGAGCCGGATGGCGGGAGCCGGGATGGTGGGAGCCGGATGGCGGGGAGCCGGATGGCGGGAGCCGGGATGGCGGGGAGCCGGATGGCGGGGAGCCGGGATGGCGGGAGCCGGGGCCCGCACTCGGGGAGGAGGGGGATCGCCTCACTCACAGCGGTTTTTCGCTGGTCTGGGGGCTAAGGTAGGGAGCTGAGACCGGACTAGCTGCTCCCTTTTTCGGGAATGGAACCGTGTAGGTGTTCCCTGGTTATAGGGAACTCTGCAGGCGGGTTTAGGTACCCGCCAGCCGGGGAGGAGGCTGAGGGCGGGAGCCACCCAGGCCTTTGGAACTTGCCCCACGTGAGCGCCAGATATTGGTGAAATTATTAAGGCCACTCCACGTAGTTAAAAGGAGATTTATTTAATGGTGTAACTTACAAATTAAGGAATAGGTAGGTCACGGAGTCTGGGGAAGGTGTATCGCAGTCCAGCGGTGTTCTCTGGAGCTCTGCTCGGTCCACCTCTCCAGTCCAGGGTCCCGCAACAGAGCGAGCGCCCGCCGATCTAGCTCTCGGGTCCCCAGGCGCCTCCCTTGGCCCCGCCTTGTAGGCGTGACATTGCCGAAGTCTCAATGGGGGTTGGAACTTCCAGATCAAAGCTGGAATGGCTACCCACTACACTTTGGCTGGGTTAAATCCTAAGCACCCCCCTTGTTATTTCAACCACAGAATGACAACTGTCTTCTACAGTTACAACCAATGAATCATGAATCTTTGCTAGTCCTATCATACTAACATTCTTGATACTTTTTTACAATAGGTGAATCAGATTGCAGAGAATGGCAGTAATCAATAAAAGTCACCCAGAAGAGTTCATTCTACTCGGCTTTTCAGACCATCCTTGGCTGGAACTCCCTCTCTTCATTATTCTTCTGGTAACATATCCACTGGCCATGACGGGAAACATTGCCATCATTCTGGTGTCTATATTAGACCCCCATCTCCACAGCCCCATGTATTTCTTCCTCACCAACCTCTCCTTTCTAGACATGTGCTACACCACAAGCATTGTGCCTCAGATGCTAACTAACCTAGGGGGCTCCACAAAGACCATCAGCTACATGAGGTGTGTAGTTCAGCTTTATTTCTACCACACAATGGGGGGCACAGAGTGTGTCCTCCTGGCTCTTATGTCCTTTGACCGCTATGTTGCCATCTGCAGACCTCTGCACTATAGCCTTATCATGAATCAGCGTACTTGCCTCCTGTTAGTGTCCACTGTGTGGCTGATAGGAATTTCCTATGCTGTCTCAGAGGCCACTGTGACACTGCAACTGCCACTATGTGGCCACAATGAACTAGATCACTTGGTGTGTGAGATTCCTGTTCTGATAAAAACTGCCTGTGGTGAAAAAGAGACTAATGAGCTTGCTCTGTCTGTGGTATGCATTTTTATTTTAGCTGTTCCTCTATGTTTAATTCTTGCCTCCTATGCTAGTATTGGACATGCTGTACTTAAAATCAAATCTTCAGAGGGAAGGAAAAAGGCCTTTGGAACATGTTCCTCTCATCTTGTAGTTGTTCTCTTATTCTATGGCCCAGCCATTAGCATGTATCTTCAGCCCCCCTCCTCTATTACAAAAGACCAACCCAAGTTTATGGCTCTCTTCTATGGAGTAGTGACTCCTACTCTGAACCCCTTTATCTATACCCTAAGGAATAAGGATGTAAAGGGGGCATTAGGTAACCTATCCAGGAACATTTTTAGTTCAAAGTGAAAGTTTATAGACATCATACAAAATAGTTAACTAATTAATGGTTTTTCCTAGAACTTGTTCACTATGCAAAGCTCATCTTTATATTTTGTATGAGTTCTTGTATAAACATGTCTTGTTACTTGTATTCTTTATAATCATGCTAGGCAATGGTTAATCTTGGATAGTATCAACCAATGTGGATGGATGCTCTGGTTAGAAAATATATTAAAATTCTTGTACTGAGGTTAGTAAATTCAGAAATACTTTATTCAGTGCTAAAACAATTGTTTAATTTATAATACAATTACATTGTTTCAAGCCAGTTGTCGTGAAACCCACATAGTAATTGTTCATCAACAACTTCTTAATTTGTCATTTGTGAAATAAATTTTTACTCTCTTAAAGCTTTCTCAGTTTCTTTTGGGAAATCTTGCTATACAGAGTGATTCAGAAACTGCTTTTAATAAACTATCTTTTAAGTTCATAGACTTCATTTATGTGGATGCTCATGAAAATTCATTGTTAATTTTTCTTAAATATAAATGTGCATATATTCTATATGAGGAATTGAGGAATTTATCATTAAATACCGAAAAGAGTAAGATAAAAGATGAAAACACATTTTTTAACATTTATTTTGAATATTTGGATCAGTTAAATAACAAGAAAGTAGTAGGTAATGACAGCCTGAAGGATTTCTGTGCATATGCTTGTAGCAAGATGGAATGTCTTTTAAAACCATGAAAGAGTCAGGATTTGTCTTTTGCATATTTGATTGAAATAGAACTTGCTTATTTTTTCCACAATAAGAATTTTCATAGATATGTAATTTTCACATAAGGGTGTTTAAAATCTACATCACTAACAGTTTAAATAGCTAAAACAATTCTAGGACTAATGCTTAGAATCTAAATTTTATCAAGAAATTAGTTAAACTTCATTATACAAATTGACAGATTAAATAGTTGGGTGTATTGAATTAGTTTATGGATAATTAAACACAGTGTAAAATAAAGAGCTAAAGACTAGAGGAAAATGCAAGAAGTGTTAGATTCTTTGGACCTGGTGGAACCAACTGTTGTGAACATAAAGAAATGGGTGCTGGGAACTGAATGTGGGTTCTCTGGAAGAGCAGCAAGTGATTTTTAACTGCTAATTCCTCTCTTTAACCCTCTTTTCCTGTGAATTTTATATTAGATAGCTACACTGCTGTGAGCAAAGGATGGTCAGAAGGAAAAGCAGGCTCAGAGTTGGGAACTTATGAGGAACTGGAGACATTTTAGTAAAACACTGCAAAACTTCAGTCAAATGGAAAAGTAAGCTTGAGAGACCTACTGTACACCATGCTTACTATAATTAGTACTCTTACACTCTGTACTTGAACACATCTAAGAGAGTAGACCTTAAATTTTTTCATTGCAATAATTTATGTTATAATGGACATAATTACTGTCTGGAATAAATTTTCTTATGACATACACATATATAAATTGTCATCCAAAATTCATATTATTGTGTTGACTATATTTTACCATAAGTGTGCAAAAATTTAAATGAGGAGAGATGGTACTATATTTCATGTCTCAAATCATAGATTCCACAGTACATGGTGGTGCAAAGATATTATTTAGGTAGTTTTAAATTTAATGTTCTTGCTATATTTAGCTTAAAATACTGATAATAGATCAACAATAAGGAAAGCTGTTTTGGAACCTACTATATAACTCTGATCAAATTCTACAAAAAGAGTCAACTACAAACAGGACAAGGTAGTTTAACAAAAAGTTTTAGTATAAATTGTATTGATCAGTCATGTTTGGATATACCTTAGGTCTCTAGGCTATCTAGTCTCTGGTACTTGACTACCCAAACAGTGTCAGGTATAGGTTCCTTCTTATGGTGTTGGCCTTAAATCAGACATTGGTTGGCTACTTGCACAAGTTCTGTGCCACCATTACACTAGCATATTTTGCAGGCAGGCCAGACTTTAGGTAAAAGGTTTTGTGGTTGGGTTGGTGTCTATGTTTCTCTTTTGGTAGCCTGCAGAGTACTTATGTACTAAAGAGACTAGAATATAGGTGTGAAACCTCCATGTAGTCACCAGCTTGACCTATCTACTTTCAATGAGTTGTGTGGATATTGTCCTTGGCAATGGGGCCCCACTGTCAGTTTACAAAGTGCAACCTTTTGTCTTAGCATCAGCCTGGGTTATTTGGGAATTTCCATGGGACCCCTTGACCAAAAACTCAATTGTATACAACCCAGACCCTCCACTGAAAGCTTTGCCTGGCTGCAAGAGTTGGTCAGTTGAAGAGAGGGAGAACAAGGAATAGGAGACCATGGTAAATGAAGACCACATGAGAATAGGAAGAAGCAAAGTGCTAGAGAGGCCCACAGAAATCCACAAAGATACCCACACAACAGACTGCCGGCAATGGTCGAGAGACAGCCCGAACTGACCTACTCTGGTGATGGGATGGCCAAACACCCTAATTGTTGTGCTAGAAACCTCATCCAACTACTGAGGGATCTGGATGCAGAGATCCATGACTAGGCCCTGGGTGGATCTCTGGGAGTCCAATTAACGAGAATGAGGAGGGTTTATATGAGCGAGAATTGTTGAGACCAAGGTTGGATAAAGCACAGGGACAAATAGCCAAATGAATGGAAACACATGAACTATGAACCAATGGCTGAGGGGTCCCCACTGGATCAGGCCCTCTGAATGGGTGAGACAGTTGATTGGCTTGATCTGTTTGGGAGGCATCCAGGCAGTGGGACCAGATCTTGTGCTCATTGCATGAGTTGGCTGTTTGAAACCTGGGGCCTATGCAGGATTGTTTGGCTCGGCCTGGGAGGAGGGGACTAGACCTACCTGGACTGAGTCTACCAGGTTGACCTCAGTCTGTGGGGAAGGCTTTGCCCTGGAGGAGATGGGAATGGGGGGGGGGCGTTGGGGGGAAGGTGAGGGGGACGGGAGGGGGGGAGAACAAGGGAATCCGTGGCTGATATGTAGAACTGAATTGTATTGCAAAATAAATTAAAATAAATTAAAAAAAAAAAAAGAGTTGGTCAGTTGAGACTCCATATTATCCATTACTAGGAGTCCTCATTAGGGTTACCTTTAGTGACTCTAGAAACTTTCCATTGTACTAGGTTTCTACACCATCCTCCAAATGTCCCCCTAATTCCAACCTGTCTCCTTGCACTCTCTCTTTCACTCCCTCAACCTGATCTCTCTTGTTTCTGTCCCCATCTGCTCCCAATACACTTGTAACATCTATTCTATTTCCCCAAAGCTCTCCTCTTTACCTAACCTTTCTGAGCCTGTAGATTGTAGCTTAATTATCATTTACTTAACAGTTAATATCCCCTTCTAAGTGAATACATATCATGTTTGTCTTTCTGGGTCTGGGTTACATCACTCAGGCTGATTTTTTTCTAGTTGTAATTTTTAACAGCTGAGTAACATTCATTGAATAAATGTACCACATTTTTTAAATCCATTCTTCAGTTGAGGAACACCTAGACTGATTCCAATTTCTAGCTATTTAGAATAAAGCTAAAATGAACATAGTTGAGCAAGTGTCCTTGTGGTAGGATGGAGAGTCCTTTGGGTATATGCACAAGAGTGGTATAGCTGAGTATTGGTAAATCAATTCCCAGTTTTCTGAAGAACTGCCATATTGATTCCATATTAGCTGTACAAGTTTTCACCACCACCACCAGGAATAGACAAGTGTTCCCCTTGATCCACATCTTCTCCGGCATGAGCTGTCACTTGTGTTATTGCATTCAGCCATTCTCACAAGAGTAAAATGGAATCTCAGAGTTTACATTTGCACTTGCCTGATGGCTAAGGATGTTGAACATTTCTTTAAGTGTTTCTTAGCCATTTGAGTTTCCTCTATTGAAAATTCTCTGTTTAGATCTGGACTACATTTTTAATTGGATTATTTGGTTTTTTGATATCTAGTTTTTGAGGTCTTTATATAGTTTAGATATTAGTCCTCTATCAAATTGGAGTTAGTAAAAATCTTTTCCCATTCTGTAGGTTGCCATGTTGAATGACAGTGTCCTTTGACTTACAGAAGCTTTTCAGTTTTATGAGGTTCCATTTATTAATTGTTGATCTTACTGCCTGCACTATCAGTGTTCTGTTCAGAAAGTCATCTTCTGTACCAATGCATTTAAGATAGTTCTCCACTTTCTCTTCTATCAGGTTCAGTGCATCTGGTTTTATGTTGAGGACTTGAGTTTTGTGCTGGGTGATAAATATGGATCTATTTTCATTCTTCTACATGCAGACATCCAGTTTGACCAGCACCATTTGTTGAAGATGCTATCTTTCTTCCATTGTGTATTTCTCACTTCTTCATCAAAAATCAGGTGTTTATATGTATTTGAATTTATGTCTGGGTCTTCAATTTGAGTCTATTAATAAACATGTCTGTTTTTATGCCAGTACCATGTAGTTTTTACTACTATACACTGTAATACAACTTGAAATCAGGGATAGCTCAAGCTGTTATTTTACTTGTCAGAATAGTTTTAGCCATATTGTTTTTTTGTTTTGTTTTGTTTTCCTGTATGAAATTGAGCATTATCCTTTCAAGGTTTGTAAAGAATTGCATTGGAATTTTGGTGGGGATTGCATTGAATCTGTAGATTGCTTTTGATAGGATAGCCATTTTTATTACGTTAATTTTACCAACCCATGAGCATGGGAGATCTTCCTGTCTTCTGTTATCTTCTTCCATTTCTTTTTTCAAAGACTTTAAGTTTTTACCATACAAATCTTTTACTTGCTTTGTTAGTTACCTCAAGATATTTTATATTTTTGAGGCAATTGTGAAAGGCATTGTTACTCTGATTTCATTCTCAGTCTATTTGGCATTTGTTTATAGGAGGGATACTGATTTATTTTCAGTTAATCATGTATCCAGTCACTTTGCTGAAAGTGTTTATCAGTTGTAGGAGTTCCCTGATATAATTTTGAGTCACTATGTATACTGTCATATCATCTGCAAATAACAATACTTTGATTTTTTTCCTTTCCAACTTGTATACCCTTGATCTCCTTCAGTTGTCTTATTTATAATGCCAAAACTTCAGGTGCTATATTGAATATGGAGAGAGTGGACAACATTGTCTTGTTCCTGATTTTAGTGGAATTTCTTTGCATTTTTCTCCATTTAGTTTGATATTGGCTATAGGTTTGCTATAAATTGCCTTTATTATGTTTAGGTATAATGCAAATTAGTATAGATGGCAAATTAGACACAATCCTTTGGATTCGCAAAGATAAGATAGATAATGGAGTATTTTCTCTGAATTTGTCAAATGCAAATGGACTGGACATTGTTGATTACATTGTGTATACATCGTTGTATACATTGTGTATAGTTATTGTATTTATTGTATAATAAGTTTTTCTTATATTAATTATAATCTTTTATTAATTTAGACAAAAAAAAGAGGAAATGTGGTGATATATTATGTACCCCAATAAAGTTTGCCTGGGGATCAGAGGACAGAGCCACCCACTAAATTAAATAGAGGTCAGGCAGTGGTGGCACACACCTTTAATCTTATCACTTGGAAGGCAGAGATCCTCTGGATCTCTGTGAGTTCAAGGTCACACTGGGCTACATGAGAGAAACAGAACCAGGTAGTGGTGACACACACCTTTAATCCCAGGATGTAACGTGACAGGACACAGAAAGGTATATAAGGCATGAGGAAACAGGAACTTCTCTCTTGAGTCTGAGGAATTTGTAGAGGTGAGCTAGTGGCTGGCTGTTCTGCTTCTCTGATCTTTCAGCTTTCACCCCAATGTCTGGCTCTAGGTTTTTTATTTTAATGAATAAATAAATTAATTAATTGGTTTTTCGAGACAAGGTTTTTCTCGAAAACTGTGGTGCCTTTCCTGGAACTCACTCTGTAGCCCAGGCTGGCCTCAAACTCACAGAGATCTGATTGACTCTGCCTCCTGAGTGCTGGGATTAAAGGTATGCTCCACCATTGCCTGGCCTGGGTTTTTTATTCTAATACTTTTAAGATTCATGTTACAAAACACAGTTTTAATATTTATGAATTTATGTATTTTTTAAAAATTTTTATTATTAATTTTTTAAGATTTCAAACATGGTATTTTGAACATTTTATCCATCCCCAATCCTATACCCATCCAGCTTTGTGTCCTCATTTTTATAAACTAATTGAATCCCATTAATGACACTTTTATATTCTTAGGTGTGTGGCTATCTATTGGAATGTGTTAGTCCTACGGGGGACCACACCCTTAATTAAATCTCTGTTTCTGGAAGCTGTTAACTCCTCAGCTAGGGGTGGAATTTCATGCCCATCTCTCTTCTCTATGTTGTGATTTTTGTCTGGCTTGAGCTTGAGCAAATCTGTGAATGCTGTCACAATAGCTGTGAGTTGATATGTACAGCTCCCTGTTGTGTCTGGTAAACACTATTTTCTTGCAGTTATTCATGACCTCTGATTATTATAGTCTTTCTTCCTCCCTCTTCCACAACAGTCCTTGAGCCTTGAGAGGAGGAGGACATGATATAGATGTCCAATGTAGGACTGAGTATTTCACAGACTCTTGTTCTATGCACCTTGAATAGTTGTAGGTCTTTCTGTTAATTGCCATCCATAGCAGGATGAAGACTCTCTGATGAGGTTGAGAAATGAACTGATCTATGAGTATGAAATGAAGTCATTAAGAGTCAGTTGTCACATTAGCAGAATAATAGTAGTAGCCAATGTCTATCTATTATGAGAAGTAAACATTATATTTTATTTTCATGTTGCTATCAAGACAGTGTATTTTGACCAATTGTTCAAAATTTTCTGAGCAAAATATTGTGAACAGTGCACAAGAATGCATAATGAAACTTTAATGTGTAGTAAGATTTTGATAATTATTTAATAATTTATTTTATATAAAACTAAAGTCTAAACATCTCAATCATATTAATACTTAAATAATAAATGTTTTTCACACTTTCTAAGATGTACCAACTTTTACTTATTGATCTTAAGCTCTCAATATCTCATATATACTAACAATTATTTTACAACTCAGTTTGAAGAACTATTTCACAGAAAGGAAAATTTACTTCTCATGTGAAATAGTTCCTAAATCTATTTTCTGTTGCACTTTCTTCTACACTCAGCACATTTTGCCTAAAACTAGCATTTCCTTTCATACAAATCACAGTATGTAACACAGCACTCCTGTTGTTATACTATTGTTTATTATGCACTTTCTTTTTGTGTGCATTTATTTCTGTGTGTAGCAATATCTCTTCTCCTTATCTATCTGTCAAATATTTTTTTCTTTAACATGAAAAGAAATGGCAGCCTGTAATAAAGTCTGGGAATCACATTCAAGAATATTCTTCTGGAACAAAAAATGACTCAAATTCCACAATATTGTTTTATGTTTCAAATATTGTGAATGTTTAAAATGTGCTATTACACTCTATATAGTACTAATTATTATTAAAATTCTTTCATATGCAGTCTTTGGCTCCTTGCTTCCTGTGCTATATATAAAATTCTGAATAGTGAAAAATAAGTAAGTGCAAGAAAGGCAGTAGGTGACCTGTACTCTCTTGGTATTTCTCTGTAGATGGTCTAATGTATAGTATATCATGTGAGAGACCCTTAAAATAACCAATTGTCATTGTAGATATAAGAATCCGACCTGATTTTTTAAAATGGATCATTGGGAGTCTAAATCCCAAAGAGCCAACTAATGCCTGTAGGAACTTGTGCTAGTTAGATCACTTTCCAGGCATGGCCTAGCCTTGACACCACACCACTATAGAACTAAGATGAAAATGAAACTCAGGCCAAACCTCTACTGAGAAAATACACTTTGAGTTGTGTTTACAGGAAAGATGATGGATTATCATGAGTTTGCTGAAATCTTCTGTGAATCCTCAAATTGTTAAGAGCTAAATTTGTCAAAAATAAAATGAATATCTCTAATTAACATAAATTTCAGATCCAAGTGGAATTCAAAATAACTAACATTGAAATTGAATATTCTAAAACTTTATTCTAATTTTCATACAAAACTTAAAACAACATAAAATAAATAATTTATAAAGCATAACTTCATAAGTATTTTTGCTTAATATATTCAAAATTCAGAATAACTATGAGTAGTTAAAAAGTAAATACATGTGAGAAAAATGAGAATTGACCTTTACCTTCCTAGTATCTCTCCATGTGTAGGTATAGTCTAACTTAAGCAAATATTAGAAGGAAATTTCATGTTATCACAAAAAATTAAATTGTAATTCAAATTTACCCATGAAAACATCATCTCTCATTGTCTTAGTTCTTAAACCCATTGGATACTGTTACAGTCTATAAAAAAAACAGAAACAAAAAAATATTTAAAAATTTGAATGGAGGTAGAAAGTATAGGTGGATAATACTGTCTCAGAAGTCATAAGTTATAAAATGAAAATCCCAGTGCCTGGAGCTATTATCCATGAAGTTTTTAGAGGACCCCAAAACTATGCAAAACTATACCATTGCTATTGGTTGCTCACCAAAAGTGGATGTTCATACTTGGTTGCTGAAGACACCATATTCCTTCATTGCAGAGTTAAGGGAAAGTATTCTGGAACTGAAGTGGAAGCTATCTTTCTGCTATCTATCCTTAACAGTGCTGGGAGTTACTTTTCAGGCATCTAGAGTAGGAAAGTCAACAACTGTCTACCGCAGCTTTAGACTTGAATGCTACAATACTCTGGTGATTTGAAATAAAATGACCTCCAAAGGGAATAACACTATTAGAAGGTGAGGCCTTGTTGGAGTAAGTGTGGCTTTGTTGGGGGAAGTGTGTCACTGTGGAGAGAAGCTTTGAGATCTCCTATATGTTCAAGCCATTCCCAGTATCTGAGACTACTTCCTATTGCCTGAGTATCAAGATGTAAAACTCTCAACTCCTTCTCTAACACCATGTCTTCCTGCATGCCACCATGTCCCATCATGATGATAATGGACCGACTCTCTCAATTGTAAGCCACTCAATTAAATGTTTTCCTTTATAAGAGTTGCTGTGGTCATAGTGTTTTTTCATAGCAATGGAAACCCTAAGACAGAAGTTGGTACCAGAGACTACAGTATTGCTGTGATGGGCCTGACCATGATTTTGTTTGAAGGAAGATGAATCTTGTGACTGTTGATTAGAAATGCAATTGAACACTTTAAGTGCTGCTTAATTTACCATCCTAGTATGGAAGATAGTAGTGGTGCTGAGGGTGATTTGAACTGTGGGTGCCTGGATCAAGAGATTTCAGTAGAGAAGAATATCGGTATGTAACCTAGAGTCCCATCTTGTGATATTTTGTTGAAGAATGTGGCTGCCTTTTACCCTTGTCTAAAGAATCTGTCTGAGGCTTAAGTGAAAAGGTTCGGATTATTTCTGTTGGCAGAGGAAATCTCAAAACAGCCTAGTATAGACTCTGTTAATGTGGTTATTAGTGTTAACTCTAATGAAGATGTACAATGAAAAGGAACAAACTAAGCAGGGCAAATTATAAAATGTAAAATTTGAGGAGAAAAGGAATATCAGGAAGTGGGATGGAGCTAAGTCCTGTATTCAAGGATATAAACAGATTAAGAGATAGAACAAAGGGAGTGGTGATCTCAGGGCAAGATCCCACCCAGCTAAATTTCCAACTTGTAAAAAGGAATTAAAGAAAAGTTTAGAGCAGGGTGTGGTGGTACACAGCTTTAATCCCAACACTCCAGAGGCAGAGGCTGGTGGATCTCTGAGTTTGAGCACAGGCTGGTCTACAGATCAAGTTCCAGGACTGCCAAGTTTAGGCAGTGAAGGAATCTAATGAAAACCAGAAGTTAGTGAAGATGTTATTGAATGAAGGGGTATATTCTGGCCCTATAAGCAGCAGAAATTGGCAGCTTCAACCATGAGCTCTGGAGTCAGGGATAGAAGAAAGGCATTATAAAACCTTCCTCCATGACTAAGAAAAGCCACTTCTCAGTCAGGGTTGTCCCGGAATTGAGGCCCTGAGATGCCATGTGTGAAGCTGTGAAAGAGAAGCCTGGCTTGCCTTGCAGACCCCAAGACATTAGGGATACCAGCCAGAGTTGTGGGATATCTGCCAAGGAAAGCTGTAACAAGGAGTGGAATCAGCTCAAGAGAAAGAAGTATGCTGCAGTAACAAAGCTGAAAGGAGTTGGAGAGCTGAAGAGTGTTTTGACATCAGACATGGAGACTCAGAGTTTGGAGTTTACCCAGATGGTTTTTGGTCTTGCTTTGGTCCAGTATTTCCCCACTATCCTCCTTTACCTATGATTTGGAACAGTAATGTATATTCTATGCCATTATATGGTGGAAGTATGTGATCTGGGTTTTTTTATTGTTATTTTTATTTTCCAGGGGATTACAGTTAGGAGATTGCATGAATTTCAGAAGAGACTTTGAACTTTAGACTTTTAAATAAGTTTGAGACTGTTAAATGAGAATATGGGGATTTTTGAAGTTGGACTGAATGTTTTTTTGCATTATGATATGGATACAAGCCTTTGGGGGCCAGGGAGTGGAACGTGGTGGTTTGAAAGAAAATGGTGCTCAAAAGGAGTGGCACTATTAGAAGATGTGGCCTTGTTGGAGTAGGTGAGATCTTATTGGAGGAAGTGTGTCACTGTGGAGGTGGACTTTGAGGTCTCATGTATGTTCAAGCCACACCCAGTATCTGAGACCACTTACTGTTGCCTGCCTATCAATATGTAAAACTCTTAGCTCCTTCTCCAATACCATGTTTTATGGTGATATTTTATTTGTACTAAAATGTGATTTGTATGTTAATAAATAAAGTTGCCTGGGGGTCAGAGCTAATAGCAAGCCATAGCAAAAGTTGGGTGGTGGTGGTGCATGCCTTTAATCCTAGCACTTGGTAGGCAGAGCTAGGTAGATCTCTGTGTGTTCAAGGATAAAGCCAGCATTGGAGACACACGCCTTTAATCTCAATACCAACCATAGAAGACCTGGAGGTCTGTACAGACAGGCAGTGACTAGGAGGTCATGTGGTTGGGTTTACAGCTAATAAGAAGGCAGAACAGAAACTCTATAAAAAAGACAGACACATAGGAAGTAGGTCTCTTTCAGAGAGGTAGGACAACAGTGACAGTGAAGGGTAAGGTTTTTAGCTCTTAGCTATTGCTCTGACTTCTTGGCTTTCATCTCTGTATTGGCTCTGTATTTCTTATTTAATAAGACGGTTACATCTACAATGTCTTCCCACATGCCACCACATATGACTATGATGATAATGGACTGAGCCTCTGAGCTGTAAGCCATCCAATTAAATGTTTTTCTTTTTAAGAGTTATCATGGTCATGACAGAAATAGAAACCTAACTAAAACAAATATCAACTTTCCAGTCAAGAAGCACTTAATGGTACAATAGTGACATTACTGCTATATGTGTAACTAGCTTACTGCTGATTGCACCTGTAGCCTACTCTGCAGGATGCAGTTCATGCCAGTAGAGGGACCTGGTCAAAGGTTCATTATTGGAGAAGTCATAGGTATTAGGATAGAACCCTTTTCTTTTGTTTTGCTAAGTGGAAATGTCATGCCTCCTGTAAAATATTCATAAGCTAATGCTATTTCTGGCCTTGATTAATGCATACAGAACATACACATCCATATATACATAGGTAAAAAGAAAAGCTATTCACACTTTTCATATATACATACTTAAAAAGGAGGAAATCTATTCACTCTTTTAGTAGAATGTCAGCTATGCCACCATTCTAAAAACAAATCACTAAAATCCAATGTTCAAAACCTAAAAAATATATCATTTTGTACTTCTGGAGATCAGAAGATTAAATTGGATACAGGCCTGCATTTTTTGGACTTTAGGAGAGAACCTATCTTCTCATTCTTTCCATCCTCCTGAAGTCATTTACATTCCTAGGCTCTATCTCAAGATATTTAATTTAATCATATCTGTAAAACCCAGAGAAAAATTGATACATTCAGATGGGTCTGAGCAAACATGATAGGTAATTTGAAAGAATAAAGAGAGAGAAATTATATGGCCTTGCACATCTACAAGCAAATGTAAAATAAATGATACATGTGCCAAAAAAATCTCCATTTGGCAATCCTTGGGTTTATAATCATAACATAGACCCATTATTTGGAAAACAACCACAAATTACTTAGTAATGAATGTACATTATTCTATGACTTTTCAAAAAAACTAAAATGAATATTGTTTTATTGTATATAAAGAATGATAAAGTACTCACTGACATTTGTGAAATCTAATAGTTTATAGTAAGATTTTTGTATGATTCTCATGAAATTTATCCACATTGTCTGTAGTTTTAGAATTGTAACACAATAATTTGCATATAAAACTTTATTGTGTTTATAGTCACATAATATTGCCAGAATGTGTTATAATAAATCCACTCCATAACTCATGTAGAAAGGAGAGATAGAAAATAAGAGAAAAATGAGGCTGAGTATGTCTGGGCTGGAAGGAGGGGTTCTTGTAATTACCTGGATGACATAGTTGTGATGGTAATCCTGTACTGCTGAGTGACCTAGAGAGGGAATTAAGCATGTACTAGTAGTATTTGTTTCACAGGACAAAGCATAAAAATGAAGTGAATACAGATTGGGACACATCCACCTGGACAACAAGGAGAAATTGATGTACTGTCTTAGGATTTCTGTTGCTGTGATGAAGCATCATGATTCATGGAAACTTTTATAGAAGGAAGTTTAAATTGGGGCTTGCCTATGGTTTCAGAGGCTTAGTTCATTATAATCAGGGTGGGAAGCTTTGCAGCACACAGGCAGACATGGTGTGCTACAGGAAGAGAGACAGCAGGAAGAGAGAGTTACTGGGCCCAGCTTGGGCTTTTGAAAACTCAAAATCTACCTCTAGTGACACACTCTCTCCAAAAATGTCATAACTACTCCAACAAGGACACACCTTCTAATGCTTCTCAAGTAGTGTCACTCTTTGATGACTAAGCATTCAAATATATGAGCATATGGGGGCCATTCTTATTTTAACCACCATATCCCACTTTCAGGCCCCATAGGCTTCTAGCCATATCATAATGCAAAACTGCATTTAGTTCAAATTCAAAAGTCCCCATAGTTTATCAGTCTCAACACTGTTTAAAAATCCAAATTTCAGAGTCCCCTCTGAGACTCAAGGCAATCTCTTCACTGTGAAATCAAAATCAAAAGAGAAGATTACATACTTCCAGCATACAATGGCACAGAATATATATCATCATTCTAAAAGGGAGGTAAGTGAGCATAGTGAGGAAATACTGGACCAAAGCAATACCTAAAACTAGCAGAGCAAATTCCAACTTCCATATCTCCATGTATGATATCAAAGTACTCATCAGAACTCAACTACTTCCAGCTTTTTTTTTACTATAACACTCTTGTCTGTCTTGGGCAGGTTCCACACCTGGTCTGCAGCTTTCCTTGGCAGGTACCCTATAGCTCTGGCATCTTCAACATCTTTGGGTCTCCAACATAATCTAGACTTCACCTTTATAGCTTCATGAAATGGCCTCTCTGAGCCTCTATGCAGGGACACCATGACACACACCTGGCCTCAGTAACTTTCCTTAGTCATGGAGGGAGATTCCATATCCCTTTTCTTGTATCCTTAACCCTAAAGCCAGAACTGTGTGTCTATGCTGTCAAATTCTGCTGCTTGCCAGGGCTGAAAATGGTCCACTGGCTCAATTACATCTGCATCAGTTTTCTGTTGATGATCATTTCCTTCACTGCTTAAGCTTTTCTTTAATACTTTTTCACAAGTTAGAAACTTAGTTGGGTGGGGTCTTTCTCTGAGGTCACCACTCCCTTTATTCTATTTAACATCTGGCTTTTCCTTGAGCTTTTTATATTCTTGAGCACTGGACTTAGCTCCATTATACTTCCCAGTGTGCCTTTTCTCCTCAAATTATACATTCTGTATTTTTCCTTGCTTAAATTGCTCCTTTTCCTTATAGATCTGCATAATAGTAACCACTAATAATCATATGACAGAATCAATACTAGACTGTCTTGAAATCTCCTCTGCCAAAGCCATTAATCTAAAACTCTTCAACTTAGCTTCAGGAATACTTTTTTGGACAAGGGCAGAAAGCAGCCACATTCTTTACCAATAAACAAAAACAAACAAAAAAACCAAACAACAAAACAAACCCACAAGAATAGTGCATAGGCCAGTTACTAATAGTCTTCCCCTCTGAAGCTTCTTGAGCTGAGCCCCCACAGTTCAAATTGCCTTCTGCACTGTCTTTCATGCCCTCCTCGGATGGTCCAATAAGCCTTGCTTAAAGCATCCAGCCACTTTTCTAAATCCAAAATCCCAAAGTCTATATTCCTCTAACAGCTTTATCAGGCCTGTCACAGTAATACTTCAGTTCCTAGTACCAACTTTTCTTAGTTACAGTTTCTATTGCTGTAATGAAACACCCTAACCATGACAACTCATAAAAGAAAGCATTTAATTGGGGATTATTTCAGAGTTTTATTTCATTATCTTCACAGTAGGGAGCATGATGGCTCTCAAGCAGACATGGAGCTGGAGAAGGAGGTGAGAGTTTTACACCCAGATCCACAAGCATAAGGAAGAGAAAGTAATTGGGCTTGGCTTTGGCTTTTGAAACCTCAAAATGCACCCCTAGTGACACACTTCCTCCAACAATGCTATACCTACTCAAGCAAATACACATACGTTAATCCTTCTAAAGTAGTGTCACTCCCTGATGACCAAGCATTTAAATATAGGGGCTTTTGAAGACCATTCTTATTCAAACTACTACACAGATTAAAGAAGTTGGTGCCTCTAAGTACAGAAGCTCTGTTCTTTCCTAGGAAAAGGTTGATTTCAAACTTTATTTTTCAGTTGCTTCTGAAAATTTTCTCATGTATGTCATGCATATACTAATTCAGTAACTAGCTCTAGATTAGTCAATCAGATACCTCAGAGCTTCTGAGGTTAACATTAACAATGGGCCCCTAGAATCAGCTTTTCATACCCAAATTTTGTCACTGAAAGACAGTTTATACATAGACAACACACATAATCTTTTTACTTTAATTAATCCTTTAATCTTTTTACTTAACAAATTAATAATTTAAAATTATGAAAAATAACATACTATTCATGTCACTGCTTTATGTGTTCATCATTAAGAGAGCTTTGATTACTGTTGTGGGTAAAGACTATTCATATGTTTAAGGAGACTATTGTATAATTGTGCCTGATATTCAATACCATATATGTTATAATTATGTAATATCTCAAAGGAAAAATGTCTGTTCACATAAAAAGGTCTATATATTTTTCAAAGCTAAAGGAAGAGAGAAATACATTTTAAAATTGAGGAAAATTATCTTTAGAAAACAATGTATTAAAGATAGTACAATGATCAACTTTCTGTAATACTGCTACATATTGCATCACGAAATCATATGCAAGAAAAAAATCTGCATGTACTTCAGATATACTTATTATAATTTATGATTCATATTCATTCTCATAGTAGAACATAAAAAAAAGGAACAAAATCCCCTTCTGATATTTGTTTGTAAATGAGAAAGAATGTATCAGACATTTAATTGTGCCTAAAGCAAAAGGCACAACACAAAAAATGTTCTGTACATAAAGTAAAAGATTAAAAGATGTATTATAAAGATTTTAAATTATAATGTCTTATTTCATTAGGAATTAAAAATATATCTTTCCTCAACAAATACAACAAATCACGTATCAGACTGAACAGATTTGCATTCATAACAGTTATCTGAGGACAAAACTGCTGCTTTTTAAATCTGACTTTTAACAAGTCTATGTTCAACAAAAGTTGTCTTAGGAAGATAAGGTTTATTTATATCCACTATTGTAGATGTAACCAACCGTCTTATTAAATAAGAAACACAGAACCAATGTAAAGAGGAAAGCCAAGAGATCAGATCAGAAAACCCAACCATGTGACTGCCTCGTCACTGCCTTTCTGTAAAGACCTCCAGACACACATTGGAGTGTGTGTCTCCAGTGCTGGCTGTATCCTTGAACACACAGAGATCTACCTAGCTCTGCCTACCAAGTGCTGGAATTGAAGGCATGCGCCACAAATGCCCAGCTCTGCTATGGCTTGCTATTAGCTCTGACCCCCAGGCAACTTTATTTATTAACATACAAATAAAATCACATTACAGCACAAATAAAATATCACCATATTTCCCCTTTTCTATTTTAATAAAAAGAAAAAAGGAAAAAGGTTATAACTAACATAAGGAAAACTATATACAAAAGTACATTAACTATATACAATATATACAAGTAATAAATACCTAAACAATGTCTAGTCCATTTGTATTTGACAAATTCAGATAAAATAATTCCATTATCTATCCTATTTTGGTAAGTCCAAAATGTACCTAATTCACTTTCCATCCTAACTAGTCTTCAACTATAACTAACTAATCTTCAACTATAACTAACTAATCTTCAACTATAACTAACTAATCTTCAACTCCCTCAGAGACCCAAGAAAGAAATAATATTAGCTAACAAAAATAAAAACAGGAAGTGCATGCAAGCAATTTCCAAAAAATTTGTGAGTTGACAGAAACAGCCAGCTGCCTGGACAGTCACCTGAGGTTTCTCCACAGTGCTGGGGCATCATCTTCAGCCTATAGGCTTAGCATATCTGACAGACTCATTTGTGAAGTAGGATGTACACAAGGTCAACAGTTCAACCTCACATTGGGTGAGAGCAGTCCATGTACCAGAAACACCTGAATTCCACTAGTGCCATGTCATGATTCAGGATTTTAAATTCTGGAAATTGTTGATGGTTTTTAATTCAGCTGCCCATTCTTCTTGGCTATGTATATATGGCTTCATCTCAGCATCCTGTTCTTCTCCACATCTCTCTATTAAATGCCAGTCTACTATTGAGAGGCGTGAGCTTAGCTGCTCTTCAAGAATAACTGTTTCAGCTGCTGTTCCATTGCACATCAGAAGCCATCGGCCCATTGCCTGTTAAGCTACCTTTGAAGAAAAGGGCACTGTACCTTTTCCGGATTGCGAAGGCCACTTCAGGGATGGTGCCACATTGTCCTGGCCTCAGAAGATGCCTTTTGATAAAGCCATAACCACACTTGTTTTGGCAAGAATCAGTAGTCCTTTGTTTCATGTCCTGTCTGTCCTGTTTGTCAGCAGTTGATTCAAGGATACTTGGTTGTCCAGTGGCTAACTTTTGCCACAATGAAAGTTAACTCCAATTGCAGTTTTTTCAATGCCCATATTTTCTCTGAAGTAGATTGGTACTACCAGGAGTCGACATGTCTCATAGTCATGACAAAAAAGAAAAATTTTCTAAGTTATTAAAACATTCTAAATGCCATATTCTGTAGATCTCTGAATGGTTTGAAGATGACCTGTCTATCTAAAATATATCTGCTCAATTTTTAAAACATATCTAATATGACTACAAGTTCTATTGTAATGTCTAACTACTAACTTTCATTTCTTTATATCCTAGTAGTTGGTAATAATAACATTCAAGGATCAGCAAATTGCATTACATTGTTAAATGAATGGTATAAGTACAATTAGAAATATACATATAGCATTTTCTAACAATATCAATTTCAATATATATAATTTGTATACAATATAAAACAATCCAATCCAATGTAAAGTATTTAAAACTAGTAATTGTCTTTTTCTTCTTTTCTTTTCTTTTTTTTTAAACAAGAACCTTAAATCTAATCTCCTTTGCTTAGCCCTTTTCCTAACACTTGACAACAACTTGTAACCAACCCCCCTAAACAATGAAAATTATCCCAGAACCAAAACCCATTAAAAAAACCCAAAAAACCACCCACCCCACACCACCTCTTTGGGAATGTGGGCGTCGTATTCTTAAAATTGCTTCCTGCTGGGTATGGGCGAAGTTAGCTTTATCCTGAAAGAAAAATTTAAGGTTAATTGTCAAATTCTAGGAAAGGTAACTATATCCTTCATTATCCAGTCTGTGTATAATGCCAAAGTTCAGGGTTTATCTCAAGTCCTTATTCAAGTAGTCTTTGAGACTGGATCATCTCACCTAGCCCTCTCAAAATTGCTCTGAGCACTTTGTAGTTCAAAGCTGATCTGTAGATGATGTTTGTCAGCTTAGTGATATTATTATTGTCCATGTGGAATTGTTGTTGTTGTGGGGCCCCATCTTCTTTCTGGAGACTTCAGTTGATGTTAGACCTGGCCGTGATTTCCTGCAGAAAACTGATAAGAGACTCGAACACAAAGACATATATATGCAGCTAAATGAAGCCTTTTTTCTAAAATTAGTTAGTACACTATATGACCATTCATATCTTAACAAAGTTTAAAATATATATATATATAAATCTTTTAAAATTTGATATAAAATTTATACTTTAAGAAAAGTTTAAAGAATCAGAATAGAATCAAAGAGTTGAGATTACTAATAGAATAGTCCCTTAATTAATTTGGCTTTTCTCCTGTCCCATAGCAGAAGATGGCTCTTTTCTTCTGGCATGATACAGGGAGTTTGCATTTTCCTTTTAACAACATACTTGAGTTTAAAGAAGGAGAGGGCCATTCTCCAACTCCAAAGTCAGCTTTAAATTTTAATTGAACTGGGACTATTAGAAGACCAATAGTGTTAGATCTTTAGAGAAGAACAGAAACAAACATTTAGGAAGACATAAAATTTTTTAGATGATATACCCGTATGCCATTTAACTCGTTTCCTGGGATAGATGATTTGTCCCTTTTCTTCAGTTGTCTCATTTGTCCAGTGTTCTTCAGATTCCTTAACCTTCATTCTCCTAAAAGACAAAAACAAAAACCTTTCCCCAAGACTAATTTTGGGGATGTTCTTTTTGGCAAGTTATTATCTGATTAAATGAAAAGGCATGTGTTACTGGTATAAGTTAGTTTAAATTGGATGTTCATACTGGTTGATGAACTATCACCCCCTCTAATTAAGAGGTCTCTCTTGTTCAAATTGAACCTTTATCAATTTTGATGGTACCCACAGCTTATTTTCTCCTGTAGAAACAAAAGCAAAACCTCGTCCCCAACGTAACACATATCCTGGTTTCCATTCTGAGGTCAGCACATCCTTAAAGTATATAGGCTGATTTAATTCTGTAGTTTTTTCTATTATCCAATGTCTCTCTGCAGCTGTTGTTCCTTTCTCATTGAGAAAATTCAAAGTTAATAGAGCATTATGCAGTCTATTTCTGGGGGCTTTGTTACCCCTTTCTGTTTATTTAGCATATCCTTTAGAGTTCTGTTTGATCTTTCTATAACTGCTTGGCCTGTAGGACTATGTGGTATGCCTGTAATATGCTTTATATTGTAATAAGCAAAAACTGTTTCATTTTAACAGAGACATATGCTGGAGCATTGTCAGTTTTGATTTGTGCAGGTATACCCATGATGGCCATAGCTTCGAGCAAATGAGTGATTACAGAATCAGCTTTTTCAGAACTCAAAGCAGTTGCCGATTAAAATCCTGAATAAGTATCAATGGTGTGGTGTACATATTACAATTTTCCAAATTCTGCAAAGTGAAACACTGTGGGCCCTGGTCCCCCACTGTGAGTGGCTGCTGCCTTGCTTGCCGACCTTGACCAGATGTCCTCCCTATTCAGATTCCCTGCCAGTTTCCTTCTCACCTAACTGATCAACCAGAGGTTCTTTGTTCTGTCTCCTGCATTTGGTGTAAACAGCTTAGATACGAAAATGTAGCAAACTTCTGCCCTCCGGGGATTTGTCATTGTGCTGTAAGCCTGTATTTAAGGTTTCGTCCCTCTTTCAATAAACAGCATTCGGCTGGCATTGGGCATTCAGCCATGGCGAATGACTCGCTGTCTCTTGTCCCTTATTTTTTAATCCGCAGCCCCTCGCTCGGACATGGTGAACGTGTGTCGGTAACGCGGGCGTTACCATTACAAAACATGTCCATCTGCCAGATTCCATTCCTCTGAATACCCTTTGGGTTACATCCTGCTGGTAATGGCATTTGATTGTAGAAGGAACAAGTAGGACATTTCTTTACTATTTCTTTGGCTTCTTGCCAGGTTATGGAAAAATCCTTTTTAAACCTTTACTATTGACATGATGTTTTTTATGAAACTCTGAGGCCTCCAGCACATTTCCTATCAATAATTTATCAATCTCATCATTGCCTTGTGCTAGAGGGCCTGGCAGACCAGTATGGGATCCAATGTGAGTTGTATATAAAGGATGACTCCTTTTCCTGATTGTATCTTGTAATTGAATAAATAGTGAAGTTAATTCTGAAGCATCAGGGATAAATTCTGCAGTCTCATTATGTAATACTACTCTTTCAGTATACTGAGAGTCAGTTACTATGTTGAGAGGTTCTGAAAAATCCATTAATACCAACAGAATAGCATACAATTCTGATTTTTGAACTGAATTATAAGGACTTTGAACCACTTTACTTAAATTTTCTGATTTGTAACCTGCCTTTCCTTGTTTGTTGGCATCTGTATAAAATGTACGACCTCCAGATATGGGTTTTTCCTGTACAATTCGAGGCAAGGTCCAATCAGCTCTCTTTATGAGATCAATTCTATTGCTTTTGGGATATTTGCTGTTAATTTCTCCCAAAAAATTACTACAAGCTTTTTGCCAAGCTTCATTTTCTATCCATAATTTTTCAATGTCCTCCTTAGTTAAAGGTATGACAATTTCTGCTGGGTCTATTCCTGCTAATTGACGAAGTCTCAATTTTCCTTTCCAAATCAACACAGAGATTTTTTCCACATAAGTTTTAAATTTTTTATTTGGTTTATTTGGTAAAAATATCCATTCCAATATAACATCTTCCCTCTGCATAATATTTCTGTAGGAGAATGCCTAGAAGGTAAAATAGCAAAATGCAGTCCAGCTTTGGATCAATACGATTCACGAGCCCTTCATGTACTTTCTTTTCTACCAAGGCCAATTCTTTCTCAGCTTCAGGTGATAATTCTCTTGGACTATTTAAGTCCTTGTCACCTTCTAAGGTTTTGAACAAAGTGTGTAGTTCATCATTTTTTACCCCAACATGTTGGAGACCGACTCCGGACAGCTGTGTCTTGAATTTTGTGTGACCTTCCTTACTTTATCAAACCTTGCAAAAACAGGTTCCTGGCCTAACCGAGGGCTGTACAACTTCCTGGAGTAGGTGCTAATCAGCCAGCTGCAGGGGCCTGGGACCAAAGCGACCTTACCCTTCCTTAGGAATTTTCCATTCTTCTCTCCTTTTGCTTCCCCTGTTCCCCCTCCCTGCCTGAAGCCCTGCTTATAAGCCTCAATACCCAGTCAATAAACGAGACCTTGACGCGACTCAGACTGACTCTCTCTTCCCTTATGCGCCTGGTCTCCTTTCTCTCTCGCCCCCATTGATCTTTCAGGAGGTGCCTCCTCGGGTCTCCCCAATAACCTGACCCGCGGGATGGGTCAAGTGGCGCCCGAACGTGGGGCTCGAGGCACGGTGACCTGCCGGACGATGGACAACAGAAGGGGCCCCCGGAGAGGATCAGGGTAGAGACGCCCGGACCACATCACTCATGCAACACGGGAAAGTCTTGAGGTAAGTATGTCGTCCCATCGATCATGGGCAAAAATTTATCTAAAGAGGCTGTTTTTCGCAAGGAAATGAAAGGTAATCTTAGGGAGAGAGGAATAAGAGTTAAGAAAAAGGATTTGAGGCCAGGCAGTGGTGGCACACGCCTTTAATCCCAGCACTCGGGAGGCACAGCCAGGCGGATCTTTGTGAGTTCGAGGCCAGCCTGGTCTACAGAGCGAGATCCAGGAAAGGCGCAAAGCTACACAGAGAAACCATGTCTCGAAAAAAAAAAAAAAAGAAAGAAAAAGGATTTGATAAAATTCTTCCAATATGTGGAGGAGAAATGTCCCTGGTTAGTGATTAATGGACCAGGAATTCACCCTTTGACTTGGAACAAGGTTGGAGAAGATATTAAGAAATTACTCAGAGAACGGGAAAATGTCCCCAACGCCTTTTTTAGTTTTTATGGTGTGATTAGAGATGTTCTAAAGGAAACAGAGGGAGATGGGCATGTTTCACATTTACTAGCCCTTGCAGAGGATTTTCTCTCAAACTCCCCCTGCCTGACACCCAAGGGTCCAGAGGTTTATTGACATCTACCAGTATGAGCGCTCTCTGTCTTGTCTGTGTCTCTCTGTCTTGTTACTTTTGTTTTGTACTTTGCCGGCTTGATTTGTACTTTGCAGGCTCACTGGGACAGACGTGTCTGGACAGTGAACCTGTGGCGAAGGGAGACGTCCCAGAGCCCTAAGGCCACCTCAGAGGTGACCATTTGGTTTAGGAGCATCTTTGGGTATCTTCCCCCACGGTGGGAGGAAGTGCCACTTTGTATTTTGTCCCGGGAAATTGTCAGAGCCATTTTGTGGGGCTTTTTTTGTGTTTTATTGTGATCATTGTTACTTTACTCTCTCCTTCTCTTCCAAGAAAAAAAAAAAGGGTGCATGTCTGACTGACAGGGATGTGGAAGCCCCTGATGTCTGTTTGATTAAGGATAGAGATCCTCCAGTCTGGATTGTTTTTGGTGTGATTGAGCCTGGAGGGTTACCCCCACCCACCCAGAGCACATCAGGCTGTCATTGTTCTTGGAGCTTTGTTGGTTGTTTTGTTGGGGCAAAGTTTTTTCGTGTGCCCTTGGTCTTGTGTGTAATGTATTAACTGTTCTCATTGTTGACTTGACTGTGACGGACGCTATGGGACAGTTCCCTTCTCCACTAGACCTTTGCCTAGCACACTGGAAGGATGTGTGAGCCACAATAGAGGGAACTGGGTTCCCCACCCCCACTCCCTGATTGAACTGAGATAAACAGGTAGCTCCTGCCAGGTGGGGCTTGCATACTGTAAGAGGGACTTGCTGACTGTGAATGAGGCCGTCGTCTCAGTGCTGATGCTCCAGTTCTTGGATTGTCTGTGTAAATGTTATTTGTTTCTGTCTACTAACCTCCCTTATTTTCCTAAAGGAAGAGGAGGAAAGAGAGGCATAACTAAGGCCACCTCCATCCCTCCCTAGCTCTCTTGCTATCAGGACTGCAGCCAGCTTGCCGCTCTCACGAGGGTGGGGGTGCATGCTCTCCATACAGGCGGGCAAAGACAGGAGCTCTGGACAGGGCAATGGGGACTGCCTGCAATTGACAAAAACTGTGTGAACTCTAAGCAGAGAATCTGACTTTAGTCAGAGGAGTTAACAAAAACTTTTTTTCAGGAACACTGGCAGCCAAGGACATGCTCTATGCCCACTGCTCCCCTTCCCTTCCTTTACTGTGATAACTTCAAGGTCTCTTCTGCCTGCCAGCAGCTTCTCTTGTTAACCCTTCTCTGTCCTGATATTGCTTAAAAAGAAATGTTAAATTACCAGTTCAAGATACTGGGAAAATTATGCTTTTGTTTCCACAGGAAAAATAAAAAGTTACATGGGTTTTGGTCATTTGAGTTCAATGGGTTACAAATACTTGCCATCATTTAAGAGAATTGGTTTCAAATTATTGTTGGTTAAGATAAAAAAAAGTTTTAAAAAATATGTAAAATGCAAGTTATTAGAATACGTAATAGCAAGATATAAAGGTCTGAGGATAAAAAGGCTTAAATAATGATTTTAAAAAAATGACTTGAGATATATAAAAAAAGAAACATGTTTCAGATTTCTTTGTCTTGCTATTCTGCTGTTAAATTGAGACTCCAAAGGGTCATAGTTATAAAAATGTCTGTCTACTCTACAGGTATGAATGAAAAATGTGGCCACATGTATGTTTGGTTTTGAATGTCTGAGTTTGCATATCCTTTATGTTAAGGAATACAAGTTAATACTAGTCATCTGACTATTCAGATACTAGTTTAAAGCATAAACTGTTCTATTTAAAAAAAATTTAATAGATAATGGTCCTCAAACCTGTCAAAGATCTGTTGAATATGGCATTTACGTTATTTGATAAAAAGCTTACTATAGCAAACAGAGACTCCAAGCTCCCCAGCTCCTAGCAATGACTCCCAAGGTCTCCAAAAAAAGATATGGAGCAATGACAAGAAGATGCCACCTGAATTGTGGACAACACCGACCACTGGGCAAGACACTCTGACTCAACACCTGCTGCCAGGGATTTGGCCTATGAGACACTGACAAGATAAGGTCAGTTTTTACCAAGTTGCTCCTCAGCAGGGAAAATTTCACATTATGGGCCCAGCAGCCAAGACTGATGCTGTCCCGACACCTGTCCTGACAACACTATGAAGACTATAGGAGCCTGGGATGATGACAGTCTGGGTTATGGATAGTCTATGTTGTTTTTTAAATAGATTTAAAAGTCTGCACTCAGGTAAAGTTTATCCTTCTCAGATCTTTGATGACATTGATGACTGGACTAGCTATAGCTTTCTCAGCTTAGTAATTGATTGATCAATGGATTAATTAATTAAAGCTAATAAGTCTTTTTAAAAAGATAAACAGGTTCTAAATATAGACTTACAGATGCTTCTCATTGGGCCAAGGAAATTTCAGTCCAATCTATATTTGGCTCTCTAGATAGAAAAGACACTATGGATTTCAGGGCAAATTGATAATACTACAATTACTAAGACTATGGGTCTAAAAGTTCCAAATAAGTTCTTAAGTTTTAACTCCTGTTCCTAGTTTATATGTATCTCAACAGGTTTCCACTTGGCTGACAGATATATCCAAGCATCATTTGCTGGTGACAACCTACTGCAAATGACTGTGAGCTCTGAACTTGCTGAAAGCTGATATGGACCAATTCAGCTGATATGCATACCATCTCTTCAGCTGGTCAATAGAACGTTCCCTCTTGTCTTTGACTAACATTCTGGCTTTCCAGGGCCTTGACAACAACGTCCCAATGTCAGCAGGAAGTAATTACAGAAGAAAAAACATCGCCCTTGTTTCCTGCTCCCCCAGAATGTTAGATCAAAGGGGAATTTCTTGTCATAGGGAACCTGAGATAAAGTTCCAAGTTCCTTGAGGATAAGGAACTCTGTCAGCCATCACAAGGCTTTTGGCCCTTGTGCTTCTGCTAATTATTGTTGGCTCTTATATCACTGATGTCTTAACTAAATGATGATTCATGTCTGGGTACCACTAAACTGAGGATGTTAGAATTCCAATATCCACCTCTGAACCCATGACACACTTGCAGATGGCAAAAACTAAATAAGGGGAAGCTTGCTTTGCCATTGATAATGGGAAAACTCTTATGTCCTGGTCCAATTGGTCTCCGATATGGAATTCTTTGAGCAGAGAGGCAGATACACTCGAGAACCTGTGTCTATGACTATTGCCCTATTGTTAGGTATTGGGGGCATCACTGCAGGAATTGGTACAGGAACTACTGCCCTCGTGCAGAGCAACCACCTTATGCAGTTACAAATGGCTATGACTACTGACCTAGAGGCCATAAAAAGATCCATTTCTGCTCTGGAGAAATCTTTAACCTCGCTCTCTGAGGTTGTGTTACAAAACATAAGAGGTCTGGATTTACTATTTTTAAAGCAGGGGGGATTATGTGCAGCCTTGAAGGAAGAATGCTGCTTTTATGCCAACCATACTGGTATTGGCAGGGAATCGATGGAAAAATTAAGGGAAAGGCTAGCCCAAAGAAAAAGGGAGTTTGAAAATCAGCACGGGTGGTTTAAAGATTGGCTGCAAGGGTCCCCCTAGCTCTCCACCTTGCTACCTACCATTCTAGCCCCCTTAATTGTTTTTCTCCTTCTCATTACCTTTGGTCCCTGGGCCAGATTACGAGGAGGCCGGCCAGGAGCCCCATCAAGGACTCAGATTCAGTGTCCTAAGGCCCTAATGTCCCCACGGTCCTGCTAGAGGGTACCCAATGACGGGAATAGTACAGGGCCCACGCTGGAGACAACAGCATACAGAGGTCGTCGAGACTGGCTCAACATGCACGCTGCCGAGTGTGGGAAGCCCCCTGTGTAGCCTAAGACAGGGACTCTCTCGGACCCTAGCCACCCCGATCACAATGGACTTGGTCCATTTTTGAGAAAAGAGGGGGAACTGTTGGAGACCGACTCCGGACAGCTGTGTCTTGAATTTTGTGTGACCTTCCTTACTTTATCAAACCTTGCAAAAACAGGTTCCTGGCCTAACCGAGGGCTGTACAACTTCCTGGAGTAGGTGCTAATCAGCCAGCTGCAGGGGCCTGGGACCAAAGCGACCTTACCCTTCCTTAGGAATTTTCCATTCTTCTCTCCTTTTGCTTCCCCTGTTCCCCCTCCCTGCCTGAAGCCCTGCTTATAAGCCTCAATACCCAGTCAATAAACGAGACCTTGACGCGACTCAGACTGACTCTCTCTTCCCTTATGCGCCTGGTCTCCTTTCTCTCTCGCCCCCATTGATCTTTCAGGAGGTGCCTCCTCGGGTCTCCCCAATAACCTGGCCCACGGGACGGGTCACCAACAATAGTTCGTAGATGAGAAATATCTCCAAATAGTCTTTGAAAGTAATTAAGAGTCTGTAGTCTATCTCTCCTAATTTGCACCTTTTGGGGTTTAATTTTTTGTAGCTCTATTTTATATCCTAAATAATTAATAGAATCTCCTCTTTGTATCTTTTCAGGAGCAATTTGTAATCCCCAGCAAGGCTAAATTTTCTTTACTTCTTCAAACATTCTTTCTAAAGTATCTACATTTGAGTCAGCTAGTAAAATATCATCCATATAATGATAAATTATAGATTTAGGAAATTTTTTACATATCACTTCCAATGGCTGTTATACAAAATATTGGCACAGAGTTGGGCTATTCAACATTCCCTGTGGGAGGACCCTCCATTGAAATCTTTTAACTGGTTGAGAATTATTGAAAGTAGGCACTGTGAAAGCAAATCTTTCTCTGTCTTTTTCTTGTAAGGGTATTGAAAAGAAACAGTCTTTTAAATCAATAACTATGAGAGGCCATCCTTTTGGTAACAGAGCAGGCAAAGGAATTCCAGATTGTAGAGAGCCCATTGGCTGAATTACTTTGTTAATTGCTCTAAGGTCTGTTACCATTCTCCATTTACCAGATTTCTTTTTAATAACAAATACAGGAGAATTCCAAGGGCTGGTTGATTCTTCAATATGCTGAGCATTTAAATGTTCTTCTACCAGCTGTTCTAAAGCCTGGAGTTTCTCTGTTGTTAAAGACCATTGCTGAACCCATACAGGCTTGTCTGTTAACCATTTTAAAGGTAGAGCTGATGGTGTCTTTGGAAGATCATCAGTTGTTGTGCCCTGTTTTTGTATAATATGGATGGCTGGTGACCACTCATTAGAATAATATCTTCTAATATTTCTCTCAGAAACATGTGCTAATTTATGATTTGTTTCTGAGATTGGAGGGATGTTAATCTGAGTATTCCATTGTTGCAACAAGTCTCGACCCCACAGGTTCATAGCTATGTTAGCCACATATGGTTTTAATTTTCCTCTCTGTCCTTCTGGACCTAAACATTCGAGCCATCTTGCACTCTGTTTCACTTGAGATAATGTCCCAATTCCTAACAGTTGAACATTTACCTCCTGAAGAGGCCAAGTTGGATGCCAAAATTCTGGTGCAATTATGGTAACGTCCGCACCTGTGTCTACCAGACCAGACAACAAAACACCATTTATTTTTATTGTTAATTTTGGTCTTTGTTCATTAATAGAAGTTTGCCAAAAATATTTCTTTATGTTTTCCCCTGAATTTTCTTTTCTCTCTGTTTCATCATCCTGACCAGCATGATTTATTCCAATAGGCATTTGGTTATTTAATTGCTCTGAGTAGGGGTTTCCTCTATGACTGCAGGAAAGGTTTGAACTGGATTTGCTATTGGGGCCTGCATGAGGCCCCTCTGGGAGTTTCCCGAAGACTGAGGCAAAGGATTACCTTGCCTGTCCCTTGTTGATCTACATTTGTTGGTCCAGTGTTTTCCCTTACCACACCTTCTGCATACTCCAGAAGGGCAGGGAGTTGCCATTGTTCCTTGAAGAAACATTGTTTCTAGGATTGACCTGCTTACAGTCCCTTTTTTCAAATGTCCTTGCTTTTCACATCCAAAACATCTAACATTCCTCAAACCTTTTGAAATTGCTTCTCCTACCCACATATCATCATGGTCATTAGCTTCAACATTAACAATGTCTCTAATCCAATCTTCCAAAAGTGCAGATCTTGCCTTTAATGGCCTGATTATTGTTTTGCATGCTGCATTCGCATTCTCAAAGGCCAAAGATTCAATTATTATCTAACTAGCTTCTGAATCCGGGACCATTCTCTTTATTGCTGAAGCCAGTCTTTGTAAAAAATCTGTGAAAGATTCTTTTGTGCCTTGTATAACCTTTGTAAATGACTCAGTTTTTTTCCTGGTTCCTCAACTCTGTCCCATGCATTCAAAGCTGCCATTCGACATAGAATTAGGGTTTGGACATCAAATAAACATTGTGTTTGTACTGAAGCGTATTGACCTTCTCCAATAAGCTGATCCTGGAAGACTTGTATTCCTTTATCCCTCCATTGTTTTTCTATGTTTTTAGCCTCATCCCTGAACTAGATTTGCCACTGGAGCCTTTGACTGGGTTCCAGAACAGCCTGTGCCAGCTCTTGCCAGTCCTGTGGTATAATCCTATTATATATTGACCAAGAGTTTAACATTTGTTTTACGTATGAGGAATGCATGCCATAAGATACTATTGCCTCCTTAAACCTTCATAAATCTAACATTTCAATTGGAGCCCAAATACTTTTTGTAATCATTTGATTAGGCAACTGCTGTACGGTTACTGGATAAATTAAGGGTGACTGTGTGAAACAGGCTTTCTTTCTGTAACCTTATGATCCAATCTTGAAACAACTTCACTGTTAATTTCTTCTGTCTGAATTTGAATTTCTCTATTATTCATTTTTACAGGTTTAACAAGTTTTTCTAAAACTGTTATCCTGGCAATTAAATTGACTATCCTTTTAAATAGTAAAATGAGGATAAGCATAGTAATAAACTGTATAATTCAATCAACATTAATCTTCTCATATAGTTGTTCCATTGTCAGATTGCCTAAAATTTCAAACAAAGCCAAATTTTCTTCCAATGCACACATAAAACTCATTTTTTTTTAATGTGGAGAAAATTTCTCTTTTAAATAGTTTCCTTTAAAATATCTGATATGTTAAGTGACTTACCAAGTCTGCGTAGAACAGTAGAAATCTGAGGGAATTTCAAAACAGCCACCTAGTGTCCAAGGTGTAAATCCAGAGAGAGAGAGAGAGAGAGAGAGAGAGAGAACAAGAAAGTGTAGCCACAAGTTCTGCCTAAGAGCTTGAATCAAGCCACGTGTTCCTGCTTGAGCAGAGTCAAGCCTTGGCTCTGGCTTCCTTAAGCTCCAGCCACGTGCATTGGTTTTATAGGCAGGGGCCCTGTTCTGCAGGGCAGGCCTGAGTTGTTTGTAGCACCGGCTTTTAGCTAACCGCTTGGGGCTACGGTTAGTCCGGCCTGAGGCCAAGCCGATCTGGGCCTGGGCTAGGGAGCCAGCTGCCCAGGCTAGGGAGCCAGCTGCCCAGCTGGGAAACCAGACCTGCCACCAAGCCAAGTCAAGCAGTTTTTAATGGATTCTTGTCACATTGTGCACCAAATGTAGATGTAACCAACTGTCTTATTAAATAAGAAACACAGAACCAATGTAAAGAGGAAAGCCAAGAGATCAGAGCTAAGAGCCTTACCCGCCTGCTGCAGCTAGCCTCTTCAGCCAAGAGACCTCTCCAAAAGAGACCTACTTCCTGTCTGTTTGTCTTTATATAGACTTTCTGTTCTACCTTCTCATTGGTTGTAAACCCAACCACGTGACTGCCTCATCACTGCCTGTCTGTACAGACCTCCAGACATACATTGGAGCATGTGTCTCCAATGCTGGCTGTATCCTTGAACACACAGAGATCTACCTAGCTCTGCCTACCAAGTGCTGGGATTAAAGGCATGCACCACGAACACCCAGCTCTGCTATGGCTTGCTATTAGCTCTGACCCCCAGGCAACTTTATTTATTAACATACAAATAAAACCACATTTCAGTACAAATAAAATATCACCATACACCATAATACTGCATGAGTCTGTGGAAGCATATGAACAAGTCACACTACTAGAATGGAAAGGTGGTTGGACAATGGGTAGGTAGACTGAAGAACCTTAGGGAAGAGATGTAGCATCACATTGCTAATGTCACTAGTACTCAAGATACTACTGACCCATTAGCCTTCTTACTGCTCCTCTGACATCTTTGTTTCTTAGAGTATAGATGAGAGGGTTCAGGCTAGGTGTGACAACAGTGTAGAAGAGGGCAATGAACTTGGCTTGATCTTGAGAATTTTCTGTTGGAGGCTGAAGGTAAATGCACATGGCTGGAATGAAAAAGAGGCATACAACCATAAGGTGGGCTCCACATGTCCCAAATGCTTTCTGAAATCCTGTGTTAGTGTGCATCCTTAGGACAGCTTGAGCAATAGCGCCATAGGAAGTGAAAATGAGAATGAGTGGGATTAAAACAAAAATAGAGCTTGCAACCAGTAGAGTCATCTCATTAGCTCGAGTATCAACACAGGATAACTGAAGCAGTGCTGGGACTTCACAAAAGAAGTGATCTACTTGGTGATGTCCACACAAAGGTACCCAGAAAGTGAAGAGAGAATGAAGTGCTGAGTCCATAAAGCCACATACCCAGGAGGCTGCTGCTAGCATGTGACAGAAACGAGGATTCATGACAACAGAATAATGCAAGGGTTTGCACACAGCTGCATAGCGGTCATAGGACATCACCACCAAAAGAACACACTCTGTGGTGCCCAGAGCAAGGACAAAGTAGAGTTGGAGCATGCAACCAGCATAAGATATCGTCTTCTCTGGACCCCAGAGGTTGAATAGCAGTTGAGGGACAGAACTAGTGGTGTAGCAGATATCCAGAGCTGAGAGATTTGACAGAAAGAAGTACATGGGTGTGTGCAGGTGGGAGTCTAAGTGTGATAGGATGATAATGAAGAAGTTACCTGTCAGTGTTGCCAAGTAGAATATCAAGATCACCACAAAGAGTACTACCTCCAGGTGAGGCCATTTAGAAAAACCCAGAAGAATGAAGTACCCTTCAGAACTTGCATTGATTTTTTCCATACTAATTTACATCTTCTTTTATTTTATCTTCACTTATAAGAAAATTTGAGTGTTAAAGGGAATAATTACAGTTGTTGACTGAAGAATATAAAGCATCATCAAACTCATATGCTATGAAACAAACAAAAACAAAAAAATCAGTAAGTGAAGACAAAAGTGTCCCATTTGCTAGAAGCCTAACTTCAAAGTATAAAATGAATGACTGTTAGACGACCTGAATGGATACAAAAGCAGTTGATATTTTTGCTGAGAAATAGGTTATTTACATTTTCTAAACTATCCCTTTATAAACTACTTGTTAATCACAAAGTAAACTTTCTAGTACAGAAATCCTGTTGATGCCTCCATAATCACACCTGTCAGCTTACTAGTGATGACATGTACTAGTACTGAATGACTGCTGACACAACTGAATTCTTGTTATGAAGAAACATGGGAAAGAATCAAATGAACACAAAATTGTTTGCCTGTACTCTACAAAAATGTCAGTTATTATAGCAATTAAGATTGAGGAATTGGGTAAATAAATTTTAAAAGCTGATGTCTAGATGATCACACACTTGAAAAAATAGCACAAACTTCAGAGAATTGAAAAAAATTTGAATACTCACTGATAATTTTGCCCATTTTAAATTGGTTAACATTTGAACTGTACAGAGTTTACATAAATAACTATATTGTTCTTGGAAAGAACCATCAAGAAATCCAGTGGGAGGGAAATGCTTGCATGTCTAATCAATGGCCCAATGGTCCAGAAAAAGTATTGGATAATTTATATATAGATAGGTGTTATATAGATAGATGTTAGATATAGATAGATAGATAGATAGATAGATAGATAGATAGATAGATAGATAATAGATAGGTTGATAAATAGGTTGATAGATAGATGATAGATAAGTAGATGATAGATGGATAGATAGATAAAGAGAGATGATAGATCATAGATAGATAGATAGAGATAGATGATAGATGATAGATAGAGATAGATGATAGATAGATGGAAAAATAGATGATAGATAGAGAGATGATAGATAAATAGATATAGATAGATAAATGATAGGTGATAGATGATAGATAGATCAGAGAGGATAGATAGATAATAGATAGATATAGATAGATGATAGATATAGATAGATAAATGATAAATGGATGATAGAGAGAGAAAAAATAGATAATAATAAATAGATAGAAAAAATAGATAGAGAGAGATGATAGGTAGATAAATAGATAGATAGATGATAGATAAATAGAGACATAGATGATAGAGAAAAAAGATAGCTTTTGAGTTGATAGACAATAAATATATGAAATAACAAAACTTTCCCAGAAAAATGTACACTAAGGATCAGTTCATTTATGAGATAGTGTTATTTGTTCTTTTTATAGCTATTCTGTAAGTTTGAAAATTTCACAATAAAATGATACCAAAAGAAAATATGAAATAATTTTATATTTCATGTAGATGTTTGTATTTTTATAGAAAACAAATCAAGTTCTCGTTCATCCTAGGATAACAGATGACCAATTGCTAATTGAGTGAGGGAAAATGATTTCCATTCAACAAATGGTCTTTGATAACAAATAAATTATTTAATATTTGTTTTCAGTATTTTCTAATAGTTTCTGCTTATGTGATAATATAACCATCCAGGAGAAATGAAGATATTATAAAGACACACTAGTGTCTCTTACTCTGACTATCAGACTATTGAACAATGGACCCCAAGAAATGGGAATTTCCCTAGAAATGTCATGCTTTGAAAGGGAATAGTGCCAGCTGAGAGGCAACTTGTATTCCACATAGACATTTCACATAGTTCTAACAATTCATCAAACCAGCTTATAGGATGAGATTGAAGCCCATATACTGATGAATCAGTGGTGGGTAGACTACACCTTTACCTGGACTGCTAAAATGTGTATATCCTTGGCCCGCTATAAAAACTTTGGGTGTGAGTTGCGGGGAGCAGGAGGAGGGATGAGAGGGGGATCTATGGTTGGTATGTAAAATGAATTAAAAAATTTTAAAAAAAGGAAAATTATGATCTCACTTCAGAATTCTGAACACTGACTTGTGTGTGTTTCCTGGATCTCTTTTCCCCTTCCCGATATGACCACATTGAATAAATCTCTATTTATTGCTTTCCACTTTTAATTTGGCCTATTGAGAATAGATAGTGGGAATCTGACTTGCAGCACATTTTGTGATTCCCAAGTCTGATAACAGCAAGTAAATGATTTACATTTTGTTTTATTTGCAAAAAATTTCGACTTATGTGGTACTAGGAAGCACAATTGCAATTTTAATAATCTTACACATACATGAAAGAAGAGGAAGAAACATCAAATTCAGAAGTTATTAATAATACTTATGAATTGAGATATGTATTATACCTCAATTAAATGTGCCTACAAAAAGGAATAACTTTGTTTTCTAATATACTTACTTACTTGCCAGTTTTTTAAATGTTAGAAACATAATTTAAATAGAAAAATTTTTAAAAGCCATAGATTATGGACACATTAATATATATGTATTAATGAAATGATAAAGCTAATAAAACTGGGAGTCTGAATGAGAGAGTGCTCAAATGTATGCTAGAGACATATTTTACAAGAGAATAATATAGCTATAAGATGAGAGGAGAAAGACCACTTATCAAAGTCATCATCACAGCCAAGTTAATTAAAGCAACTAATTAATTAAAACAAGCTTTTTTATTCATGTACATGGGCTGCCTCCACCTAAGGTGAGGTTAAAGAGTTCGGCCTCGGATATGAGGAAGTTCAGGGATGGGGGTTTCCAAATTAGGGATTGGTTGGGCAAAACAAGCAGGATTACAAGAGCAAAACATTATAACAAAGCATTATAAAAAAATTATAACAAAACATTAAAACAAAGACATGATTGCAAGGTGGTCATTGATAGCAAACAGATAGTTATAACAAGGTAACCACAACAACCCTATTGAAATAAAGGTATGGTTACAAGATGGTTAAGTTTTTTAAACAAAAACATGATTCTTTTGTGCAGTACAAACCACTTGTAGCTAAGGTTGCAGGTAGGGCAAAGCCCCATCCTTGAGAAACAGAGGTTTGTTTAATCATAAGTAGAAAGGAACCTAGTTTGTCTTTATTATAAGATGTATTTTAAGCCTAAAATGGAGGCAGGCTGGTTCTTCATAAAGCAGAATCCAGTGAGTACATCCAGGAGCATGGAAGGGCTTGCAGGAAAGACAGGGGAAAGGACATAGTTGCACTGTGAGGTAGAGAATTATGTAGGCTACAGCCTGAGCCACTATCCCTACAAGTGGTCTCTTCTCTAGGAAAGTAAGTGTAAGCAAGGGTATAGTAAAGAAACCACTGAAATGTCTGCTCCATGACTAAGGGCAAGTTTTTTATTGTAGGTAAGGTAGAGAGAACAGCCAGAAGCATCTGGAAGAGTCCAGAACAGAGAGAAAAATAAGTGGACTGGCTATGGCTGGGGCTAGAGAAACTGGCATAGAAAAATCATGCTGAGGGAAGGGAAGCCTGTGAACTGGAACAGACTGGAAGTTTAGGACCAAGGAAGAAGGGGGAAAGGCTAGGATGCTAGCTTGGACTTTGAAATGCATAACTCATACAAAGGAGTCTGGAGGCTAGCATGGGCTTTGATATGTAAACATAGGTATATGCCAGGGGAACTGACTCTTTCTGGTAGGTAGAAACCTGTTTCACAGGTTCCTGAGGAATGTTGCATGTGAGTTTTTCTATCTCCACCAGAAGTCCTTCTATAGTCCAACTTGAGCTGAGTCAAGACTGTCATTTTGGGGTTCCCTTTGGACCTGACAATCAGTAATATGATATTTAAATTCTAGCATAGGTTTGAATCACTACACTTGTTTACTCTCCTTTAGAGAAACATGGCCTATATTTTACAAATCATTAAATGGCTTATTTTTCCAATTAATATATTATACTAATGAGTCTTACATTTGTTTATTTTTTAAAAAATAAACTATAATTCATCAATACCTATGACTCTTAGAAGGCCCTAATTGCAGATTTCCAATCTTTCTTTGGAAAAATTAAATCTTCCATTTGTTACATAGTTACTGAAGGACCTAGGATTTAAATTTCTTTTAACTGAATTCTTTGTCTTCTCCAACATTATCATCTTTGTTTTGTTTTCCACAGTCCCATGGCTAATGAGAGAGCCTTCCTAATAAGCTGTGGCAAAAGCTGAATAAAGTCCTCTGTAGTTTCAACATTTTGACTCTCAATAGCTCATGTTCTATAAGTGTAACTCTTGCAGAAAGGTATTGGGGTAGAAATAAGCTTCATCATGAAAATTCAGAGAAGTCGGCTTGTCTCCAGGGCTTCTCAGCTAATCCTAATCCTAATTTGTAGTATTGTAACAGTGTCAGTAAACTAAAGTAAACCATCCTGTTTTGCTGAGAGATAGGTCCAGGAAAACAAGTCCACACATTATTTAGAGAGAACTTCCTTAAAAACTATGGCTGGATTTAAAAAAAAAAATTATATAACAGTAAAATCTGTATTGAAAGTACAAATTTCTGGCTTAATTTCTTCATTCTGGAGGGGTAGGAAATGAAGTTCCTTTTTGTTCTGTGGGTAAGTTCTTCCTTCTAGGTTCAAAGTCTGTGTTGTGAGGAAAAAGTAGTGACTGTTCCCCGCCACCAGCACTGAATAGAATTTTCCTATTCTGAGCCTATTATTCTTATATAGAACATTATCTAGTGCTCAAATAATGCCTGAAGCCTATTTGTTCACATCTTGAGTCTGTTCACATGCCCATTGTTGCCTTACCTTTCAATCCTTCACCTGTGTTGCTGACCCTGACTGGTACTGGTGTCCTTGAGAGCTCTAACAGTGCCTATACCTGATTCTGCTACAGAGGAGAGAACCCCGAGGGCAGTAAATACTTGTTTGTAGCCAGAAGGTGAAAGTCTGATCTTTTAGTGTATCCAGGGAGAGGTCTTATCTGAAACCAAATGAAGATTATAGAAATAAAGAACTGATTTTCTTGACTGTAGCATCGGGAGTATAAATCCCAAAAGTTGATTAATGCCCTGCAGGGACTTGTGAGGTTACACTGTTTCCCTTGACACTTCACCACTGTTGAACCAAGGTGACAATGAAACTCTGGCCCAACCACCACTCTGAGTTGTGTTTACAGGAAAGAGGATGGGTTGTAATGGGATTGCTAAAATCCTTCTGAGTTCTCAAAACATTTAGAGCTAAATTTGATATAAATGACACAAATAACATAAAATTCAGATCCAAAAATAACTCAAAATATTTGACATTAAAATTGGATGTCCTAAAACTCAGACCCAAAACTTAAACCTCAAAATAAAATTCAGTGGTTTATTATAATAGTGGGTTTTATAATTATTTGTTGTTGAATTAAAATTCTGAGAATTCAAAATAATTATTAGTGAAAAATAAACAATCAAAAAAGAAGACAGCTGGACTTTTTTGGCTTTTCTTTGTGCATGATCTAATCTAAGTAAATAATTGTAAGAAAAAAGTTCCTATTATTCCAAACAAAACAAGGTAACACAAATTCACATGGAATTTGTGGTCTTCTCAATTATTAAGACCATGGAGTATTGATATTATTGACAAAAAACCACAGCTCTCACCTTAAAGGACATAAGAGACAGTTTAATCTGGAGCTATTTTAAGTTGCCATGGTCTGAGAATGCAGATATAGATTAGCCCAAATTCTGCATTCCAATATAGAAGCAGTTTCATGAAATTTTACGGTTTTGCAGAAAAAAGAAACCTTTTAAATCAAGGCAAAATGAAACCACAGTGATAGGTACATCAGAGATTCAGTTACAGTCAGATTGGGCAAGCTTTTCTACAGGTTCAAGATGCCCTTTGATGACATTCTCAGTTTTTGGATTAGTGGAAGCTAGCAGTCTGCTAAATTAATAGGTTCCAAAGGTTTTTATCTATTAGTCATAGGATGTCAGTTCTGTCAGTTCTCATATTAAATGCAATAATTATTCTGAAGCCATTTGGAATGAAAAGAAAACTTAAAATAAGATCTTTAGAAATATAGCAATCTTACATGTAACAGTTTTATACTAAGAATATTTGGAGGAAATAATATGAATTTAATGTTATTCATTATATAAATGAGATAAAAATTTATGTAAGTATATTGTAGCTAGAGTTTTCCTGACTGGCCCACAGTCAGGACAAATCTCTCTCACCTGCCAGTCCCACAGCCACTCAGACCCGACCAAGTAAACACAAGACTTATATTGGTTACAAACTGTATGGCCATGGCAGGCTTCTTGCTAACTGTTCTTACAGCTTAAATTAATCCATTTCCATTAATCTATACCTTGCCACGTGGCTCGTGGCTTACCGGCATCTTCACATGCTGTTTGTCATCATGGCGGCTGGCAGTGTCTCTCTGACTCAGCCTTCCACTTCCCAGCTTTATTCTCCTCCTTGTCCCGCCTACACTTCCTGCCTAGCCAATGGCCAATCAGTGTTTTATTTATTGACTAATCAGCAACACATTTGCCATATAGACCATCCCACAGCACTTCCCCCTTTCTTTTTTTCAAAAAGGAAGGTTTTAACCTTAACAAAGTAAAATTACATATAATTTGGGAATTTGGGCGTAGCTTCTCTTACTACTTCCTGCTGGAGGGGGGCGCTGTATCTTATGGGGACACAAAGAAAATTTTAGAATTATGGAATAGTTCATGAGGCTGTATCATCTGAGCCAGATGCCTTCAAACCATTCTGGATGTTGGATCATCTGGGCCATGGTGTCATCAGAGACCTTTCAGGGGGTCTTGGCTGGTCAAACCTGATGTGTCTTAATCTGGAACAAATCCATAGCCTCTGGCTTTCTATGGGAACAAAAGCAGAGTCTCCTTTCCAAAGCAACATATCCTTATATTCAAATTTTGAAGTCAAGATATCTTTAAAATATACATATTGGTTTAACTCAGCTTCCTTTACAATCAAATATCTCTCTGCAGTTAAGAATCCCAAAGACAACACAATCCAGATTCTCTGTGTAATATTCATCTTTACGTGGCTTATTTTATATATTAATTTTACTGTCTCTTTAAAGACTTTATTTTTTAAAACTGTGTATTTGTTTCTATAACTGTATATATTACCTTTTTTGTCTCTTTCAAGCCTACGTATCTTTTACACACATTTTAAACTATTACATCTGAATCTGTCTTATTGTGAATCTATTGCTTTAAGCTGCAGCAGCTGTGGCTGCTGGCTTCACCCACCTCAGCTTCCCAACATGGCGGTGTTACCTTTTCCACCAGCTCTGGGAGCTATCGTTGGTCTATGCTTTTAGCCAAGCAGCGTGTAGTCCAGAAACCTCTTTTTTTTTTTTTTTTTTACTAGCAAAGGCTAAATCCACCACACAGCTTAATGTGCCACTTGCAGAGGCCTCATTCCCGCCATACTGCAGGTCGAGCATGCACGCATGCTAGGAACCCACAAATAGCTCAAACCAGCAGCTGCCACTCATTTGAGAGAGACAATTAGGAAGCTGTTTTTAGCTCCGTTTTAGAATCTTTTTTCTCAGTTTTTAGGTGGAAACTCTTGCCACCACGTTGGACGCCATTTGTAGCTAGAGTTTTCCTGACTGGCCCACAGTCAGGACAAATCTCTCTCACCTGCCAGTCCCACAGCCACTCAGACCCGACCAAGTAAACACAGAGACTTATATTGGTTACAAACTGTATGGCCATGGCAGGCTTCTTGCTAATTGTTCTTACAGCTTAAATTAATCCATTTCCATTAATCTATACCTTGCCACGTGGCTCGTGGCTTACCGGCATCTTCACATGCTGTTTGTCATCATGGCGGCTGGCAGTGTCTCTCCGACTCAGCCTTCCACTTCCCAGCTTTATTCTCCTCCTTGTCCCGCCTATACTTCCTGCCTAGCCAATGGCCAATCAGTGTTTTATTTATTGACTAATCAGCAACACATTTGCCATACAGACCATCCCACAGCAGTATATATATTTAGAATCTGTTTTAGAAGGAAACTCTTAACAAAATCTATGTATATAACATTAAATTTTATAGCTTAATGAAATGACTCAAAGAAAAATTGTTTTATATAAACAATTATCATTTTAAGCTTTATGAAACATCTAATATACCAAAAGATAACATTTTAATAGGTGTTAAGATCTTTAAAGACTTGAAATTAATAAAGTAAAATGTAGTTATCAGGTCTTAATATATAATCACAATATTTAAATTTGTGAACCTACATGTACATTTTAATTGGGTATATCAAACTTTATTAAACACATAACAAAAATTAATTTAATATTTTAATGACATAAGTAACAACCAAAAACATACAAAAACAACCATCATAGGCACATACAACATAATTACATGAAATTAGGTACACCTGGCTCATAAAAAATGGTAGAAAGCATATCTCTATTTTTTAAGATACAAGAAAGGTTCAGTAATATGAAGAATCAAAAGGTGAAATTTATTGAAAAAAATATAGGTGTCTACTGAAGTATAGTTATGTCATCTTCTGAAAACATTCCTAAGAATATTTTAATTGCTAAAACAATCTTGGGTAACAACGGGTCTCTGGTCACTTTGACCAGACATGAATTTTTCTATAGTAAACTGGTCTTTGGCCAGACATGAATTTTTCTATGGTAAACTAGTCTTTGGCATAGTCATAGATTCTATACAAAGTGACCCTGAGCTAAAGGTCAGTGCCTGACCATTTAACTGCTATCTCTCCACTTTTCTAAACAACTCTTGCTTGCTGCAAATGTACAGAGCTGCCTTTCTGTAGACATCACAATTTCATTTATTGCCCTTAAAAACTCAAACAAACTAGAGGTCAAGGCTGCTTCTAACTAGCTACTCTGCTTGGAACAGTCCCTCTGGTGGTAAATAAAGGTTCCATTAGACTTATTCAGGCATCTTGGGAATTTTACTTTTCAGGTACCCCATAACATTTAGAGGCCCCAGTGGGATCACTGAGGAGAAGACCTCTGACGCTTGAGTTTGGGCTCCTCCTAGGCAATTGTAAGGGTTGACAGTCCTAGGGGAGGCCACCAAGATGACATTCCTCAGTCCTGGGAATTGACTGCATCTCACCAACTTGCCCCTAAAACTTTTTTGAAGGAGTGTACTTGTGCATCTATATTTGAAACCCCTCAAGGTAAGTGGTTTAAAATGAAACCTAGGCTTCGGGTTTCTGGTCTAGCTAGGGGCACCAATCCTGAGACTTGTGGAAAAAGCTCGACACACTGTAAGAATTCCCAAGTCCAGGGTCAGGGCTGGGATGCTACTGCACATCCTCTGGATCTGGTTTGTCATAGTGGCCACCAATCTGTGTCCTGTATATACTGGTTTCATTTTTGTTGTTTCTGTCACTTGCATGTACTTCTGTATCCCCAATAATCTTTTCTAGTTACAGGCAGACATGGGAAACCAAACCTCGGGGATGCTCTCTCCTGATACTCTGGTGTTACCACAGAGTTGTCTGCTCTGTTGTCTCCTGGGCCTCCAAGCTGCTCCTAGCTGCTTCCTCACTAGCTAGCTGCTCTGACTCTTGGCTCACTCTGTCTCCATATGTGGCTAACCACTTGTCTCTCTTCACCTTCCCCTAAAGCTGCTTGCTCTGTCTCTCAGCTTCCTGATCTGCTGCCTGCTGCTCACTACTGTTTCTGGTCTGTGTTCAGAATCTCTTATCTCTGATTTCTTTGTTCTCTGCTTTCCTAGTCCTTCCCCCTGTCAACAGATTCAAGTTTTTCAGGGATGCAAGTATTCTTTAGATATGTCTAATATTGCAATATTGTCTTATGCTCTTCTACTTTACTGAAAAGCTATCTCTGGAGTTGGGTTACGGTCCTCTTGATACAAGCATGCTTGTTTAAATGTTTTCTAATCTCTGTCCTGTGTCAGGCAGGCCACCTGACACTGACAGGGAAAGTAGAGCAAAACAAATCGGCCCAGGGGAAGGTACAATGTGCTTTAAAACAACTAAAGATTGTAGACTATTTCCAATAGAGATTACTCATCTCATGCCCCTTTTGCTTTTATTTAATGCTCTAAAACTTTTGCTAAAGTATAAACTTTATCTCATATTTGTAAGACTATTGTGCAAACTTTCTGTACTCTGTTATTTGCAAGTTTATTGGGTATGATTAAAAATCTAAAATCTGTAAGAAAGTTAACTTAGAACTTGTAACAAGAGGGTTGATAGTTAAAAATATATACATAGGTTATCTTAAAGGGATATTTTGCTCAATGGGCTCATCTTGGAATAAATAGCAACCATGGACTTGCCACCATCTTGGCTGATGACCCCAGGAAGATGGAAGCAACCATATGGCTGGCAGTCATCTTTCTTAGGTTAAAGAGAGTATATGTATACACCCTGTGATTTCACCACCATCTTGATCAAGGTGACCACATGGTATAAACCAATTAAGGGAATACCCCTAAAAGTTTCTTAGTACTATTGAGCTCTCTGCTTATCATTGCATTTTCATTTTAAACTAAAGAAGTGACAACAGGTCTTCAAGATAGCTTGGATTAGGATGGATTTTTATATGATAATTTTTGTCTATAACAGATGAAGACAAAACTATAAACAAGATTTATGAAAAATAAGACTTTAAATCAACATATGTTTGATGAATAAGGTACATTTGTTTAGGGTTTACAAATTCCTAAGGCTATAAAAGTCTATTCAGGTTAACAGAAACTGACTTAGAGATGTATGTCTAGCCACACACTTCTTTGCTAATTGTGTTCAACACCAGGGTTCTAGGAAATTTTAGATAAGGAAAAACATATGTGTAGACAAAATTATAAACAGTCTTAGTAAATAAGAAACACAGAGCCAAATACAGAGGTAATAGCCAAAGAGATCAGAGAGCCATGACTACCTTATCTTACCATCTCACTGCCGTAGCTTCCCCAGAGAGAACTTCTTCCTGTCTAATTTGTGTTTTTATTGTCTTTCTGTTCTGCTTTCTCATTGGCTCTAAGCCCAGCCACGTGTCTTCCTCTTCACGGCCTGTCTATACAGACCTCCAGGTCTCTATGGTTGGTACTGGGATTAAAGGCTCATGTCACCACACTTGGCTGTGTCCTTGACCACACAGAGACTCTGCCTGCCATGTGATTGGATTAAGGGCATGTGCTACCACCACCGGACTTCTGTTTATGGCTCCTATGACCTCGCTATGTGACCGCTGATCTCCAGGCAAACTTTAACATACAAATAAAATCACACTTCAGCACAATTAAAATATCACCACACATATGTTTGATAAATAAGGCATGCTTGATAAATAAGGTTTATAAATTCCTAAGTACTATTCAGGCTAGCAGAACTGACCTGAAGTTGTACGCCTAGTCTTTTTATATTTGTTAACTTTGTTAAGTTATAACTTTTTAGACAAACTGAGCCATACAAAAAACTAAACAAAACAAAACTGTGATATTCTGTAATGGTACAGTATAAAAAGATTAGGAAAGTAAAGTTCCCAGTATCTCTGTGGACTATTCGTATGGTTTAAAGTTTTATTTTTGATATTAAAGGATTTTTAATTAAATCTTCAATTTTTTAAAAATTTTTCATTCATTTTACATACCAACCACAGATTCCCCCTCTCATCCCTCCTCCTGCTCCCTCCACACCCACCTTCCCTCCCAACCCACTCCTAATCCCCTCCTCCAAAAGGGTGAGTTCTCCCATGGGGGAACAGTTAAGCCTGGTACATTCAGTTGAGACAGGACCAAAACCCTCCCTGATGCATCAAGGGTGAGCAAGGTATCCAACCATAGGTAATGAGATCTAGAAAGCCAGCTCATGCACCTGGGACAGATCCTGATCATACTGCCAGGGGCCCCTCAAACAGACCCAGCTACACAACTGTCTCATGTATGCAGAGGGTCTAGTCCAGTCCCATGCAGTTTCCACAGCTGTTGGTCTAATGTTCATGAGTTCCTATAAGCTTGGTTCAGTTGTCTCTGTAGATTTCCCCATCATTATCTTGACATCCCCTTGTTCATATAATTCCTCTTCCCTATGGTGATATTTTATTTGTGCTGAAATGTGATTTTATTTGTATGTTAATAAATAAAAGTGCCTGGGGGTCAGAGCTAATAACAAGCCATTTAGCAGAAGTCTGGCAGTGGTAGCACATGCCCTTAACCCCAATCACATGACAGGCAGATCTCTGTGTGTTCAAGGACACCACCAGCATGGAGACACATGCCTTTAATCTCAATACCAACCATAGAGACCTGGAGGTCTGTATAGACAGGCAGTGATGAGGAGGTCATGAGAAGGCAGAACAGAAAGTCAATAAAAGGACAGATACACAGGAAGTAGCTCTCTTTCTGAGGGAAAGGATGACAGTGACAATGAGGGGTAAGAAGGTAGTCTTGGACTGGGCGGTGGTGCATACCCTTTAATCTCAGCACTTGGGAGGCAGAGCCAGGCAGATCTCCTTGAGTTTGAGGCCAGCCTGGGCTACCAAGTGAGTTCCAGGAAAGGCACAAAGCTACACAGAGAAACCCTGTCTCGAAAAACCAAAAAAAAAAAAAAAGAAGAAGAAGAAGAAGAAGGTGGTCTTGGTCTTAGCTCTTGGCTATTGTTCTGACCTCTTGGACTTTTAACTCTGCATTTGGCTCTGTGTTTCTTATTTAATAAAACCGTTCAGAATTACATCTACACTTCCCTTTCTTCTATTGGACTCCTGGAGCTCAACCTGGTGCTTGGTTGTGGATCTCTGTATCTGCTTCCCTCAGTTACTGGATGACAGCTCTATGATGACAGTCAGGGCATTCACAAATCTGATTACCAGGGTAGGCTAGTTCAGGCACCCTCACCACTATTGCTAGTAGTCTAATCTGGGGTCATCTTTGTGGATTCCTGAGAATTTACCTAGTACCAGATTTCTCCCTTACACCATATGGAAAAAAGAAAGCATCTTCAACAAACGATGCTGGCATAACTGGATGTCAGCATGTAGAAGATTGCAAATAGATCCATATCTATCACCATGCACAAAACTCAAATCCAAGTGGACAAAGACCTCAACATAAATCCAGCTACACTGAACCTGATAGAGGAGAGAGTAGGAAGTAGCCTGGAATGCATTGGCACAGGAGACCACTTTCTAAATATAACACAAGTAGCACAGACCCTGAGAGCTACAATTAATAAATGGGACATCCTGAAAATGAGAAGCTTCTGTAAGGCAAATAACACAGTAACTAAGACAAAAAGACAGCCTACAGAATGAGAAAAGATCCTCACCAACACCACATCTGACAGAGGGCTGATCTCTAAAATATATAAAGAAAGAAAGAAACTAGACAGCAAAATACTAACCAATTTAGTTAAAAAAAAAAATGAGTGACAGATCTAAACAGAAAATTCTTATCAGAAGAATCTCAAGTGGCCAAAAGACATTTAAGGAATTGCTCAACATCCTTACTCATCAGGGAAATGTAAATTGAAATGACTCTGAGATACCATCTTACACCTGTCAGAATGGCTGAGATCAAAAACATTGAAGACACCTTATGTTGGAGAGGATGTAGAACAAGGGGAACACTCCTAGACTGTTGGTGGGAGTGCAAACTTGTACAGCCACTTTGGAAATCAGTATGGCAGTTTCTTAGAAAACTGGGAATCAATCTACCTCAAGATTCAAAGATATCACTCTTGGGCATATGTCCAAGAAATGCTCAATCATACCACAAGAACACTTGCTCAACTATATTCATATCAGCATTATTCATAATAGCCAGAACCTCAAAGCAACATAGATGTCCCTCAACTGAAGAATGGATAAAAAAATGTGGTACATGTACACAATGGAGTATTACTCAGCTGTAAAAACAATGACATCATGAAATGTTCAGGCAAATGGATGGAACTAGAAAATATCATCCTGAGTGAGGTAACCCAGATTCAGAATGACAAACATGGTATGTACTCACTTTACATCTAGTGGATACTAGATGTAAAGCAAAGGATAACCAGACTACAAACCACAGCTCCAGAGAAGCTAGGAAACAAAAAGGACCCTAAGAGGGATGTATAGATCATCTTGGGAAGGAGAAACAGAGGAGATCTCCATGAGTAAACTGGGGATGAATAGAGGAGAGTGGAGGGGGGATGAGAACATGAGGTAATGGGATGGTCGAACTAGGAGAGGGATGGAGTAGGAGAGCAATCAATTCAAATTTTTAAGGCTCACACTTGGGAATAATAAAGATGTGAATTCCTAATCTTATAAAAAGCTACTAACTTGTAAATTATTAAGGATAATTAAGACATTCAAGTCACTGGTCAGTCACCTTATAAATGATTAAATTATTTAATGTGTTCAGAACTGTGCTTGTAGAAATGAATTTACAGGGACAAGCTTATTTAGCTTTCTATATGTTTTCAAGGTTGAGCCTGAAGCAAGTAACTAAAATCAAGTAAAATTTGCTTAAAATCAGGTGTATTTAATAGACAGACCTTAAAACTCTTCAGAGATCTGCTGAATATGGCAGAAACAGAATATGTATGGGTCTAGGAAACATCTATTTTTTGATGTCCTGGTGTTTAAACATTTAGTGGATTTCTGGTTAGAAAAAAAAAAAGGAAAGGAACACAAAGCCCATGATTAACAGGTTCTATCAGTCAAATGAATAACAGAAAATCACCAACAATGCTTGAAATATGGGTCTCAGCATAAATTCCTAGGAATGTTATTTTGGGGACACAGATATAGCTTCATTTGGTTATCTTTAACAGCCTAAGAAGCTCCCTTAAGCTGTAGAAAAACTTGACTCAGACCAAACTTTTTTTTTTATTTGGGAAAAAAAGACTCTTTAGTATAAGCATGAGCATTTTAAGAGGGAAAAAAGTTGTTCAAGAAAAACTCTAAGATAGGTGGGAGATAAAGAAGGAAGGTCATAGCCGGGCAGTGGTGGCTCACGCCTTTAATCCCAGCACTCGGGAGGCAGAGGCAGGTGGATCTCTGTGAGTCTGAGGCCAGCCTGGGCTACAGAGTGAGTTCCAGGAAAGGTGCAAAGCAACACAGAGAAACCCTGTCTAGAAAAAAAAAGACAAACAAACAAAAAAAGAAGCAAGGTCAGAGGAAGAAGAATCAGGAGCTATTTTGTAATTTAGATTTGATATAAACTCTAAAAATCAAAATTAAAAAATAGCATGTAATTTAACTCATAGTAGTTTGTTTAGAACACTTTATTATTATTGTATTAGAGTATGCAGTGAAACCACCAAACTAGGCCACTCCATGTGTGGAAAGAAGGTTTATTTTAGGAGTTCAAATGTGCCATGGCTCTTTCTCAAGGACCAGAGTATAGCCAAAGACATTTGGGAGACTCAGAAGGATACCTCTTGGGAGGCAGAAAGAATGGAAAGGTGGGAAATGCCTTTTTCAGTTACAAAGGAGACAGGCTGGGAGGAAATCCTGTAAACTGGAATAACCTGAGAGTTTAGGAGTGATAGAGTGTGATGTTTGCAGGCCAGAGAGCCAGAGCTTTGATATGTGTTATAAGTATAAGGTAATAGGGAACTAACTAGGTACCCCATTTGAGTTAGGAGGAGATAAGAAGTAGTAGATCTTCCTTATAGCAGAAACCTATTTCTTAGGTTTCTGAGGAATGATGAGTACAAGTCTTTGTCTATCTGCCAGCAATGCTTTATTAGGCCAGAGTACAGCCAGAGCTGGTCCAGGATGTCATTCAGGACATTGTCAGTGGCACTGGCATTTTATGAGTTTGAGGGTTAGGACCTAAAAAATTTAGAATTACCAATTTTTATCACGTATTATAGATCATTTTACATTTAACTAAAGCAACCCGCTTATTTGTGATTTTTAAAAATTGTGTTCTCTGGGGCAAAATAAACCAGTTTGGAGAGAGTGAATGTTCAGGTTACCTTTAGTTAGATTTCCCTACTTTTCTAAATGCTTATGAATTAGTCAGTAATTATCACACATAAGGCCAGCTAGAGTACCAGATGGTGGTTTATACTTCCCCTTTTTGGAAACTTCCTTTCCTCCAGGAAAATTGTTTATATGTGGTAGCTTGAATGTAATCGGCCCCCATAATCTCATAGGGAGTGACACTGTTAGGAGGTGTGTCTTTGTGGGAGTGGATATGGCCTTGGAGGAAGTGTGTGACTGTTGGGGTGGGCTTTGAGGTCTCTTTTGCTTAAACTTCCCTCAGTATGACTGTCAATAGATTTGCTGTTGCCTGCAAGATGTAGTACTCTCAGCTGTTCCTACAGCACCAAATCTTCCAGCATGCCATCATGCTCTCCACCATGATGATAATGGACTGAACCTCTGAAACTTTAAGTGAGCCCTCTCAAGTAAATGTTTTCCTTATGAGAATTGCTGTGGTCATACTGTCTCTTCACAGCAATAGTAACTCTAAGACAGAAGTTGGTACCAGGGATTGGGGTATTGCTGTGATAGGCCTGACCATGTGTTTAGAGAAATTTGGACTTTGGTACTTTGGGTTATGAAAGCAGTAGAATGCTTTAAGCACTGCTTAATGGACCATACTAGTAGGAGAATGGAAGAAAGAGGTACTAAGAATTATTTGAATTGTTGGGAGCTCACTGAAGAGGTTTCAGAGGAGAAGACTTTTAGTACGTTGCCTAGAGATTGTTTTTGTGTTACTTTAGTAAAGATTGGCTGTGGCTTGTTCTTCTTATCTGATCTTTCAGAATTCACCCCAATATCTGACTGCTAGGTTTGTTTTTATTAATAAGACCTTTTAAAATTCGTGTTACAAGAAGGTCAACATGCCAACCTTCAATTGATATTTACAACCAACCTTGAGATTTCTTGTAGCCATAACATAATACAAAATACATTTAGTCCAACTTCAAAAGTCCCCATAGTCTATCACAGTCTCAACAATATTTAAAGCTCAAAGTTCAAAGTCTCTTCTGAGATTTATGCAATCTCTTAACTGTAAAATCGAAGTATAAAAGCAGATAACTTAACATATAGTTGCATAGGATATTCATTACTGCTTCAAAATGGAGGAAAGAAAGGATAGTGAGGAAATACTGGACCAAAGCAAGACCAACAAACATCTGGGCAAACTCCAAACTATATTTCCATATCTGATGTCAAACTGCTCTTCAGATTTCCAACTCCTTTCAGCTTTGTTGACTGTAACATACTTATTTCCACTCTCTGTTAGCAGCTTTCCTCCCCAGATATACCATGGCTCTGGCATCTCCAACATCTTGGGATCTCCAAGGCAATCCAGGCTTCACCTTCACAGCTTCAGACAGTGGCCTCTCTAGGCCTCCATGCAGGGACACCACTGTTGTGTGACATTTTGTTTGTGTTCTGACAAATAAATCTTACCTGGAGATCAGAGGGTAGAGCTGGCTACTAGTTAATCATAGAGGCAAGGCAGTGGTAGCACATACCTTTAATCCCAGAATTTTGGAGGAGCAAGCAGGAAGATCAGGAGTTTAAGGCCACCTTGGCTACAGGAGATTGAACCTGTCTAAAAGAGAAATAGAGCCAGGCAGTGGTGGTTCATGCCTTTAATCCCAGCACTAGGGAGGTGGAGAGAGGAATATAAGGTGAGTAGAGACAAGATCTCAGCCCCCATTCAGTCACAGAAGTAAGAAGTCTCTGGTGGCTGGCTGCTCTGTTTCTCTGATCTTTCAGATTTCACCCTTGATATCTGACTCCAGGTTTTTATTGTTAAGACTAATTAGGATCATGCTTCACAACCCTGACACATGCCTGGCCTTAGTGGCTTTCCTTAGTCATGGAGGGAGATCCATGACCCCTTTTTTATATCTTTGACTCTAAAGCCAAAACCTTGTGTCTGATGCTGCCAAGTTCTGCGGCTTGCTAGGGCTGGCACATGGCCCCCTCATTCAATTATGTCGTCAGCAACTTTCTATTTTCTATGGTTTTATTCACTACCTAAGCTTGGCTATCCTGAAACTTGCTCTGTAGTCCAGGCTGTCCTCAAACTTAGAGAGCTGCCAACTTTGCCTTCTGAATACTGAGATTAAAGGAGGGCACCACCATGCCTAGACCTAAGCTGTTCTTTAATTCCTTTTCACAAGTTGGAAGATTGGCTTGATGGGATCTTGTCCAGAGGTCTTCACTCCTTTTATTTCATTTTTTTAACCTGTGTTTCTCCTTGAACAGAGGACTTAGCTCCATTCCACTTCCTGGTTCTCCTTTTCTCCTCAAATTGTAGATTTTGTATTTTCCTTGCTCAGTTTGCTCATTTTCATCATAAATGTTCATAAGAGTCAACACTAGTAAGTACATGATAGAGTCTATACTAGATTGTTTTGAGAGTTCCTTTGGCAATACAATTAATCAAAACTCTTCATTTTAGCCTCAGGCAGACTTTTCAGACAAGGGCAAAGAACAGTCACATTCTTTACCAAAATATTAGAAGAATATCTAGACAACATACTTAAATTCTTCTCCTCTGAAACCTCTTGATCCATGCCCCCACAGTTCAAATCACCCTCAGCACCACTATCTTCCATGCTCCTACTAGTATGATCCATTGAGCAGTATTTAAATCATTCCACTGTTCTCCTAACCCAAAGTCCCAAAAACATGGTCAGGCCTATCACAACAATCCTCCAGTCCCTGGTACCAACTTCTGTCTTAGTTAGGATTTCTATTGCTATGAAGAGACACAAAGACCACAGCAACTCTCATAAAGGAAAACATTTAATTGCAATCGGCTTACAGTTCAGAGGTTTAGTCTATTATGTTCATGGTGGCATGCCAGAAAACATGGTGCTGGAAAAGGAACTGAGAGTTCTTCACCTTGATTTACAGGCAGCATAAGCAACTGAATCCCACACTGTGCATATCTTGAGCATATAAGATCTCAAAGCCCACCCCCACAGTGATCCACTTTCTCCAACAAAGCCACACCTACTCTAAAAAGGCCACAATTCCTAATAATGCCACTTCTTGTAGGCTAAGCATTCAAGTACACGAGTCTATGAGGCCATACCTATTAAAACCGCTACAGATGGTTTCCCAATGAGGCAGTTGCACATTGTGTGGTGGGGTGTTTCCCCTGATACTGCCACACTTTTAGGAGGGAGGCAAAAAATGTCTCTTATCTTTGATGTCTTTATGCTGAAGTATTTATAAAATTCCCAAGCTAAGGTCAAAGTATAAGCAACTGAAAATGCAGAATTAGAAATTTGAGACTATGTGTCGGGAGACAAAGGTCAAACAATAAAGCAAAGTATTTAAAAGACAAAGACAACCAAAATGCCTTCAAAGTTCCAAAAGCAAACAAAACTCAAATGTCTTTAGAAATTCAAAGGAAATCAATAAAACAAGCAGAACAAAATGCCTAGACCAAAATGTTTTCAAAGCAAACAAACTAGATATCTTAAATCAAATACTTTGAAAGCAGACCAAAAGTGGTACCTATAAAAATAGGATACTTAATTACACAGCCAAGAATAAACAAATGGCCGGGCGGTGGTGGCGCACGCCTTTAATCCCAGCACTCGGGAGGCAGAGCCAGGTGGATCTCTGTGAGTTCGAGGCCAGCCTGGACTACCGAGTGAGTTCCAGGAAAGGCGCAAAGCTACACAGAGAAACCCTGTCTCGAAAAACCAAAAAAAAAAAAAAAAAAAAAAAAAAAAAAAAAAAAAAAAAGAATAAACAAATGAACAGTTGACCAAATCAAAAAAGTCTAGAGTCTTGGAAATGAATCTCTAACAAGCTACCTGAGGAAATAATACCAGATGAATTCAATGGGCCCATGCACATATCATAATTTTACTATGTCACTAAGCTCATTAAAGCAAATTATGTGATTTATTTCTTTTGCTTATTTTAATTACTAACATCATTTTGCATTCAAATTAGCAATGGACATTTATATTCAAGATTTGTTGTCACATTTCCTGGAAGTATTTTAGAAGCGACCCTAATTTCTTAGTGTGTGCCCCATGACAAACCAAATATTATACAGGGATTTCCTCTTTTATCTTAGCTTGCAATTTCATCCATAGGAGAGCTATGTCACATCCATCTAAATTACTAAGAATCCCAAAATTTCAAGACAGTAAACACATATTAATAAAGACAGTAGGGAATATGTTCCTGAGTGAAATAGACAAATGAACAAATGAACTGTTTGGAACAGATTTTTTACTGTATTGTTCAAAGTGGAAAGGTATAAGATTCACTGGCTAAGTTCCTGACATAATTTCATATTTTGAAAAAAATGTGTTCTTACTCAAATAATTTAATATCTACATTTTTATGTTTTATGATTTGGTGACCAGAAGAGTTGTAAAAGACCACAAAGTGTCCTTTATGAAGGATCAGACATTCTTATCAAAGACTACACAGTGGAGGGCTTCTCTCATTGCTCCCTCTCATATCCAGTCAGCCTCCTTACTGCCCCTCTGACATCTTTGTTTCTTAGGGTATAGATGAGAGGATTCAGGCTAGGGGTGACAACAGTATAGAAGAGGGCAATGAACTTGGCTTGATCTTGAGAATTTTCTGTTGGAGGCTGAAGGTAAATGCACATGATTGGAATGAAAAAGAGAGACACAACAGTAAGATGGGCTCCACAGGTCCCAAAAACTTTCTGAAGTCGAGTGGTTGACTGCATTCTTAGAACAGTGCATGCGATGGCACCATAGGAGCTCAAAATGAGAATAAGTGGTATAACAACAAAAATGGCACTCATGACCATGAGGGTCAGCTCATTTGCACGGATATCAACACAGGATAACTGCAACAGTGCTGGGACTTCACAGAAGAAGTGGTCCACTTGGCGATGTCCACACAGGGGTACCCAGAAGGTAAAGGAAGAATGAAGTGCTGAGGTGGTAAAGCCACTTACCCAGGATGCTGCAGCCAGCAGGTAGCAGAAACGAGGATTCATGAGGACAGAGTAATGTAAGGGTTTGCACACAGCTACATAGCGGTCATAGGACATCACCACCAACAGAACACACTCTGTGGTACCCAGTGCGAGGACAAAATAGAGTTGTAGCATACACCCAGCATAAGATATCATCTTCTCTGGACCCCAGAGGTTGAACAGCAGCTGAGGGACAGAGCTAGTGGTGTAGCAGAGATCCAGAGCAGAGAGATTTGAAAGGAAGAAGTACATAGGGGTATGCAGGTGGGAATCTAAGTATGACAGGATGATGATGAAGAGATTGCCTGTGAGTGTCATCAAGTAGAATATCAAGATCATCACAAAGAGAGCAACTTCCAGATGAGGCCATTTAGAAAAACCCAGAAGAATGAAGTACCCTTCCCAACTTGCATTGAAATTGTCCACCATTGCTCATTTTCTTGTGTAAAGGTAATTTACACAAGACAAGTCGTTAACTAAATGACTTCAAATTTGTTTCCAGTATACCCAGGTTATTTCCATTTATGTGATGATGAAAAATATAACAATTGCTTTCTCAGTAACTGTACAAATAAAAATTATGGAAGGAACATATCACTTTTAGCAGTAAATTCTAATTATTTATATAAGGTAAAATGTAGTAACCCTAGGTAAATGTAGGACAGAAATAAGCTTATTTAATGATCTGTTTATTTGCACTAAAACCTCTTCACAGCCAAGAAATAAAGTTTAAACAGAAATATGAATAAAGAGGCCCTTAAATACATCAATTCATGAATATTAATGAAATGACAAAACTGGAACACTGAAGAAGTGTTTTGTTTTATCTTCAGTTCTAGGAAAATTTGAGCATGAAGAGTAACAGTTACAGTAAATGATTGATAAAACAAATTATTATCAAACATATATATGTTCATATATATACATATATGTGTGTATTCATATTCTCATGACTATGTCTCATCTATTCATATATGCATTGACTTTTCAAGTACATGAAATATATAATATTAGTATTATTAATTAGCAATTAAACTATTAATGAGTAAATATATTATATTCATATACACAGTGTAAATATATATGAAAAGTACATTCCCAAATACTAGAAGCCAAACTATTTTTTTTTTTTTTTGGTTTTTCGAGACAGGGTTTCTCTGTGTAGTTTTGCGCCTTTCCTGGAACTCGCTTTGGAGACCAGGCTGGCCTCGAACTCACAGAGATCCGCCTGCCTCTGCCTCCCGAGTGCTGGGATTAAAGGCGTGCGCCACCACCGCCCGGCTTAGAAGCCAAACTATTAATAAATTAAATGACATTACTGACATGAAAGTATGCAAAACTAGCTAGTAAGTTTTCAATGGACAATACAATTACATAGTCTGTATCAATCTTTTATAAATTAGTTATTAATTACAAATTGAAAATTAGGAAATTTTATGATACAGAGATCTGTTTGATTTCTCCATAGTCATATGATTCAAGAGAATGTCACCAGCATTTTGAGAAATCAATACTATATGGCTGGAATCGAGATATTTTGAACAGGACATCATGTCACTGAAATGACAACATTCCTTCCCAGAACATGCAATTGAGTTTTAACAATGAAAACATAAGAAACAAGCAATCATGGATAATGTGATAATGATCAAGGTGATGCATGACAGATGATAGATAGATGATAGATAATAAATGATGATAAAAGACAAATGCTTGATAGTTGTTGAGTGGACAGATGGACACATGATAGATGATAGAAAGTTAATAGAGAAAGCAAAGCTTTTTATTAAAAAGTTTGTGCTAAGGTACATTACAGATAAAGGTAAATGATTATTTTCAGTATTTTTATAACTATTCTGTAAGTTTGGAATTGTTCTTCAATAAAAGGCTACTAAAAAGGAGTACAAAATCATTTTATATTCTTTCTGGATGTTTATATTTTTACAGAAAAATAACTTTAGCAAGTATAAATGTCTCATTCATCTTAGTGTAACAACTGAGTAAATGATAATTGAATAAATGCCTAACTTGGAGATGAAAGGTAATTTACACAAGACAAGTCATTAACTAAATGACTTCAAATTTGTTTCCAGTATACCCAGGTTATTTCCATTTATGTGATGATGAAAAATATAACAATTGCTTTCTCAGTAACTGTACAAATAAAAATTATGGAAGGAACATATCACTTTTAGCAGTAAATTCTAATTATTTATGTAAGGTAAAATGTAGTAACCCTAGGTAAATGTAGGACAGAAATAAGCTTATTTAATGATCTGTTTATTTGCACTAAAACCTCTTCACAGCCAAGAAATAAAGTTTAAACAGAAATATGAATAAAGAGGCCCTTAAATACATCAATTCATGAATATTAATGAAATGACAAAACTGGAACACTGAAGAAGTGTGCTCAAATGTTTCCTAGGGACCACAGAAAAATTGTGAACATTAAATTTGGACCTAATAATAAAATGTGGTTTAATATCATAATTCTTAAGAGTATCCATAATGTAAACAGTAACTTCCTACAACTTAGTAACTATTCAGGACAATCACACAATATACCATAAGAGGAATTTTCTTAAAAGTCATAGATACACTCCAAATAATACTAGTAATATACTGAGCCAAGGAGATCTCTTTAGGGAAAGCTCGCTGGCATTTGAATGCTGTTGAAAATTTTCTAAGAGGTCTTTGCAAATTTTTTTAGAATAGGGCATTATTCATCATGAGAAACTGCAGTTATTTGCTCTTAGGCAAATATAATCTTTTTCCTTATACAATTGCCTCTGCAACTTTGTAAACTAACTAATCAAGTAGAAGTTATGAAGTCTCTATATTTCATAGACCATCTTTAGCATTTTCATCAATAGATCCTCTATAGAAGCTATGTGATAAGGGACAAAATTTATTGGACATAAAAAGAAAATATAAGAACTGTGGTTTTATTTTCTTATTATTGGAGTATGGATTTTATCAAAAATAGAGATTTTTGTCAAAAAAATTGATTTCATTACCTGAGGATAAATAATCTTCTCTTGTTGGAACTCAGAATTATTGAAGAAACATGGATGGCTATTCCTCACCCCCAGCACTGGCCAGCATCTTCTCATCCTAAGCCTATGACTCTCATCTCTAATATTAACTAGTTAGTATTCAAGCAGTGCTTAAACCTCACTCACTTTTACTCTGAGTCTGCCCACACTCTACGTGCTATCTTTCCTCCATCCCTCATCTATATGGATGACTGACTGGCTGGCTGGTATTGGTCTCTTTGAAGGCACCAGCATAACCAGTCCTGCCTCTGATTTTACTACATCATGCTAAGAGAGAAGAGCCTCTGTGATTATTGTTTAATAGCTCCATGACTCATAAAATATTTATTTGTAGCCAAAGGAGGAGATCAGAGCATTCAATGTATCAAGGAATTGACCTTATCTAAGATCAAATGAGGTTTGTGGAAATAATGAAGAATCTGATTTGATTTCTTTGAGTGGGCTAGTAGAAGCATGAATGCCAAGGAGTCAACTGATGCTCCATAAGGAATTGTATTGGTTAGTCCTATTCCCAGGAATAGATTTCCCATGACAAAACATCACTGTGGCAAGGAATCTCTAGATGAATCACTGAGAAAATAGACTCTAAGAGGTGTTTATAGAGAAGAAGATGGGTTGTCCCAAGTTATTTGAATTATTTTTCCTCAATTAGAATTTGAAAGATAATTAGTAAAATAATCTTGTTTCAGGGTGGGAGAAGACATTCAATATTTTATTAAAAACAAAGTTATTTTTGCTTCATTCAAATTGAGTTCTTATTTGGGTCTACCTAATGTGTTTAAAATCCAATCTGTAAATCAACAGGTTCACTACATGTTACCTGTTGTTATTATTATTATAGCATATTTTAGCTACAACATACATTTTATAAATCAATTCTGCCTTTTCTTTTTGTGCTTAAAATGTTAACTAAAATGTGTGTTACATCTATTTCCATCCTTTTTAGTGCACTAATATCATAGATAAACTTTTATCACCCTCAGCTATCACTGTATGTGCCAACACCTCACATACACACATAAAAACCACCACCAAGAGCAGCTAGTCATCATTTCCCCTCACCATAATGTATGCACAATTTAACAGCAAATTATTATTTTTATTAAAGATTAAATATTAATAAATATTTTATTGAAAAAGAAATACCATTATATGGATACTTAATAATTTTAAATGTCTCTGATTTACTATGGAGGAATTTAAAAGTGATACTAACTCTGTGACTATCAGAAGAATCCATCCAGTTATCAGAATCTAGGAAAAGTCTGATATCCTGGACCAGAGTGGATTGTACTTGTACCCCACATCTTATAACAGACATACTGCTCACCAAACTTGATAAACAAATTTTAGCTTAGATCAATCTATAGGGCACCAGAACATGTTGTAGAGTTTTTAATATCACCTTTTTGAGAGACATGAACATATAACATGTTTAGTTTCAAGAAGATATTTTTTTTTTTTTTTTTTTTTTTTTTTTTTTTTTTTTTTTTTTTTGGTTTTTCGAGACAGGGTTTCTCTGTGTAGCTTTGCGCCTCTCCTGGAACTCACTTGGTAGCCCAGGCTGGCCTCGAACTCACAGAGATCCGCCTGGCTCTGCCTCCCGAGTGCTGGGATTAAAGGCATGCGCCACCACTGCCCGGCCGAAGAAGATATTTTTAAAGCAACCTTTTATTATTTTCTCTCCAAGACACTTAAGAGGTAAGATACTCTGAAATATGTGACAAACTGTGAGACTATTGTAGATGGATTACTGGGAATTGTGTTCTAGAAAGTGGTATTTAGTTCTTGCTTAATATATTATTTTTATCCATTTTCATTTGCATTGACTTTCAGAAAACTCTACATTCCACAAGTGAGAACTCATAGCATTATATGATACAGTGGTACCACTGAGGATACCAATAATGACATGGTGGTAGGAACTGTTTATTCTTATTTTTGCAAAGATAAATGCTAGTCATGATGCTGAAAATAATAGATTGGATTAAGTAGATCTATTAAAATAATCCCCAAAGTAAAAGAAATGAAAAAATCCAATGCCTTCTACGACATTGTGTCTTGAAACACACGCTTACTATGTCCACATATGGATTTGGTACCATAAGGTCCAATTTACTAGTATTATTTATTTAATTGATCATTTAAGTGTTTTTTGTTTTCTTACCAGGATATAAAAGTTGTAATACCACTGGTCTACAGAGAAACACCTTTTGGATTATGCATGATTCATTAAACGAAAAAAAAATTGGATCTATTCTTATTACAAAAGGAAAATATGGGAAGCAGAAAACTTTCAACCTCCCCCAAGACCCAGTTATACCACTCTTGGGCATATACCCAAGGAATATTCAATCATACCACAAGGACACATGCTCAGCTATGTTTATAACAGCATTATTTGTAATAGCCAGAACCTGGAAACAACCTAGATGCCCTTCAACTGAAGAATGGATAAATAAAATGTACTACATATGTAGTGCACAATGGAGTACTACTCAGCAGAAAAAAACAATGGCATCATGCGGTTTGCAGGCAAATGGATGGAACTAGAAAAAAATTATTCTGAGTGAGGTAACCCAGACTCAGAAAGACAAACATAGTATGTACTCACTCATAAGTGGATACTAGATGCAAAGCAAAGGATAACCAGACTGCAACTCACAACTCCAGGGAGGCTACCTAGTAAAGAGGACCCTAAGAAAGACACAGCGATAACTGAATGACAGAAATGGATGAGATCTACATGAGCAAACTGGGGATGGGGGGCGGGTAATGGAAGGCAAGGGTTGGGGGAAAGACAGCTTAGGGAAGTGGGAGGTCCCAGCTGTATCAGGAACAGAATGAGAGAACAAGGAAAGAGATACGATGATAAATGAAGACCCCATGGGAATAGGAAGAAGCAGAGTGCTAGAGAAGTCCCCAGAAATCCACAAAGATGACTCCACTATAGACTACTGGCAATGATCGAGAGAAGGTGCCTGAGCTGACCTGCTTTGGTGATTGGATGGCTGAACACCCTAACTGTCATGATAGAAACCTCATCCAGTAACTGATGGAAGCAGATACAGAGATCCTTGGCCAAACCCAAGGTGGAGCTCCAGAAGCCCAATCGGTGAGAAAGAGGAGGGATTGTATGAGTGAGAGATATTGAGACCATGATTGGAAAAAGCACAGGGACGAATAGCCAAACTAGTGGAAACACATAAACTGTGAACCAATAGCTGAGGAGCTCCCATGGAACTTGACCAGGCCCTCTAGATAAGTGAGACAGTTGATTGGCTTGAACTGTTTGGGAGGCCCCCAGGCAGTGGGACCAGGACCTGTCCTTGGTGTGTGAGCTGGCTGTTTGGAGCCTGGGGCCTATGCTGAGACACTTTGCTCAGCCTTGGTGTAGGGAGGAGGGGACTGGACCTGCCTCAACTGAATGTACCAGGCTGGGCTGACTCCCCAGGAGAGACCTTGCCTTGGAGGAGGTAAAAATGGAGGGTGGATTTGGGGTGAGGGTTGGAGGGTGGGAGGAGGGAGGATGGGAGAATTTGTGGCTGATATGTGAACTTAAATTAATTATAAAATAAAAATATTTATTTAAAAAAAGAAAACATTTTATGTCTGGCAAAGGAAAGGAAGACACAAAATGCTAGAAACTGTTCACAGCCAAAATTAACAAATTAACAAAATTAACAACTCAGGCCAAAATTGTGCAGCTCAGATATTATTTAGTGCTTCCTTTGATGAAACTTCCAGTTACCTGCTTATTTCTGCTGTGGTCTGTGGTGGTATTGTGTTCCCCGAAATATTGTGTACCCTAATAAACTTATCTGGGGTCAGAGACAGAACAGCCACAATATTAAACATAGAGGATAGGCAGTGGTAGCACACACCTTTAATCCCAGCACTTGGGAGGCAGAGCTAGGCAGAATTCCATGTGTTCAAAGATACAGCCAAGCATGGTGACTCATGCCTTTAATCCCAGAAAGCGAGCCTTTAATCCCAGGGAGTGATGGTAGAAGGCAGAAAGGTATATAAGGCACGAGAACCAGAAACTAGAAGCATTTGGCTGGGTAAGCATTTGGCTGATTAAGCTTTTAGGTTTTGAGCAGCACAGTTCAGTTGAGAGCCATTCAGATATGAGGACACAGAGGCTTCCAGTCTGAGGAAACAACATCAGTTGAGAAGTTGGTCAGGTGAGATTAGCTGTGGCTTGTTCTACTTCTCTGATCTTTCAGTGCTCACCCCAATACCTGGCTTGGGTTACCCTGTTTTTCAGTGTCACACTATGTGCTATGTGGTAATACAGTTTTTATTGTTTTTTTTCTATTCAGTCCATTATTTGTGTTGTTGCAGTTGCAGTGAATATGTCTTAAGTTAATATGTCTTTTACAGCTTCTTTAAGCTAGCATTTGCAAATATGAAGAGTAAGTTATTGTGTGGATATAAAGGGCAATTCTTATAAAGTTCTTTTTGCACAAAAAAATTAATTTATTCTCTTTTATCATATTTTTGATGGTACAGAAAAAGAATTACCTATAATTTTTCCTATAAGGAATGCTTCCTGAATTTGTGTGTCATCCTTGTGCAGAGGCCATGCTAACCTTCCAATTTTAGTATATGTGCTGCTGAAGCTATCACAACAGCAATCAACAATTTTTCATAAATGAAAATTCCTCATGTGATGACATTAATTTGGTAATAGCTTTCAAATGTTAAAATTAGGAGAACTTTAACTTGAATTGAATACACACATAAAAATTATATATATAATCTTTTAATCATCAATCATGGATGGGAGAGGGTATCACAGAGCCACACTACTTCCTGCTGAACTATTGACTCTAGAGATTCCGAAGATGAGAGTCAGTGTCTTCAGTTGCATACCCACTGGTGAATCCAGCACGCTTCAGTGAGTAGTTCCAAACTCACAGTTCCACAGAGGGCTCTGGTTAAACTCAGATTTTAAAACAAAACAAAAGCATGTCAATGTGGCAAAGAGATTTGTAAGGAGAAGAAAGGATTGAAAAATGTGAGAAGGAGATAAGAGTATATGAGATAAGAATTATCAGAATACATTTTATATATGTATGAAATTGTCAAAGAACAATTTTAATTAATAAAATATATTCATTCTAGATGCTTATTCTCAGACAAAAAAATACCATGATAATGGATGTATAAATGGATACTTAAGAGCAAAAACACATGGAAATTAATAAGTATTTACAATATTAAAAAATTATGTGCACTTAAAAATGGGGAGAAATGCTGATAACAAAAGAGGGATAGACTGGAAAAATAAGTCATGGAATAGTTCTAGTGTTATGTGGAAATAATATTAATCTCTGAAGAGTAAAGTTAAATACTCCACTTAAGAAAATTTAACAAGTAGGCAAAAGATAAAGAGAGGTTTGGAAAATATAAGAAAGGCTAGAGAAGCACTGAGTGTGGAGCCCAAAATTAAGTCATGATTAGCTTGGGCAGTGAGATATAGATTTAAAGGTAACATCTACAAACTTCACAATGCTTCAGAAAATAACTGAGATAGCATTTAAATTATGATCTATAATTTATAATTTGTGTCTTTTAGGTTTTTCATAATTTTCACTGGACCTTCTAACTAGTCATTATCTAATGTTAATCTCCAATTAAGTGCATGTGAACATTTTACTCACCTATCTCATAGCCGTCCTGCTGTGAAAAACAATGGAATTCTAATATCCATTGGTACTTTGAATAATTAGTGTCTCATTTTGTGCATTATCAGTCTCTCATATAAAAGATAAATACCCTTTCCTTAGTTTTTTCCACACAATACAGTGACCCACCTTTTAAATATTTCTGAAGAGATTTGCTATGCTGTGTTTTCTGTCAGAGTGGTTTCTTCTTCTCATACTCTGAAAGAATACAGTGAGAAGCAAATACAAGCACAACAGGCCTGCATTCAGTTTATTGAGGAAAATGTCAAAGCTTAATTATTTTAATGTTTACTCTTTAAAAAATGATGTCAGGAGCACTGAAATTCTAAGTGGGTGGATTTAAATGTGATGTTCTCTAGTGCAGCATAATTTTTTAAGCTGCCTCTCTTAGAAACTTACAACATTAATTAAAGAAAAGTGATATTCTTCATCTAAAATATACAATGATTTTGGAGTTCTACATATTTATAAATAGAGTATGAAATTGGGGATCCAAAAGATTGGCAATTCAAATAGAGAAAGGTTCAAAGACTTGATTTTCTTTTTGAGAGAAAAGAGAAAATGAAGACTCTATTAAATGTAGGTTTTAAAAGCTCTTGGAATATGATATATTATTAAATCAAATATTATAGATCAAATGGATATCTCTTGTAGCATGCTCTTGTAGCCCCCAAAGCACTAACAGACATTTTGCTAATTCTTACACAATTTATTCATATTAGGTTTATTTTTGAAATTTTAATCTTAACTGAATACTTGTATTTATTTATGGGGTGCAATGTAAAGTCTTGATACAGGTGTACCCTGTGTAGTGCTTATTTCCAGATAACTAACAAATCCATTATCTCATGCCTTACATTTATCTCTTCTTTAAAGAGTCTTTTAAAAGTTATGCTTTCAGCAGTTTGAAATATAGGTCTGTCTGCCTGGGTCTTTGGCAATGCTCTATCAACTGTCTTCTCTGTACTAACCTTCATGTTGGTCCACCTTTCCTGTAGCCTACAGCCTAAGCCCATGCAAAGGAATATGGAAGCTCACTGGCTGTCTTGCAGCCTCAAGTCAACCATATTTTTTCTCACAATCCAGTCTTATAAAATCCATTTAACTATGGAGACAGGACTGTGACAATTGTCACAGACAAGAGAGCCTGAGTTTGTCCAGATTTGCTTTTAGCAGAAACTCAGAACACATTAGGGCATTACAGCCATCAGGGAATGTACCATGACAATGAATAATAGAGCTCTTTTCCTTGACTAGGACCTTTGGGAGGTACATCCCAATGTAGCAATTAATGTTATTAAGAAAAATTAATATTTCTCTATTTCTAGCTTGTTTTGTCTTTTTCTTTAATTTCTTGAGACTATAATATAGTCACACAATTTCCCCCTTCTGTTTTCTCCCTCCAAACACTTTATAGAATTGTCCTCGTTAGACCAGTGTGGGGTTCATATAGTAAACCTTCCAAAGAGATACTTTCTGTTTGATGTCTTACTGTCAAAATCACAATGGATTTATTACTAAACAGGGTGTAAAATGGGTGTGTTTGTTATGTAATGAAAGAGGCTATTAGATTCTTTTATATTTTTATATTATGATATATACCCATTTATGGGGTATGTTGTAATGTTTTGACATATGTATCTCATATGAAATGAATAAACCAAAGAGATGTATTTGTTGCAATAACTTTTCCTGGGAAAATATAAATAAACATCTATTCATCCTAAATATTTTACCCAAGCCTAGCTTGGTGGTTCAATAAGTTTAATTGGTACTGCTTACCAGAACATGATTTGAGGGGCTTTGCTTTTTGTTTTTGTTTTTTCTTTTTCTTCTTCTAACATACAATACATCCTTACCACAGTCTCCCCTCCCTCCCTTATTCCCAGTTCCCACACACACCTCCCCTCTCCCCCAGATACACTGCTCCTCCATTTCCCTTCAGAAAAGAACAGGCCTCCCAGTGATATCAACTAAACATGGAATAAGAAGATGCAATAAAACTAAGTATAAACTCTCATACCAAGGCTACATGAGGCAACCCAGTAGGAGAAAAAGGGTCTTATAAGCAGGCAAAAGAGTCAGAGTTAGCCCAAATCCTACTGTTAGGGCAAAATCCCAAGCTAAACAACCACAGCATGTATACAGGAGGCCTAATGCAGATCTATGTAAGCTCCCTGATTGCCACTTCAGTCTCTGTGAACACCTATGAGCCTTGCTTAGTTGATTCTGTGGGCCTGTTCTCTTGGTGCTCCCAATTCTACAGTCCTTCCTCTTCCTCTTCTGTGTGGTTCCCTGAGTTATGCTTAATGTTTGACTGTGGGTCAATTGAGGGGCTTTGTACGGGAACATGGATGATCCATACTGCCCACCCAAGCTATTGCCAACTTCTTATATATCAATGGGGAAGGAACAAAGCCTTGTATATCTAAAGAATTGGCTTTGGGGATACACACACACACACACACACACACACACACACAGAGAGAGAGAGAGAGAGAGAGAGAGAGAGAGAGAGAGAGAGAGAGAGAGAGAGATGTGATGGCATGTTAATGGAACCAATTCTGAACATAGCTCCTGCAGGTAATCACAGCTATTAAAATTTCAAGTGTCAACAGGATAATTGCCATGTCATTTTTGAAGGATGGTTTTCCGCAATATTCTGTCCCATCCTCTATCTTTAGATTCTTTCTGTATCCCCTATTCTGTGATGTTCCCTGGGTTTTGAAGGGCATAATGCACATAATCCATTTAGGTCTTACTCTGCACTTTTACCAGCCTCTACAATACAAGTCACTCATTACCAAAAGTAGCTTCCCTGACCAAAATGATAGCAACAATAACCTATAGGCATAAACATAAAAGCTTTAGAAGGTAACTTGACAGAAGATCATGCCAGTTTAGCAAAACAATAGTAGTAGCTTCCCCACATGACCTTTGACCTCCCTAGTAATGGAAACATGAGTTCCGTCTCATAGAATAGTCCTTACATGCAACTGGAAAGCAATTGTTTGAATCCATCCTACTTTTCTCGCCATCGTTATCAGTAGTACATTTTATCTGACATGTTGATCATGAAGGTCTACAGCCAATTCTTGCCCAGAAGCCTGTATAGTACCTTCTGAAACTACAAAAGTTAGACAGTAGGGAGAAAGCTTCCATATCAGCCCCAGCTTGTTTTCTCCATGTATTGCAACCAAAGTATGGTTTGTAGCAATAGAAACCTACCATATAGTTCTTTATTAGACAACCAACAGTAATGACAGTAGCCTACTTTGTTTTCAGGAACTTGGGGGCCTCATTGATTAATTTAAAGGGTGATAGTGATAACTAGGATTTTCATTTATTAACCTTATGACTTGTTTTCCCACCATGAAGGCACCCTCATTCAAACTCTTTATCTTAATGTTCATAGAGGCATGTTTTATTCATATATGTGTTATCTGTACCTTACCCAATCATAAATTTCCTAATAATTTCATTGCAGTTTTTGACTATTGTACCCTATGTGAACTGATTTCCAATCCTGACTCTTAGATATATTCACACATCTTTCAGATGATTTTCTAAACCTGTAAAACACTTAAAAGTTACTACAATGTCACCCTTTTAGTGAAACCTTTTTGCAAAGGGAGATCAGGATCTCTAAAAGCCCACAACCTACCATTCCTAGCAAGTACTAACTGATCTCAAGAGTCAGTAGCCAAAGGGATGATATTAAAGAAAAACATTGCCAAAATACAACATGAAAAGTTCCTATCATTTCTTTTCTCAAAAAATCAGTACTGGGGGACTGGAGTTTAATTCCCAGCAACTACATGGTGGCTTACAACCATCTATGATGAGACCTGGTGCCATCTTCTGGCATGCAGGCAGAACACTGTATACATAATAGATAAAAAATATCTTTAAAAAAAAAATCAGTAGTGGAGATATAGTGTAGATGGGAGACACTACCATAGTTAGCTCTCATAGTTCATGGATATTCTTCACATGCCATCAACATCTTCTCCTCATGGGATATTGCCACAAGCCAACATGCATTTGCTCACCTACAACAGGCTTTGTGGTGTCATCTCAAGCTACCCAGCTTAACCCAAGGCCAAGGGAGGTCATGGATATGTTTGTGTCTGAAGTGATGGCTTCCATGTCTGACAGGCTTTAGACTGCTACTTTGAATGAAGCATCTACCTCTCCAACAGCCATACTTGGCTGCTGAGGGGGGCACAGGCTGGATTAACAATTTCCACATTTGGTATACTTCCTTGCTAGAGACAAATATATATGGATTATTCTGTGGCAAACAGTATTTTCCCTTCTCTGCTCTATAATTTAGACATTCATTGAACTTTTACTCAGGTTTTAAAGCCCTACACTTCAACATGTCATATACAATCAATAAATACATGTTAAACACAAACAAACAAACAAGCAAACAACTGAATAACAAAACAAACAAATAAACAAATGAACAAACAAACAAAGCCATAAGTCTGAGCTACATACTGGAATAAGTGTCTGTGTGGACCCAGACCTACCTTACCTCTCAAACACTGGTGAGAATCAAGCGTTCACATCCTAGGACTGGGCATACTTTAGGCCACCCTCATCCTAGATTTTCTCTGTGGAGCTGAGCAGAGTGAATAAAATTATAACTGTTTTAAAAATGTGTTGGGAATAAAGATTTCAGTGTAAGAATTCAAACAAACTACTTTAATGAGAGCTCTGATTTAAAGTCTGGTCTCCACCACATACTCAGGAAGACACCAATATCCTCATGACTCCTTTCTCTTTCCTCTAAATTAAAGGTACAGTAATCATTCAATATGTTTGGCTCCATCCAAGTAACTATTGGGTATGAAAGAATAATGGAAATTATGGGCATCATTTTGCCTATGTCAAGAATCTTCTGAGAAAAGATAAGTGTAGAACTTTCATACCTCCTGATGGGAAACTGACTGCTGTGGAGTTGCCAGCTGAGCAATTCAGAAACAGAATGTTCCCAATTTTCTAAGAAAGCGCCATATTGATTTCCAAAGTGGTTGTACAAGCTTGCATTCCCACCAGCAGTGGAGGAGAGTTCCCCTAGCTCCACATCCTCTCCAGCATAAGGTGTCTTCAGTGTTTTTGATCTTAGCCATTCTGACAGGCGTAAGGTGGTATCTCAGAGTTGTTTTGATTTGCATTTCCCTGATGATTAGGGATGATGAGCAATTCCTTAAATGTCTTTCAGCCATTTGAGTTTCCTCTGTTGAGAATTCTCTGTTTAGTTCTATAGCCCATTTCTTAATTGGACTGTTGGGCATTTTGATGTCTAATTTCTTGAGTTCCTTATATATTCTGGATATCAGTCCTCTGTCAGATGTGGGGTTGGTGAAGATCTTTTCCCATTCTGTAGGCTGTCGCTTTGCCTTGTTGACCGTATCCTTTGCTCTACAAAAGCTTCTCAGTTTCAAAAGGTCCCATTGATTGATTGTTTCTCTCAGAGTCTGTGCTACTGGTGTTCTATTTAGGAAGTAGTCTCCAATGCCAATGCGTTCAAGACTACTTCCTACTTTCTCTTCTAGCAGGTTCAGAGTAGCTGGATTTATGTTGAGGTCCTTGATCCACTTGGACTTAAGTTTTGTGCACGGTGATAGATATGGATCTATTTGCAGCCTTCTACATGTTGATATCCAGTTTTGCCAGCACCATTTGTTGAAGATGCTTTCTTTTTTCCATTGTGCACTTTTGGCTTCTTTGTCAAAAATTATATGTTCATAGGTGTGCGGATTAATGTCAGGGTCTTCAATTCGATTCCATTGGTCCACATGTCGGTTTCTATGCCAGTACCAAGCTGTTTTTATTACTGTAGCTCTATAGTAGAGCTTGAAGTCAGGGATCGTGATGCCTCCAGAAGTTGTGTTATTGTACAGGATTCCTTTGGCTATCCTGGGTTTTTTGTTTTTCCATATGAATTTGAGTATTATTCTTTCCAGGTCTGTGAAGAATTGTGTTGGTATTTTGATGGGGATTGCATTGAATCTGTAGATTGCTTTTGGTAAGATTGCCATTTTTACTATGTTAGTCCTGCCTATCCATGAGCATGGGAGATCTTTCCATTTTCTGACATCTTCTTCAATTTCTTTTTTCAGGGACTTAAAGTTCTTGTCATATAGGTCCTTCACTTGCTTGGTTAGTGTTACCCCAAGGTATTTTATGTCATTTGTGGCTATAGTAAAGGGTGATGTATCTCTGATTTCCTTCTCCACTTCTTTGTCCATTGTATATAGGAGGGCTACTGATTTTTTTGAGTTGATCTTGTATCCTGCTATGTTGCTGAAGGTGTTTATAAGCTGTATCAGTTCCTTGGTGGAATCTTTGGGGTCGCTCAAGTATACTATCATGTCATCTGCAAATAGGGAAAGCTTGACTTCTTCCTTTCCAATTTGTATTCCCTTAATCTCCTTATGTTGTCTTATTGCTCTGGCTAGAACTTCAAGTACTATATTGAATAAGTATGGGGAGAGTGGACAGCCTTGCCTCGTTCCTGATTTTAGTGGAATCGCTTTGAGTTTCTCTCCATTTAATTTGATGTTGGCTGTTGGCTTGCTGTAAATTGCCTTTATTATGTTTAGGTATGTTCCCTGTATTCCTGATCGCTCTAATACCTTTATCATGAAGGGGTGTTGGATTTTGTCAAATGCCTTTTCTGCATCCAGTGAGATGATCATATGGTTTTTTTCTTTGAGTTTGTTTATATGGTGTATTATATTGACGGACTTTCGTATGTTGAACCACCCTTGCATCCCTGGAATGAATCCTACTTGATCATGGTGGATAATTGTTTTGATGTGTTCTTGGAGTCTGTTTGCCAGTATTTTATTGAGTATTTTTGCATCAATGTTCATGAGGGAGATCGGTCTGTAGTTCTCTTTCTTTGTTGTATCCTTGTTTGGTTTAGGAATTAGGGTAATTGTAGCCTCGTAGAAGGAGTTTGGCAATGTTCCTTCTGTTTCTATTGTGTGGAACAATTTAGAGAGTATTGGTATTAACTCTTCTTTGAAGATCTGGTAGAATTCTGCGCTGAAACCATCTGGTCCTGGGCTTTTTTTGGTTGGGAGACTTTTAATGACTGTTTCTATTTCGTTAGGGGTTATTGGACTAGTTTTCTCCTCATTCTCCTTTCTTCCTTTTTGAGTTTGCTGCAAACTGAGATAGCTCTTAATAGAGATTTTGTAAAAGATCTGGAATACATAAAGTACTGTTTAGCAATAGCACTCACTAAATTGCAAGGCTGAGGGACAGCCATTGACAAAATAGGCTCTTGTTTTCAACTGTCAGAACTTTCAGAATATCAAAGCTGACTATAAATTCTGAACTTTACTATAAAGTCTGACCTATAGAAATGATTTGCATACTTCTTGTCTTGTGAATAGTTTAGCTAAAAAAATCTCTACTAAATGTTAAGAAATCTCTTCTGGATATTTGCTAAGGTAGCCCTATAGAGTTTTCTTATGAACATAAGTTTGTAAGAAGTATAAATAAGTGTATGTTGAATGTGAGTGTAAATGTTGAATGTCTTAATGTTTAATGTAAGTTTGAAAAATGTAAATGTCTATAGTGATTTAAGTTGTAAGAAGTGTAAATACATATAGCAAATAGTCATGCTAGTTGTAAATCTGTTTAGTAAGGTTTATACTAGAATTATGTTGATGTTAATGAACCATAATTTGGAAAAAGCTAAGAAAATCTTTAAGTTTAATGTAATTTATTTGATGCAGTTTCCGTCAAGAGTTTATTGATTTAAAAGGGGCTTGGCAGAGCTAAGGCTTTTACAGACATCTTAAGACCCAGTCCAAAAAAGATATGTCATCTTTATCATCCTCTACTCCTGTAGTGGGAAGTGTGACAGCTATGGAGATTGCTGTGGATGGTTGTAAGCTCAATAGGAACCTGGAACAGAGCTGAGTAATGCTCAGTACTCCTTCCTGCCAGAGGCTCAGAGTCAGGGATGGGCAACTTTCTCTTGATATCTTCCAGCCTAAGACAGAGTGCACTTCATGGGAAGCATATCTCAATGGTGGGTAATGGAAGAAATAATCATGGAGAATGACCCAAGACAGAACTGAATCTATCTGATAGGGCCTGAGGGGCTCTTTAAAAAATTAAGAGGGACCTGTGGGAACCCACAAAAGCTTCCTAGTGAGACCTGAACTTGCTGTACACAAAAGGGCTGCATTAGGGGATGGCTTGAATACATTCATGGTTACTAGGTGTTTGGGATGGTCTGCACTTGGCTGTGCTTGGGGGGAAATCTTTTGCTCCACCCCTTAGCATTCCTTTAAAAGCCATTTAGAAGAGACAGAAGGTCTGGTGGGTTTTGACCCAGCCCCCCCAAGCTATCCTATGTTTCTATTGTCTCTTTCCTCTTTATTTCTATCGACATATTTGTCACTTCTCCCTCTTCAAGAGTACCCTGGGGGAAACAGTGGGAGCTGCTCTCCCTCAGATTTGGAATCAGAAAATTCTATTTCTTCTGGGTCATCAGGGCTGAGGTAAAGATGAACTTAGAGCAGCCATTCACAACTTACTGCTATTAATAATATGTTCATGGGGCAGAATAGAAGGCTCACAAATTAGAAAACTGGCTGCTCATACACAGGGCCTGACTTTGATTACTAGCACCCAAGCACCCACAAGACAGCTCACCACTGTCTGTACCTACAGTTATGGGGATCAGACATTATCTTCTGGTACCTGGTATGCACTTGGTATACTCACTGGCAAAACTTATATACTTAAATTAAATTTAGTTCTTTTTTAAGATAACAGGCACATGAAGAAAACCTTTTTACAATATAGAATCACATACATATCTGTCTCTCATCATTTCTGTATCTGATTCCCTAAGAGGCTAAAAGGATACACCAGATCTCCAGGATCTAGAAACATAAGTAGTTCTGACCAATATGATGTGGATGCTAGGAATAAAACTTGGGTACCCAAGTGGATCAGTACTACTGAGCCAATTCTCCAGGTCCCAAATATGTCATTAGAATGCTAAAGATGAAGATGTCTCACTGCTCCTTCAGTCTCCAATCACTTAAAGGTAAGGAAAGCCCTTTCTAGATATTGGGAAAAGTTCCCTAATTTGAAATAAGTTTTTTTTTGGAATTTCTTGAGACAGATATGTCCACATAGCCATGGTTGCCCTGGAATTCATTATGAGGACCAAGCTGGTCTCAAACTCACAGAGATTGGCTCCAAACAGTCTTTCAATTGCTGGGATTACAGCCAGGCTGGATTCAAGTCCAGCTGAGCTTGTGTTTTTAAATGACCTATCATTGAATCAGAAAATAAATGGATAAAATAAGATTTAAAAAGGGACCATCACTGTTTTGATGAACAGTAATATTTCCTGAAATTCTATGATTTAAATGGACAAATCATTTCATATGTTCTCAATAATTGGGTTATTTTATACATTTTAAATTTCATCCATTTAAAATGTTTGAACTGTGTCTGTGTATACACACATGTGCTATGATGTGTATGTAGCAGGGAAAGGACAACTTACAATTGTCTATTTTCTACTTCCCCTATGTGAGTTCTAGTGATGAAACCTAGGGAGTCATTTGGATGCAAGTGACCTTAATGGCACTTATTCAGGTTTAAAAATTATTTATGTATGTGCTGATGTAGGAGTTTGCATATGCCACTGCCCAAGTGTAGAAATAATAGAAAAACTTGTAGGAGTAATATGGGTTACTCAGAAATAGAACTCAGGTCATCAATTAGTAGCTACAAACTTTAATGAATCAGGGAATTCTCTGGCATTCAATTGTGATTCTGAGAAAGTGTTATAAACAAATGTTTATTCCTCAGAATAAACAAATTAGAAAATGTATGGTCATATAAATATTTTATATGCAAAAAGGATTTATTATTCAAATTGTCCTGATTTTTCTTTAATCTTGCATGAAAATAAGTTTACAATCTGAAAAGAAGACAATAGTTTACTGTTGTAATAGTTCTACTAATCTTATCTGAGCAACAGTGAGATGGCTCAGTGAAAATGGTCTGTGGCTGGAAACCTGATCTTGATTACCATATTATGAGGACAAAAAGTAGAAACCATAAAGCTGTGTTCTATCTCCTCATATCTGCCATGGGTCTACTAACCCATAATTACATTATACATACACCATAAATGTTTGTTACAAAATAAATCTTAGTGCCATTATATTACATCTCTGGATAATTCCCTTAGAAGGTAGTACTTGAAGATGAAATGCCAAGTGGTTAACTAATGGGGACATAGAAAAGCAAGGAAGACCAAATTATGTGTATGTATGTGTATACATGTATGTATGTGTGTGTGTGTGTATATATATATGTGTGTGTGTGTGTGTGTGTGTGTATGTGTGTGTACATATATATGTGTGTATATCTATAAAATATCGAGCTATAATATGAGATAAAGTTGATTGCTGATTATCCTACTTTATTATATATTTTTTTACCAGATAAATGAAAATACTGCTTTGAAGACACACATGAGGCATATAATGTTTCTTATATTCTCTTCTATTAAGCATTTTAATATTAGCATTGTTAAATTGTGTTGACAAAACAGCACATGTTGAGAGTACATCATCTACTCTTGTACTGGTACTCAGGAGGTAGACACATGAAGAGCGTGAGTTCAGATATATCCCTGAATCATTACTGACATCCAAGCCAAGCTGAATAACAAACAACAAAATCTCAAAGGAATTTGTAAAAACATGAAAAACAAAACCAGGAACAACAACCTACTACTATTTCACAGGCATCATTACTTGAAAAGTATGATGAAACAATACCTGATATTTCAATAAACAATGGAACACTTAGATGATGATACCATTCAATACATTGCAGCAGAAAAATACCTATCACTAAGTAAAAGCACAATAGAAGATGAACAAAAACCATAAAAGGAATATAAAGACCACAAAATAAACTAATAATAAACTAAATGGATTTGTGGCACATATAGCACACTTTAGTATCTATCTCAAATGTTTCAAAATAGAAACCACAATGCAATGATATCCAAAATCAGTCTTGTGTGAACATGATAACTTACTTCCTTCAAGGCTACAATGAAAAATAAATGAAACATGATTTATTATCTTGAAGCTAAAAACAACTGTGATGTCCAAATCATTTACATGAATAGGGTTTTTCTATTATATAAGTTTCTACCTATTTTCTGACTTCAAAATGACATAAGTAGACTTTGAAATATTTACATTAGTAGAGACATGGCTGGGCAGTTAAGATATGTTCATTCTTAGGACCAAGGTCCGATTTTTGACAACTCCCAGGATTTCCTGCTACAAGATGACCCAAAGGTTTAAGTTCTCAGGAACAAGCATGCAAACTCCCATACCCACACAACACACACTGACATCACATAATTACAATTAAAACAACTCTTAAACAAACCATTTTTTATTCATGAATGATTTTTTTTTGGAAGCATTCATTCCTGTACACAAGTGGTTGAGGCATCTAATGGCTTACTTACAAAGTTTTTCTTCACCATGAATTGGTTCATGTAACAAAGAGCAACATTTAGGCATGAAGTCTGAGAAATCAATCCTTCTAAGTTGGTGGTTTCATTTGGGAGTATTCAGCAGATGCTGCACTGCTAAAGGAAATATGTCACTGGGGAAAGGCTTTGTGAGTTTATATCCACACACTATTTCCAGTTCCCATTCTGCTTCATGCTGCAGGTTAAGGATGTGAGTTCTTAGCTTCCTGCTTTAGCTGCCATGTCTGACACTTATTGCCATGCCACTTTCATGGTATTCCTGTACCCTTCTGGAACCAAGGGCCAAATTAAACTCATTTATAAGTTATATCACAATGAAAAAGGAGCTAATACAAATTCATAAAAGTTTACACCTGAATCAGTTATTTCATGTAATTGAAGAGAAGTATAGAATCTGAAAGGGTTATGTTATTGTTTAAATTCATAGTGCAAGTGTTAAAGCTCTAGAGGAAAAGGTACTCTGACTATCAGAATCATGCTATATCTACAGCTATGAAAGGAAGGTCTCCTGGATACCTTTAGCTCTGAACAGAAAGATACCCTGACTGTTGGAAGTCAGACTATACCTACAGCTGTGAAGGAAAGATATCCTGGATACCTACTGCTGTGAGGAGAAAGGTATTATTTCATCTAAGTTCCAGGCCAAAATATTACTTCTCTGCTTCATTCAAGTAAAGGAGAAACTGCTGCAGAAATGCAGCAGTCTCTGGTGAAAAGCTGTTACTTCTGCTTTGCTCCTTTAAGGGAATTTTCTAACCGAGGTGTCCATTGTTTCTCTGCTCCAATGTAATACTGAGTTTCTGATCTGCTCCAGTGAAAGGTCTTCACCCAAAACTTATTTAACAGATTTATTTGAGAGGAAGGAATTTAGGAGAGTGACTGCCTCTGCCAGGGTAGTAAAAGGTAGCTGCCAACTGAACAGGCACAGGGCTTGAACAAGCTCAAAGATTGGCTGGATTTCATGCTCAGGGATTGGTTGGTATCAAGCTCAGGGAATGGTTGGTTTTGTGCTTAGTTGGTCAAAGGTAGAGTATGTTTCTTTGGCTCTGGTATCAGGTCCAAAGTGTACTTCTTTCACTGGCCACTTTTAACATTTTGGGTTTGGTTTCAGGGTCAGGGTGTTTCTATCACTGGCTCTTGATTCAGGGACAAAGTGTGTTTCTTTGACTCTAGTTTCAGGGTCAGAGTATGGTTTTGGAACTGATTTCAGGGCCAAAGAGTGTCTTTCACTGGCTCTGTTTTCATGGTCAGTGTGTTTGTGTGGCTGGCTCTTTTACCCTATACATAGCCTTCATAAAAAAACATAAATTTATTTTTTTCCATGAGTTTGCTGGTGCAAACAATATAAAAAAGGACACCATAATTATTGCACAGATTGTTAACACTGTCAAATATTTTTCTACAAAATATGCACTCCTGTGTAACTAATTATAAGTGTGTTGGATAAAGATCTTACCAAATACTTTATAATAAGATGCCCTCAGTATCTTTTTCAGATAGCTGAAGACTACTGTAATATGGAAAGGCTTTAACAGATTGATTGCACATAGAAAGATTTACTCCTATATAAAGTGCAAAACTTTACCACTATAACTATATTTATAGGATTTTTTTGCAGCATGATTTTTTCTCATGATTTTGAAGATTACTCATACATGCAAAGGCTTTACCACACTGTTTACATTCATATGGTTTCTCTCCAGTATGTGTTCGTTTATGCCTTTGAAGATGACTGTGTTGTGCAAAGGCTTTATCACACTGATTACATTCATAGGGTTTCTCTCCAGTATGTGTTCTTTCATGTGTTTGATGAGTACTGAATTGTGCAAAGGCCTTACCACACTGATTACATTTATAGGGTTTCTCTCCAGTATGTGTTCTTTCATGCATTTTAAGAGCACTCATATAGGCAAAGGCTTTAGCACACTGATTACATTCATAGGGTTTCTCTCCAGTATGTGTTCTTTGATGCATTTGAAGACCTTTGTGACATGCAAAGGCTTTATCACATTGATTACATTCATAGGGTTTTTCTCCAGTATGTGTTCTTTGATGCATTTGAAGACTTTTGTGACATGCAAAGGTTTTATCACATTGATTACATTCATAAGGTTTCTCTCCAGTATGTATTCTTTTATGAATCTGAAGAGCACTGACATATGCATAGGCTTTACCACACTGATTACATTCATAGGGTTTCTCTCCAGTATGGACTCTTTTATGTGTCTGAAGATGACCACGAGATGCAAAGGCTTTACCACACTCATTACATTCATAGGGTTTCTCTCCAGTATGTATTCTTTGATGTATTTGAAGATGACTGGGGCATACAAAGGTTTTACCACATGCATTACATTCATAGCTTATCTCTCCAGTATGTGTTCTTTTATGCATTTGAAGATGACTGTGACATTCAAAGGCTTCACCACACTGCTTACATCCATAGGGTTTCACACCAGGATGTTTTTTTTGATGCCTTTGAAGATGACTGTGTCGTGCAAAGGCTTTATCACAGTGATTACATTTATAGGGTTTCTCTCCGGTATGTGTTCTTTTATGCACATTAAGATTACTGACATATGCAAAGGCTTTACCACACTGATTACATTCAAAGGGTTTCTCTCCGGTGTGTGTTCTTTGATGTATTTGAAGAAGATTGAATTGTGCAAAGGCTTTATCACACTGATTACATTCATAGGGTTTCTTTCCAGTATGTGTTCTTTGATGCATTTGAAGACTTTTGTAACATGGAAAGGTTTTATCATATTGATTACATTCATAGGGATTCTCTCTAGTATGTGCTTTTTCATGCATTTGAAGAGTACTGAGATGTTCAAAAGCCTTAATACATTGAGTATATATTGAAAGTTTCTCTCCAGTTTGACTTCTTTCATGCCTGCAAGGATAATGGCACATGTAAAAGCATTTTCACATTCAAAACAGTTTAATCTTTATATCTGTATGGATTAATTTTATAATTTGGTTCAATTGTAAAGAGGAATTAGATCTTAAGGTTTTATCACTGTGTTCACACTCATGTTGTTCCCCTGCATCTTTGAAGATACCTGTGATGGTAAGATCCTTTATTTCATGGCTCACATTTACAGTATCTTTTTTCTATATGAGATATTCACATATTTGAAGAGAACTGGAAAAAATCAGAGCTTTAACACCTTTATTGCATTAATAAATTTTCCTATACTGTGAGTCATACTACATTTGCTAAATGAACTAGGACAAACAGAAGTTTTTACACAGTCCTAGTACTCATAGGAATTATCTGCAGTATGAGTATGATGATGCATTAACAATGAACCTGGAAAACCAATTACTTGTATATTTGAATCAAATTCAACAATTATACACAATGTGGGGATTGCTGCATATCTTCTAATTGTTCTGAGGGAGAGGTATGTCATGTCTTTCCATAGCCCTATGCTCATTTGACTTGTATTCAGAGTGACATATGATATATATAGTAAAGGAAGAATAACCAATAAAAGTTATCCACATTCAATTCACACAGTTTTTTCATAACAACTGCCTTTTGATTCTTGACTCTAACTGCCCCCTCACTAAACAGCACAATCACAACAAGTATATGAGTTACACTAGCTTTACTATGGACTATTTTATTATTAGAAAGCTTTGAAGATACACTAATCATCTATTCACTGTGTATGCCTTTTGTAATATGAATTGTATGAAATAAATGTATCGACAGTTTTATAGCATAGCTTTCATAGTGCTATGATTCATATAGTGATATCAGTTAAGGCATTGTTTTCTTGACTTCTTTCTTAAAAGAATGCCTTGCAAATGAAATTCACCTACCTGAAATTGAGGTATAAGGTTTTGTGAGAATTTAATAATTATCAATGCACTTTAAGCTATGCTTATTTATACAGTTGCTTTTGTATAAAACATTATAATTTCTTCAGAGGCACATTTGTATCAGCTTGGACATGAAAATTACCTTTCATATCTTCTAGAACTTTGACAATGTTCTTCAATATTATGGTCTTCCCAACTGAATCCTAAAATACAGTACCAGAAAAATGTATATTATATCATTGAAAACTGCAAAAATATCAGTTAATATCTTCAGTGAACCTTAAATATGCCTGATTTATTCAGCTCATTCTTGTTCTTTCTCAATAAAATTACAGAAGGGCATCAATAACCAAGGAACAGTTGTCACCTTATTTTAAATCATAGAGAATATTCAGTGTTACCTATAGTAAGAAGGTTCCAATAGGTCTCCAGCATCACATCTTTGTAGAGATTCTTCTGGGAAAGATCCAGCAAAGTCCACTCTTCCCAAGTGAAGTTGATATGCACATCATTATAGGTCACTCCATTCTAAAATATCCCATACATATGTACAAAGTATGATACTGAAATTGTTAATGTATACTTCATTAATAATATAATCATATAATTCTTGTGATCCCCACACTTATTTCCTATAATAGCCATTATAATGTAATCAGCAAATCAATTTAGAAGGAAACTGAATAGGAAGTTCACCTCTGTCATTTCTGTACCCTTTGAATGGGATATCATCTTGCAAGAGAAATACCTAATAGCAAACATAGAGAGACAAGTAAACAGATCAACAGTACAGAGTATACATGAGAGAAGTTTATGAACAATTATTACAAAAAAAGAAAAATAAGATGGTCAAACTAGGTGTATTAGCTCACACATTTAATGCCAGCACTCGGAAGGCAGAGGCAGGTGCCTCTGAGTTGAAAGAAGTAGGGTAGGCAAGGGAGAAGGGAAAGAGATAAATAAAACAAAAGATCTTTTGAAAAAGACACAGACATTTACTACACTTTAATATCACAAAAATACACTCACACAGAGAGACACAAACACACACATAGAAAGGGGAAGAGAGAGAGAGAGAGAGAGAGAGAGAGAGAGAGAGAGAGAGAGAGACTTAAAATGGAATTATTCTGAAACAGAACAAAAATGCTCCTACTAGACACCAGAGGTAAACAAATAAAACTTCTGTGCCCTTTATAAGTTACTTCTTTGGAGTTATTGCTAATTAGGTCCCCCAAATTCCCCAAACATTACATTGTATTGCTATTGCTCTTGGTTATCCCCAAAGACACCATATGTTTGAGTCACAGTGCATGCATGGCAAAGTCGAAGTGGTAAAGAAGCAGAAGCTTTATCCATACTGACTTGTTTTCATAGTGATGGAAGGTGCTATGCAAGCTACTGGGGGAGACAAATAATCAGTCATGTCCAACTACAAACACTTCAAGCTACAATAGTAACTAGCCTGGCAAGAACTGTTTACTGGTGCAATAGTAGTACAAATATCATAGGAGTAAGCAACCACTCCCTGACTATATCCAAGTCCCTCTCCACAAGATGAAAAAAATGCCTGGCACCATTATCAGACTAAGAACTTAAGAATAGAAAGTTCATGGGCCTTAGAGATGAATGCATTACTATTATGCTGCTAAGTGGACACGGAATTAAACCTCCCATTATATCCATAGGTCAATGGGCCTCCCATCCCTCAACTTACATGCTTCTAATTGAAGTAGATTGTAATTGACATGGTGATATATATCTGGCCAAGGTGCAAAGGATAAGTGACTAGGAATGCTCAGTGTTAAAGCAACATATATAGCTCAATCCCCTCCTAAGTCTCAGGGATCATTGTGAACGATGTGGCAGGAAGAGCATAAAAGGCAGAGGTGTGATCTGTTCTCCCAGACCAAATCTCTTAAGGCTTGTCCCTATTGTTTCAACAGATCACCAGCTGAAGCCTCACTTTCTCCTGCCCTCCTGTGGATCTTACAGACCATCCTCTCCAACCCTCCTTCCCCCAAACCTTTGCTACAGCCCAGCCACCAACACCAGCAGGCATTCCCTATGAACACAAGCAGAGCAGACCAATAAATCAGGCAACATGCAGCCATCACACTATGGAAAAACCCCAAGAGGGAACAAAAACCAAAGAATATAACACCCATGCAACTTAACAAACCCAGAAATCAAGACCTGGATGCCTAGACGATAGGATAAAAACATACTCAATAACAGCCAGGGAAATAAGTCTCCACCAGAATCCAGCTATCCTAGCACAGCAGGCCCTGGATATTCCAACATTGCCAAAGAACAAGAAAAAGGCCTTAACACCAACTATATGAAGACAATAGAGGTCCTTAAAGAGGAATTAATAAATCCCTTAAAGAAAGTGAGGAAAACATAAACAAACAATTGGAGGAAATGAATCAAACCTTTAAATAAAGCCAAGAAAAAGGAAACAAACAGTTGAAAGAAATGAATAATACTGTTCAAAACCTGAAAATAGAAACATAAGCAACAAAGAATATTGTTGATTGTTTTTGCTCTTTTGGGAGGCCTACCACCCAGCTCCCAAATAAATCACACATGGAGACTTATTCTTACTTGTAAATGCCTGGCCTTAGCTTGGCTTATTTCTTGTCAGCTTTTCTTAACTTAAATTATCACATCTACCATTTGCCTCTCGGCTATTACCATTCTCTTCTGCATATCTCACTTTCACCTTTATACTCCATGGGTGGCTGTTTGACTGGGTGGCTGGCCCCTGGTGTCCTCCTCCTTCTCTGGCTCCTTGATCTTTTCTTCCTTTTCCCTTTCTCCTTCTATTTATACTCTCTGCCTGCCAGCTCTGCCTTTTCTTTCTCCTGCCTTGCTATTGGCTCTTTAGCTCTTTCTTAAGCCATCAGGTATTTTAGACAGGCACAGTAACACAGCTTCACAGAGTTAAACAAATGCAGTATAAACAAAAAGTAATGCACCTTAAAATAATATTCTCCAACATTTCCCCTTTGTTGTCTAAATAAAAAGAAAGGTTCTAACTTTAACATAGTAAAACTATATACAACAAAATAGTCATCAAGTAAGAACTACAGTTATAATATTCTGTGCATTTGTAGTTGTTAGAATATTCAGAGAAAATAATGCATTATCTATCCTATCTTAGTGAATACAAACTTTCACACCTAATTTACTTTCTATCATGACTAATGAAAACTGTAACTATAACTATCTGGTGTTCAACTCCATCAAAGACCCAAAAGGATGTATTATTATCTAACAACAGAGGTATTTAGCTGCCTGGACAACCACCCAAAGTTTCTCTGCAATTATTGGGGCATCCATCTTCAGCCTACAGGCACAGAATATCTGGCAAACTTTTTAGTGAAACATAATATTTGAAGGACTGTCTGCCTTGTATTGGCAAATATTACAGTCATTTTCTTCTGTGTTCTGCAGAATATCCAGCAGTTTCTTCTGTGAAGCAAGAATTTTGAAGGACTGTCCAGGCCTTAGCCTGGCTTGTTTCTTGTCAGCTTTTTTTTTTTTTTTTTTTTTTGACATAGGGCTTCTCTGTATAGCAGCTCTGGCATTCCTGGAACTTATTCTGTAGCCCAGGTGGCCTTGAACTCACAGAGATCCACATGCCTCTGCCTCCCAAGTGCTGGAATTAAAGGCATGCACCCCATAGCCTGGCTGCCAGCTTTTCTTAAATTAAATTATCCCATCTCTCTCTCTCTCTCTCTCTCTCCTCCTAATAAAGCTCTAGAAGGTACCACTGGGTTCTGTCATGACTGTGACCTTTCTGCCACCAACCAAACCAATGCTGTATACCCTTTCAGTGGTGGCATGATATCAGATAGGAAATTCTGCACACATCGGCGTCTGGGGCCAAGTGTTGTTGGAAACCTATACCAAGGACCTGCCCAGCTGCCGCCACCACCGCCACCACCGCCACCACCACAGTCCTGCAATTGCCTCTGCAGCCACATCCTACCCGCCGTGTCCAGCTGCTTCTGCCACAGCAGCTGCACTGTGTGATTGGTGAGTCCTCTGCCATTCCCCACAGCTGCAGCCTGACCTATATTCTTCGTGATGGACACCCCAGGGGTGGTCCTCGGCTGTGTACCAGGACACATTCTATCTTGACTAAGTATAGAATATGCTGTCCGGCCCCTGGGGGGTCAGCCCTTATTCATAACATGACGGCAGTTTGGGGTAACCTATGCTGATTCATAGATCTTTCTCCTTGCCTTAGGGATGCCTGAGATTAGAGTCTGATCCCGGTTTGTTATTTTAATTTTTTATTTTTCTCTCGGCTGCAGCCATGGGAAAAAGGGGCAGATACCATTAAATCTGGCCACATAACAGCTTCACAGGAACTTCGCCAGCAAATGGGCAAATAAAAAGAGTTACTTTATCCCCCAAGACTTCTGCTAAAGCTCTGAACCCTTCTCCCTCCCCATTTCTGATGTTTTCTTTTTTCACTGCCATGTGCAACCATTTCTGTCTGTCTGACTTCCACCTTCCACTCTCCGGCAGTGGGAGGGCTCAAGTGGGCGGGCTCTGTACTGTTGTATGGGCCCTTCTGCTGACTCTCACTTTAACACTCCTCCCACTCATTCTCAAGCTGCCATGAGAGGCACAGATGGGTCTGGAATCGGCTAAGATCCATGCAAATAAGTTTACAGTAGTCAGGATGGCTCTTAAACCAGAAATCAGCTTATAGCCTCAGGCAAGTCTTCCAAAAGGATCAGTTTATAGTCTGCCTTCTGGCAGATCTTCCAAAAAGCTGTCCCTAAGCCAGCAATCATAAAGGAAATAAAAAATTCAAGACATGGAGTAAAATCCATCTCTTGTTCCCCAGACCTTCCTGACTAAAACTTAAGCATCTGGAGAACAAGGCTCCTGACACCACAGGCAAAAGGGTCAACTGTGGCATTTAAGGTGTACCAGGGAAGAGATCAAAGCCTGAAAACAAAACTGCCAAGTGCTGGCACTCGCTGACTCCTGAAAGCTGTTGGGTCCCTGTTATCAGTGAGGAAAACAGCCACGGGCTAGTGAGTGTCCTGCCAGGCCATCAACAACCTTGTTGAAAGTGCTGCCTAGAAAGACAACAGGTCAGCTGACTGCCCCCAGGCACCAAGATGCATGGGAATATCAAGCTAAGACCTCCAGCAGACCTAGGCTTGGCTACAGGCTTGCAGGGAACCCAGAATGCAGCAGGGAAGCAAATCCATTTCTATCCTTCTGGACACCAAAGCCACTGACTCAGTCCTGGGTGTTTGGGGGTGTCATCTCTCCTCGTTTCCCTATTGTTGGGGTAGGGAGGACAGCCTTACCCACCTCACCAGATTTAATTGCACTTTCAGACTTACTTAATGGGAAAAGATTTCCAGCTAAGATAGGAGCTTCCATGTGCCTCACTCCAGACTCACCCACCTGTGCTTACAGAGTCCTGATCTTTGTCTTGTCCCTAATTCCAAAGAAATAAGTTCTCATGCACCACAAGCTTTTCTCTTCCCAGTTCCCTGTTCTAACTCACTGTTCAGCTAATGGTAAAGGACTACCACAGAACCAGAGTCCAGAGATCATCAAGTAAGAAACTGTAACAGCTAAAAGGTATTTAGACCCCCAGACCCAAAAGCGTCTAGGCTCTACAAAAACAGACTTTAATCTGGGCTCTACAAAAACAGAATTTAATATAAACATCTATTACTGTGAAATGCTTTTAACAATTGATCACCTGTCTCCTGGATGCCAAACTAGTAAAGGAAACAACTGCCTTAAAATAATCTGTCTCTGATAAAGTTTAACATGTTCGAATCTCTCTGTCTCTCCCATTAACACTAACCAATATAAGCAGAGTATTAAACACCACATATGGTCACTAATCTTCTCATGGTTGCTTCTTAACATGTTTCAAAACTTTTCCCAAGCTCCAGAAACCAGCTTAAATCCATCAGGACAGGTTGGACCTACTTCAGGCTTTTCCTGTCTCACCAGCATCCTGTCAGATACAAAAGCAGCCAGAGTGCCAAGGCAAGAAAGGTGCATGGCTCCAGGATGGACAGCCCATCATCCAACAACACCTGTCTACCTTGGAAGACCCCCCTCCCTGTTCCCCTCAAGAGCCAACCAACATCCACCAGTCAGCTGGAATCAGTTTTTGAGAGAAACAACTCCCCTATTCATTCCTATTTACTTGCTTTTTTTTTTTAATAATAAGCAAAAGTCTGCAATGTAAGGATTCTGTATATGTGCAGCTTGGGGTCTTGTCTGGCACCTTATTATGTCATCAGCAGGTGACTGCATCCCAGCCTAAAAGCTGGACATGCACCGCCATGCGTTCTCTCAGTCTCTCTCTCTCCACGCCCCCCTCTGCATCTCTCGGTCTCAGTCTCTCAGTCTCTCTCTCTCTCTCTCTCTCTCTCTCTCTCTCTCTCTCTCTCTCTTTCTCTCTTTCTCTCTCTCTCCTAATAGAGCTCTAAAAGATAACCCTGGGTTCTGTCGTGACTGTGACCTTTCCACCGCCGACCAAACCAGCACTGCCGTAGTATCCAGCACCAACCAAACCAGCGCTGTATAGCCTTTCACCACCCTCTCAAGTCCCGTATACACCCTCAAAGCAGTCTAAATCCAGAATTGTATTTTACTCTTAGTTCTGGGAGTGTTTCCACAATGATGGTCTACGTATATACTTTGCTAAAAGTACATAAATATAAGTGTAAAGGTATATACTTTGATATGAATATCACTACATTATTATTACTTTTTATATTTTGCTTACATTTTATCATAAAGATACAGAGCAGCAACAAAATATACCTCTGGAAATAGTAGCTTAAGAGCCTTTAAGTTAAAAAAAAGTGGCATTAATATATCATATGTATATATACTATAATTGCTCTAAGTATGTAATGACCAATGTACATTATTCAAACAGAGATCTTAGATTTGATGAGCAAAGTGAGAAGCAAATGTGGTACACTTAATGTTACTGCACACCAGAAAGAAATATTGCTGCTTTCAACTAACACACAGAAATTGAACCCATTCTCCTAAAAAATATTTAAGTATCTACACAATGACTGATAGAACAATGTGATTAGAGAGAACAATAATAGTAAAATTATGTTATAAGTAATAATTTTAAAACAGCTTGATTCTAATGACCTTAAGGATATTTGTAGGTACACATGATCACCAGGACATTATACATGAGTACACAAATAGTAAAACTCAGAAGCAATCTACGTGGTTGCATATAGTAGAACTGAATGAAAGTTATGCTGAACTGCATTAAGACCTAGAATGGCAGGCAAACCTATGTATGCCTAATGTATTAAGGATAGACATGCAAGATCATCTAAGTTAGATCCTTAGACACATATGCAAATTAGCCCTCGCAAATAAAAGTAATAAAAAAATATGAAGGATAAGGAGTTGCCTCAGACAATAAAGGCTGTTGCAACCAAGGCTAAAGACTAGTTTGATTCACAAGACCCATATGTTAGAAGAAAACAAATTCCCTCTGGCCTTCACAAAAGCACTGTGGAATCTGTGTGTGCAAACAGTAGAATACTGAAAACATGTGATTAACTTAACAAGACAAGTAGTGCTGTGGGATATCTTCTTGGAAACTGTGAATATGTGTTGCTCTGATTGGTTGATAAATAAAGCTGTTTGGCCAATGGCAAAGAAGAATAAGGTTAGGTAGTAGATTCAAACTGAAGAGACAGAGGAAGAAAGGGAAGTCAGGAGAGACACTGAAAGTCACCACCAGGAGAAGCAAGATGTGAAAGTACCAGTAAGCCACAAAGCCACACTGTAAGACATAGAATAACAGGAATGGGTTGAATTAGGTTATAAGATCTAGTTAATAATGTGTCTGAGCCATAGGTCATACAGTTTGTAATTAATATAAGCCTCTGGGTGATTAATTTATTAAGCAGATGTGGGACTGCAGGGGCTGGGTGGGATCAGAGAAACTTCCAACTACAAAATAGTGTGCTTTTGTACTTTTATTCCCCTAATGAAAGGGCATTTTCTGGGATGCTATAGGCATTACTCCTGGCTAACATTTCCTCCATTAATTTACACTCAATCATTCCTACTAAGTCTATTAACATAAATGGCTCTTCTGAATCTTAGTCTCTAAGACTTCTCAGCCCACTTAAGTTCCAAAATTCAACTTGCCCTCTAGCAACAAAAACCAGTCATATTAATGAACTCCTAGACATTTTCACTTCTCATTATTTCTAATCTTTAATTTTTTTATTTTGCATGTGTATTCATATGAAGGTACACATGTGTATATGGGGTGTAATGTTCATAAGGGTGCAAGAGGACAATTTTGGGTGTTATTTCTCTGGGGTCATCCTGAGATTTGATTTAGGAATAAAGATCAAAGTGTATGATACCTGAAGTAGATCATACCTACATCCAGAGCACCTTTCTCTGTTTATACCTCTGAACAAAATCATCAAGCTTGGTTAAAAGCCAAACTTAAGAAAAGGCAAAAATACTACCTGCATTCATAAGCAAATATTGTAAATCTTGGGAAGAGGATCAAGTTATTTGAAAAGAGTAATGCTAAAAGATAAACTAATTGTGAGGGTTTATTTATTTATTTAGTTTGTATGTTACATTATTTGATTTTATTTTCACCACATAACCTAGGCTAGCTCTTAACTCATGGTCCTTGTCCTGCTTGGCTTTTCCTCAACATGACATAAACTAGGATTATTTTGGAAGAGGAACTTCAATTATAGGGTATTTCCTTGATTAATGATTTATGAAGGGTGGTCCAGACCACTGTGGAGCTGTACTATTCCTGGGCAACTGGTACAGCAGTGTGTAAGAAAGCAAACATAATTTTTAGATGCCTGTTTCTTTCCTAATGAGAGAAAGAGAGACAGTGAAAAATCGGGGGAAGACTTGGATGGGAGGGGAAGATCAAGGAGGAACTGGGGACAAGGGAATTATAATCAATTGCATGAAAAATCTATTTTCAATAGAAAAAGTAAAGAAAAGAATAAAGAAAGACAACTGATGAAGCCAGGAAGAACAAGCCAATAAGCAGTATTCCTACAGGGTCCTTATTTCAGTTCCTGTCTTTAGGCTTCTGCCTTGAGTTCCTGATTAACTTTGCTGCATGATGGACTGTGAACTGAACCTGTAAGCCAAATAAACCCTTTCCTTTCCAAGAATTAAGTGAACTCAGTGATTCTAAAAGCATCCTGTGAAGTGGAGAAGAGGAAACAAAAAGAGGCAGGGGCACAGAAGGGGCGGGAAAAAGGGATGGATTTGGTCAAGATACAATATACTCATGTATGAAATCCTAAACTAAATAAAGGGTGGCTAATGTATGGCCAACAAACCAAAACAGTTAATAACCCTGAATTTCTCAACATGATTTTGGTCAATTGTGAGCCTAGGTAGAAGATAAGCAACTGCAACATGAAACATCACCCTAGCACCTATAAATTAAATGAATGCTTCTTAAACCCAGAACTGTTTGTTTTTTTTTAAAGCTGCACAGGAAAGTACTGGTAAGCTGACAGTGTGCTGATTGTTGAGAAGTGAGCATTATTACAAAATTATTATTCAAAACAGGAGTTGAAAACCATAAACTCATGACAGTAAGAATGTTGACACCAGTTCTTAAAATATTTCATTTTCCTTCATAAGAAACCTTTTTACAGCCTCTAACATTCATTCAAATGTAGCCTAATTCCTTTATCACTAAGGACAGGTCTAACTACTGAAATCAGTGAACTCAATGAAAATATTGTGAAATAGAAGGCAACTTGGTTTACTATGTTTCAAGTGAAAATCAGATGTGACTAAAGAGATAGTAACTTATCTGCCAAGTGGCTTTGCAACATAAATCAGTCTCCAAGACTTTTAAACACTGAGTCATTACTGAATGAGAAGAGCTTTGATGCTTTCAATTGTGCTTGTTTACTTTCAAAAGTCAATTTATTGTGAAAATGTGCGAAAGTCAATGTTTGCTCATGTAGTATTGGTATTTTCATTTTTATTCTTACTCAAAGGGACTCACAGTTAACATTAGTCACTTCAGGAATACAATCCAAACAAGATAAACCACTGGTTTAAATTAAAATAGTGATTCTCAAGAATGAACATTATAGAACACAATTATGTCAATATTTTTAGGAATAGACAATTTACAGTAACAATCTCTGATTACCAGAAGCCTGTAGTAGAGTATTTAAACCACACATGAAAATCAAAAATTGCTCTTAATACACTCTAGTAGGGGCTTGGGATGTAGCTCACCTTGTTGGTAGAGTGTTTGCCCTGTGGTCATGTTACCAACAACATGTGTAACAGCTGTGGTAGTGGTGTACATTTGTAATCCCAGCACTTCTTGAGACAGAGAAGAAGGATCAGAAGTTCAAGAATTCAAATGAGGTGAAGGTCAATCTGGGCTACCTGAGAGCCTATCTCAAAAAACTAAACTAAACAAACAATAGCAATAACGTCAAACAGGGACAAGATCAAACAGATTTCCTATAATGGGGGCAAAAAACTGGGGGATAGGAAGCAAAGGCTCAGCAATTAAGAGTACTGGTTACTTTTCTTGGGGACCTGGGTTTGATTTCCAGCATCCACATAGAAACTCACAACTGTCTTTAATTCCAGTTGCGGGAATCTGACATCCACTTTTGGCCTCCATAGGTACCAGAAATGCAAGTGCTACACAGACATACATATAGGCAGAATACAAGCATAGAGAACTTTAAACAAAAGTTACTACCTTCAAGTATGAAATTTCCTAAGGAAAAAAGTATGGCAGAAGTGGCTACATAATGGTTTGGATTATAAACATAATGAGGCAATAGTATAAAAACAAGCACCAAGATTGCATATGTAGTTTCACTCCGCTGAATTACAGACAAGAGAACCCTTGGATTCTGACTATGCTTAATCTCTTGTCACCTCATTCTCAACCCCAGACCCCTAAATTCACAGCAAACCCCAAGCTTATCCTAAAAGGCAAGCTGGCTAAGCAGGAATTATGCTTTGACAAAGCAAGGCACTGAATGTCCCTATAAGGAACATGATCTGTTCTCAGAGGCCTAGAGGAACATACTCTGGGACTGCAGGAAAACTTTATTCCTTAATTTGTATTTGTTTGGACCTTCCTGGTACATTGTTACTGTTACAGAGAAATAATAATAGTGACATTTAAACACACATGTCTCCATACTTCCATAGGACTGAAAATGTATTTAAATAATCTGAACTCAAAATCCTAACTCCCAACTGAAGAATAGGGAATGTCTATCCCAATGATTGCCTACCTATAAGCAAGAGCTATGTTTGTTAGCAGAATTCACATTTGCTGCAATATACAATCATTAATTTAGACATATATTACGAGAGTAAATAACTGGAAGATAAGTGATATTTTACTGGGCACACACTTGTAATCTCAGCTCTTGGAAGTGAGACCAGCCTGGTCTACATAGATGAATTATGGGAAAGCTACCCAGAAAATCTAGCTCAAATGTGTTGATTAATTCATTAATTCAATTTTTAAAGACAGGGCAAATGCAATTATCTAAAACATTTTTTAGGGTTTGTGACAAAAAGAAAGACACTTCCTTATACTTAAACAGTCTCAATACTACTCACAAGGAAAGCATGAGTCTTTGTTCAAAGAATACATGAAATAAAAAAGCCTTAAAACCTAAGAAATTGGACTGGAAAGATGGCTCAGCAGTTAAGAGTACTGGCTGCTCTTCCAAAGGTCCTGAGTTCAATACCCAGCAACCGCATGGTGGCTCACAACCATCTGTAATGAGATCTGGTGCCCTCTTCTGCCCTTCAGGCAAACATGTAGCCAGAACACTGCATACATTAATAAATAAATAAATCTTGAAAAAAAAAACTAAGAAATTAAGTCATAAAACACCACAATTATCCTACTATGAGAAAACCCACAGACGAAGTAAAAACTAATATAAAAGATTTATTGCCGGGCCTTTAATCCCAGCACTCAGGAGGCAGAGCCAGGCGGATCTCTGTGAGTTCGAGGCCAGCCTGGGCTACCAAGTGAGTTTCAGGAAAGGTGCAAAGCTACACAGAGAAACCCTGTCTCGAAAAAACAAAAAAAAAGATTTATTAAGCAAAGGGCTTGATCTATTTACTGAAATCATATCAAAGAGAAAACATTTTCACATATCAAGCAAGTATTTCTAAGGAAGGCAGTAGTTTAATAATAGAGCAACTGCCTAGCATGAGCCCTGCCTAGGTTTCACTCCAAGATGAAAATTATCCAGAATAATGGGGATCTAAGCAAAAATAACATAATTGTAAAGGAAGTAAGCTTTTTAAAAGGAAAGCTGAGCAATAATGATTATTTAGAACTAATTTGTGTATACATGGGCCCAAAATGACAAAAAGCAAACAGAAATCACACAGATTTGAATAAAAAACAAGATTATTCTTCAACTCTGAAGCAAAATTTATGCAGTGTGAAAAATAAGCAACATTTTCATATTTTACATGTTTAAATCATGAGCTGGACAGTGGCTTGTGTGGGGCTAAGAGCATCAAGACAAGGTCATCCTCAGGTGAGTAGGGAATTCAAAGTCACCTTGGTCTACTAATGACCAGATCACAAAATAAGTAAGTCTGGCCAAAAATTTTTAGCCCACATGTGTTTTTCTACTTTTTCAAAGCACAACTAACATTGACATTTAGTGATCATGTAAAAAAGATCTCAACCAGGTGTGTTGGCACATACTTTAATCTCATGGCTCTGGAGTCAGAGGCAAGAAGACCTCTGAGTTAGCCTGCTCTACTCAACAATGCCAGGCTCACCAAGAATACATATTGAGACTATTTCAAAGAAACTAAAATAAAAGCCAGAATGCTGGTGTAAACCTTAATTCCAGCACTTGGGAGTCAGATGCAGGAGGGGCTGTCTGTGACTTCAAGGATAGCCTGGTCTACATGCAAGTTCCAGGACAGCCAGGACTACATATAAAGAATGTTTCAAAAAACCAAACTGAATCAAAACAAGGTCTACTTTTATTACACCAAAATATTAAAGTCCTTTATTACTTAATCCTAAAGAGTCTTTAAAATTTCAGTGTCTCCAATAGTCACAGCCTTTTATGGTACTGATAAAGATTAAAATGATTCTTCAAAACTAATATTAAATGCAAAAATATTTTATTCATCCTCTCCTAATAGTAGTCAAAGTATTCCAAGTATCATAATTTGCAAATATTTATTTTATGGCTAGCACAAAAGACTAGTTCTATGAGGTCAGAACTTTTCAGAACATGCTGTTACAGCATACAAATAAAAATTAACAAATTGAAGAAAAAAATCCAATCCTGTATAAATTTATTCAACACACATATCCTAAATGTTATTTAAATACTAATACTGTTTCTGAAAGTTTTTTGTAGGTATATATGTGTTTGTGTGTGTGTGTGTGTGCTGATGTGATGTGTGTGTATCTGTGTGTATGTATATGGTGGTATTTTATTTGTACTGAAATGTGATTTTAATTGTATGTTAATAAATAAAGTTGCCTGGGGGTCAGAGCTATTAGAGACATAGCAAGAGCATGGCGGTGGTGGCTCACGTCTTTAATCTTAGCACTCAGGAGACAGAGGCAAGCAGATCTCTGAGTTCGAGGTCAAAATTTACAAGATTAATATATATAGATATATAGATATATATACATTTTAAACGTTGTTAAGATATGAATGGTCATATAGAGTACTAACTAATTCTAGAAAAAAGGCTTCAATTAGCTGCATATATATGTCTTTATGTTCGAGTCTCTTATCAGTTTTTTGCAGGAAATCACGGCCAGGCCTAACATCAACTGAAGTCTCCAGGAAGAAGATGGGGCCCCACAACAACAACAATTCCACATGGACAATAATAATATCACTAAGCTGAGAAACATCATCTACAGATCAGCTTTGAACTACAAGGTGCTCAGAGCAATTTTGAGATGACTAGCTGAGATGATCCAGTCTCAAAGACTACTTGAATAAGGACTTGGGATAAACCCTGAACTTTGGCATTATACACAGACTGGATAATGAAGAATATAGTTACCTTTCCTAGAATTTGACAATTAACCTAAAATTTTTCTTTCAGGATAAAGATAACTTCACCCATACCCAGCAGGAAGCAATTTTAAGAATACCACGCCCACATTCCCAAAGAGGTGGTGTGGGGTGGGTGGTTTTTTGGTCTTTTTAATGGGTTTTGGTTCTGGGATAATTCTCATTGTTTAGGGGGGTTGGTTACAAGTTGTTGTCAAGTGTTAGGAGAAAGGCTAAGCAAAGGAGATTAGATTTAAGGCTCTTGTTTAAAAAAAAGTGAGAAAGAAAGAAAAGAAAAGAAAAGAAAAGAAAAGAAAAGAAAAGAAAAGAAGAAAAGGACAATTACTAGTTTTAAATACTTTACATTGGATTGGATTGTTTTATATTGTATACAAATTATATATATTGAAATTGATATTGTTAGAAAATGCTATATGTATATTTCTAATTGTACTTATACCGTTCATTTAACAATGCAATTTTCTGATCCTTGAATGTTATTATTACCAACTATTAGGATATAAAGAAATGAAAGTTAGTAGTTAGACATTACAATAGAACTTGTAGTCATATTAGATATGTTCTAAAAATTGAGCAGATATATTTTAGACAGGTCATCTTCAAACCCTTCAGAGATATACAGAATATGGCATTTAAAATGTTTTAATAACTTAGAAAATTTTTCTTTTTTGAGACATGTCGGCTCCTGGCAGTACCAATCTACTTCAGAGAAAATATGGGCATTGAAGACACTGCATATGGAGTTAACTTTCATTGTGGCAAAAGTTAGCCACTGGACAACAAAGTATCCTCAAATCAACTGCTGACAAACAGGAGAGACAGGACATGAAACAAAGGACTACTGATTCTTGCCAAGACAAGTGTGGTTATGGCTTTATTAAAGGCATCTTCTGAGGCCAGGACAATATGGCACCATCCCTGAAGTGGCCTTTACAATCTGGGAAAGGTACAGTGTCCTTTTCTTCGAAGGCAGCTGAACAGGCAGTGGGCTGATGGCTTCTGATGTGCAATGGAACAGCAGCTAAAACAGTTATTCTTAAAGAGTAACTAAGCTCACACCTCTCAATGGTAGACTGGCATTTAATAGAGGGATGTGGAGAAGAATGGGATGCTGAGATGAAGCCATATATATACAGCCAAGAAGAATGGACAGCTGAATTAAAAAACCATCAACAATTTCCAGAATTTAAAATCCTGAATCATGACATGACACTAGTGGAATTCAGGTGTTTCTGGTACATGGACTGCTCTCATCCAATGTGAGGTTGAACTGTTGACCTTGTGTACATCCTACTTCACAAATGAGTCTGTCAGATATGCTAAGCCTATAGGCTGAAGATGATGCCCCAGGACTGCGGAGAAACCTCAGGTGACTGTCCAGGCAGCTGGCTGTTTCTGTCAACTCACAAATTTTTTGGAAATTGCTTGCATACACTTCCTGTTTTTATTTTTGTTAGGTAATATTTCCTTCTTGGGTCTCTGAGGGAGTTGAAGATTAGTTATAGTTGAAGGTTAGTTAGTTATAGTTGAAGACTAGTTAGGATAGAAAGTGAATTAGGTACATTTTGGACTTACCAAAATAGGATAGATAATGGAATTATTTTCTCTGAATTTGTCAAATACAAATGGATTAGACATTGTTTAGGTATTTATTACTTGTATATAATGTATATAGTTAATGTACTTTTGTATATAGTTTTTCTTTTGTTAGTTATAACCTTTTTCTTTTTATTAAATAGAAAAGGGGAAATATGGTGGTATTTTATTTGTACTGAAATGTGATTTTAATTGTATGTTAATAAATAAAGTTGCCGGGGGGGGGTCAGAGCTATTAGAGCCATAGCAAGAGTGTGGTGGTGGTGGCGCACGCCTTTAATCCCAGCACTTGGTACACAGAGCTAGGTAGATCTCTGTGTGTTCAAGGATACAGCCAGCATTGGAGACACATGCCTTTAATCTCAATACCAACCATAGAAGACCTGGAAGTCTCTACAGACAGGCAGTGACGAGGCAGTCATGTGTTTGGGTTTACAACCAATGAGAAGGCAGAACAGAAAGACTATATAAAGACATACACACAGGAAGTAGGTCCTTTTCGGAGAGCTCTCTTGGCTGAAGCAGGCTCTCAGTTCTGACCTCTTGGCTTTTCTTCTCTGAATCGGCTCTGTGTTTCTCATTTAATAAGACAGTTGGTTACATCTACATATGTATGTGTGGTGTGTGTGGTTTATGTGATGTGTGTCTATTTGTGTTTGTGTGTGTCTTTATGTTTGTGCACACATTTGTGTGTATGTGTGTATTTGTGTTTGTGTGTCTTTGTGATTGAGTAGTGCCTGTGTATTTGTGTGTGCAGTGTTTGTGTGTGTGTTTATGTTTATGTTGTGTGTGCATTTGTATATGTGTGTGAGAAAGAGAGGTGTGTGTGTGATATATCTCTGTGATGTGTGAGTACACATACATGCTAGATCTCATATGCAGTGGCCAATGGACAACTTTCATGACTGGTTGCTCTCTACCATGAGTTCCCAGGAACAAGCTTATTGCCCCTGTATAGCAATGTCCTTTGATCTGATGAGTCATCTCAAGATCTCACAAATACATGTAAATAAACTTTTAAAAATAATTGCTGGCACCTAAAGTCAGTACAATCATACTGTCATGTGTGATTGCTTTTCAAACATACAAGAACTAACTTAGATTTACTATTGAACCATCTTAGGTCAACTTCATGAGTGGGAAGATTTTAGTGCTTAAAATAATTTTATCTAAAGCAACAGTGGCTACAATTACCAAAATCCACTGGTCTATGCAGTTGCTAACACCAGTTTGAAACTTCTCTAGTGCTAAACATTAGCTAGATACCTTTAACATAGGACAAAGTTGGCAATTTACCATGCATACAAATTAAAATACCATCCATTAATATAGGCAGGTGACAGGGAAGTCCTTAAACTTTAAAAAATACAGAATACATGTACTAGCAAAGAACCCCTCTACTGTGAGATTCCATGTGATGCCAAGTAGAGAGTTCCTCCTTCTGTGAAACTCTCTAGAGCTACAAATTACAAATACCAACATTAAATCATTTTTATTCAAAATTCCATTTCCTAGGATCCATATCCTAATAGCTATGATTCACAGTAACTCAAATGATGTTGAGTAAGGTGGAGTAAACTCTTCTTGCATTCCTGACAAGCAGCCAAATTTGGTTACCATTACTCCACACTTGGAATATTTGTTTTTAAATCCCCCATATCATCCCCCCAATTATGTGAATGGCACAATGGTTGTGACCAAATGCCCTCATGCTCTGTAGACTCTGTTATATAGCTCTCATTGGCTGAACCACTTTCATTTCTAACTCTACAAGAAGCAGTAAACCTAGCTCTTCTGATCTAACATGTCATATAACCCCAGCACTCAGAAGCTAGGAAGAAAGTTGCCATGAATCAGTGGCCTCCTGGCCTAGATAACAAAACAACAACAAAACAATTCCATTCATGATAGTAAGGGCAGGCCTAAGAATTTCAAGTCCTTTGCAGCAAGAAAAATCACATTTGAGGTACCACTTTTTGTTCCAACTTTCTTCCCTTTTGCTGTGATTAAATTCTTTAACCAAAAGGAACTGTGGTAATGGACAGATTTATTTGATTGATGTCCCTAGGTCACAGTCCATCTTTGCCGGAGCTTAGGATACAAACTCAAGCTAATAAATGAAGGCAAAACATGAGGGAACATTTCTTCCTAGCTTATTCTCTTGGTCATGCTAAGCTACCTCTCTTATCCAGCCCAGACCAACTTGCTTAGAGATATTGCCAACTTAATCGAAGAGACTTCAAACATCAATCATAATCAACACAATCCCTTTGAGATATAGCAATCAGATATTCTGATCTAGGCACATTCTCAACTGATGTTCCCTCAGATGACTCTAGGCCATGACATGTTGACAGCTGAAGCTAATAAGGAAAAAGAGACAATAATATACAAGAAGATTTTAAAGATCCAAAGCCATATCCAATCACTTAAGCAGCTAAAACCCAAACATAAAGATAGCAACAACTGGAAAACACAGATATGCTATGAAATGGGCAGAGGCAAGTCTCTAAGATCAAGAGAGAGGGCAGATCTCTGTGAGTTCGAGGCCAGCCTGGGTTACAGAGTGAGTTCCAGGAAAGCTGCAAAGCTACACAGAGAAACCCTGTCTTGAAAAACCAAAAAAAAAAAAAGAAAGAAAAAAAAAGAAAGAAAGAAAGAAAGAAAAAGAAAATGGGTTGTGTGAGGAGGGTGCTCCACCAAATTTGGAGAGATTCGTTTGAAGCCTTCTGAGGTTTCAACTTTGTAGAAAATAGTTTTGGCTACTAAAAGGATTTAATTCTCTTACAGTAAAGAAAAGGATGTCAGTTAGGATCACTTAGACAACATTTTGTTTCCAATAATTGAAGATTGCCTGTAAGTCTGCATTCGAGTGAGGAAATGAAAACTTTTTAAAACAAAATGCAAGAAAACAGATTTTTAAAGAATCAGTGTTCACCTAAAGCAACTTGGTTTGCTCTAATTGCTTTATAAGTCACAAGCACTTTTGAAAACAAATGTATTGCTATTTTTTGCATGTGACTGTGCATGAGAGAGTGTTTGCAGGATCTGGAATAGTAGATAGTTATGAGCCTCTCAACTCGAGTGTTGGTATCTGAACTCAGGTCATCACCAAAAAGAATATGTGCTGAGCCACCTGCCAAGACATTTTATCCAATAAACCAAAAGTCTTTCACAGATTGATAACAATAAGAACAACAAAACCTCAATAAATAAAGAAGCAAAGAAGTAATCCTTGGGAACATGCTGCATCAAAATTAAGATGTTGTTTATGGTAAATTTGCAGCATAAAATGAATACAATCCAACAACAGTGCCCAACAATTTATAAGAGGAAAGCTGATTACAAAGCTACATTCACAGTGGAGGCACTCAGAATGATGAATGGGATTATGTAAAATAGTACACATATTGACATAATATGACTTCTATACTTATCACAAAACTACAACAATCAAGAATGTGTACAATATTGATAAAAGAATAAAGGGGATAGAGAGAAGAAGCCAAGAACAAAGGAAGGAAAATATAGTCAACTATTAATCAAAAGACCAAAGGAAACTTAGCCAGGAAAAGTGTGATCTTGCCCAATGTTACCCAGCTACCCATGATTCTATGTGTACAGAAATTAAATAAACACAGACTTCACAGCTTTCACAAAATTAACTCAAAGTGACCCTTAAAATGTTATTTCTGATCCACCAGCTACTGACATTTCTTCCAAAGACAGAGGCAAACAGAGGTGATCTCTTGCTATGGCTCTGCAGCCCCTTATGCCTCCTTGTGTTTTCAGGTAAACCCAGCCCCACTGCTGCCCAATCCCAAAACAACATAGAAGAATAATTTAAAATCTGCTTCCTGTCACACGGATTATGGCACAAGATGTGGATTCTGCCCTACCCACCCACACAACATCATGCACACCTGAGAAACCTCTGCAGCTCAGAAACTCCTGTTTTCCCCTGAAACTAAACTTCACTGAATCACACCATTGTGGCTGGTGGTAGCAGAAAATTAGAAACATTCTAATCATCTATTGCTAAAAGGCAATCCACATCACCATCACCATCTTTCTACCAGTTTCTAAACTGTTTGTAACACTTTCTAAGACAAACCTGAAAGAGGAATGCAATATTCAGAACTTCTAGAAACAAGACCACAGTTTTCCAATCTGTCTTCCCACTGCACACCAAAAGCATGCCTGTGTGCGCACACTGGACAATGATATCACAAGCATCACATCCTACAATGCCAGGACTGAAGAGTCTCCCCCTCCCCAGGAAATTCATACACAGTGAGGCTCAGAGAACTAGGATGACTGCCCAGGTCACCACATGGATGAACAGAACCACAGTCTGGCTCATAGTCCATCCAAATCTCAGTAGAAAGAACAGCTCAGCAGATCTGCTCTGAACACCCTACACTCACCATGGTATAGCTTGTGGTCTTCATTACAATGCACTACAGCAGAATCTCAGGAGAATCCTGGAAAGAACCTGCAAGCTACCTGCCACTAGTACTCCTCATTGCCAAGCCTTCCCAGAGTCCCTCATTGGCTAGGGCTACCCAGCTGGGCCTCAGAATATTAGCAGCTCCCCTACTGGGTGATCAGAGATCAAATGACTCAGACAGAATAGTCCTTCCAGCTCTGCCCTCCTAGCCCAGTAGAATGGGGCCTAGTCTAGAAAGTTTGTATTTTAGTAGGTATTCTTCTACTCTCGTAGACCACATCCTGTTCCTGGTCCAAAGCACAGGGTCCTTTGTGTGCACATTCCATTACACACTCAATGTGCAGTACAGCAAACCCATTGCCTTGTAGCTGAGAGTCTGGCAGCCAAACACAGGTCACATTCACACAGTAACTTACCGTGTGACTGATATTAAAGAAAAACAGGCCACTTATTAGACAACAATGAGGGGTGATGGCAGACCTTGGAGACAGGAAAGAGAAAATGGATATGATGGAATTATAATCTCAAATAATTATTTTGAAGAGTTGAAACAGGCTTTATGGCCATGTGCTCCAGAGACTAGGGATTTGTTTTTTTGTTTGTTTGGTTTTGGTTTTTTTGTTTTTTGGTTCTTTTTTTGAGACAGAGTTTCTCTGTGTAGCTTTGTGCCTTTTCTGGAACTCCCTCTGTAGTCCAGGCTGGCCTCAAACTCACAGAGATCCACCTGCCTCTGCCTCCTCTGAGTGCTGGGATTAAAGGCGTGCACAGCTGCAGCCGCCACCACCACCACCAGGTGAGACTTGGGATTTGTATTAGCCCACATCAAAGATATCTCAAAACCTTTTATCTTAGGGTATACATCTAAAAGCAGAAAAATAACAGTGTTGTTAGGCAGGGCCACAACATTTTACCCAGAACTATTTTGGTTGAACTACTGTAACCATAGCAATTTGGTTTCATAATAATCAGATTTCATAATAATTCTTGATTGCCCTGGTCTGTGGACCCCAAGAAACGGCTAATCAGGACATTTATGGAGCATCTAAAATTGATCACCTAATTCCACTTTGCTAATCTCAACTACTGATGAAGTAGCAAAGCTCTCAACCACAGTCCTGCTTCTCCTTTTCTGCAGTGTGACTCTACCAGCTTCAAAGTTTGTCTATGAACTCAATTCTTGCACAGGTCCCTCTTCATTTATAAGTCCCTATAAGTCTCTAAAAGCCAGAGAGACTGGAGATCTCTCATCAACTGGTCTATTTTTCCTTCTCACTGCTGAGTCAAGGCCCAGACTGGAAGGACTTATGACACTATCTACCCAGCACTGGGCAGCAGAGGCAGGATTAGGTATTCAAAGCAATTCTCAATTACATAGCATGAAGGAAGCCTCAATTACATAGCATGAGGAAGTGATATTACAAGCTCATAGTCTCCCATGCCAGGATGGCAGAGCCTCCCCCTCCCGAGGGAATCCACACTCAACATACCTCAGAGGCCAAGGGTCACCACAGGGACCAACAGAACCTCAGTCTGGCTCATGGTTCATCCCAGTCCAAGCAGCTCTGACAGCTTAGTCAACCTGCCTTTCCTGGTCTGGGGACAGTGGCCCCCACACTCACCATGGCATGGCTTGTGGTCTTCCTTAAAGCTCCCTACAGCAGATCAAGGGGAGAATCCTGGAAAGAGTCTACAAACTATCTCCTACTGGTATTCCTGATTGCTAAGCCTTCCCAGAGCCCCTCATTAGCTAGGACCACCCAGCTTGGGCTTCAGGACATTGGCAGTTACTCTACTGGGTGAGCAGAGATCAAATGACTCAGAGAACAAAAACCCTCCCAGGTTTGTCCTGCCACACTATGATCAGACAGGACCCTAATCTGGGAATTTTGTTGTTTAGTAAAATCTTTCATTCTCCCAGAGCATTTCCTGTTCCTCTTCAAAGGCTCAGCATTCTATGTGTGCACATGCTATTACACATTCAATGTCCATTGTAGCCAACCCTTTACTTCACAACTGGTAGGTCCTGCAACCAAACACAGGTCACATCCAAACAGTAACTGTTGTTAAACAAAAGGAGGCCATGGATTAGAAAACAAAGAAGGGTTTATGGGAGGGGTTGGAGGCAGGAAAGAGATAGTGGAAATAATGTAATTATAATCCCAAATAATTCTGTTATGACCATGTGCTCCAAGGCTAGAGATTTGTATTAGGGCACACCAAATACTACTCGCATCATTTCTCTTGGAGTATGCATCTTAAACCTGAAAAACACAGTCATGTTAGGCAGGGCCACACCATTTTATCCAGTGCTTCTATTTAAGTTGAACTGGTGTAACCACAGTATTTTGGTTTCATGAAAATTCAGTTCTTTGTCCAGATTCTTGATTGCCTGGTCTGTGGACCCAAGAAATGGTCAGTCAGGACATTTATTGATCACCTAAAATTGATTACCTCACTACTCATTTCTAATGTCAACTACTGTCACAGCAGAAAAGCTTTCACCCTCTTTCTAACCCAACCCTTTCTGTGCTGTGACTACACCTGCTTTACAGTTGGTCAGTGAACTCATTCTTACACAGGTCCCACTTCATTTGTAAATTCACAATAAAATCTATCGAAGTTCACTGGTCTATTTTTCCTTCCCACAGACCAGTCAAGGCCTAGCCTAGAAGGTGTTGAGGACTGTCTTTCCAGTACTGGGCAGCACAGGCAGGATTCGGTGTTCAAAGCATTCCTCAGTCAGACAGTGTGAGGCAAGCCTGAGATACAGAAGGCATTGATCTAAACCAGTGGTTCTCAAACTTCCTAATGCTGTGACCTTTTATTTTTTTTTATTTTATTTATTTATTTATTTATTTATTTTGGTTTTTCAAGACAGGGTTTGTCTGTGTAGCTTTGTGCCTTTCCAGGAACTCACTCTGTAGCCCAGGCTGGTCTTGAACTCACAACGATCCACCTGGCTCTGCCTCCCGAGTGCTAGGATTAAAGGCATGAGCCACTGCCACCCAGCTTCTGTGACCTTTTAATATAGTTCCTCATGATGTGGTGACCCACCACCACTATAAAATTATTTTTACTGCTGCTTCATAACTATATTTTTGCTGCTGTTACGAATTATAATATAAATATCTGCTCTTTCCAATAGTCTTAGGCCAGTACTGTGATAGGGTCATTTGATCCCCTAAAGGGAGCCGTAACCACCAAGGTTGAGAAGCACTGCTTTACACTGACATAAATAAATATATAAATAAACAGCCCTTAAGAAAAAAAATGGAATGAAATTCTTAAACTGGGAAACATTGAAAAACAGAAAAAAATAGCAGTAATGCATTTAAAGAAAACAAATTTAAAAATGATACCAATAATTAATGTTTTAAAATGATAAAAATAATTGGAAGAACACTTAGCTATACTGACTTTGAAATGGAGTAGGCATTTCCCTGGTAGAGAGAATGCCATTAATAAGAAACTGCATGACTTTATGTAAAATATTAGCCATTGAGTGCTGTGCGATAACACATGGAGTTACAGCCAACGGCCTGTGTCTCGAACCTCTCAGCTGTCTTAACCGTGTCAACCAGGATTGCACATATCTGCATAGGAGAATTTGCTAATTGGAAACTGAATGCTTAGTAGTTAAAGCTATTCTCCCTAGATTGTACACCCACCAATTCTGTCTGTCTTCATTCACATAGAAGGAATTAATACATGCAGGGAAAATACACAGAAAGTCACTCACCATGCCCCATCAGTTCTTTGTAATGGAGACCTCTGCAGCTCAATGTCTTCAACTTCAGTCTGTGATCTAGCTTTTGTCTAGTCTGTTTCCCCCTGCAGTGTACACAGTACACTGTTCCTCCTCTTCTGGTCTGAAGGGAAGAAGCCATGCTCCACACACAAATCCTTTCCCTATTCTGCAAATGGATAGTCCACTATATGACTCAAACTGGCAAATTTAGAACTCTCTGGTGCTGTAGACATGTAATCCAAGATTTAGGGTGGTTAGTCAGGAGGATAACAAAGGCAATGCCCTTTGGGGCTACAGACAGGGTTCAAGTTCACCTCAGTCAACATAGAAGACCTTGACTCAAAACTGCTTTTCAAAAAGACTGGAGATGCTGTTGTTCTGGAACTAATATACCTTTATGGCACACCAGGACTTAATGTTGGTTTTGACTCTGTAATGGTCCCTTGAGCAGCATTTAGATGCCAGTTTTTTAATGGTTTTTTTTTTTTTTTTTTTGCTGGTTGTAAATCAGGGTTACCTCCTTTTCTTTCTTTTTTTTGGTTTGTTTTTTGTTTTGTTTTGTTTTGTTTTGTTTTGTTTTGTTTTGTTTTGTTTTGAGACAGGGTTTCTCTGTGTACCTTTGCACCTTTCCTGGAACTCACTCTGTAGCCCAGGCTGGCCTCAAACTCACAGAGATCCGCCTGGCTCTGCCTCCCAAGTGCTGGGATTAAAGGTGTGTGCCACCACCGCCCGGCTGGGTTACCTCCTTTGTAATGGGAGTGTAGCTGGTTAATCTACACTGGGGAACAAACATTTACATCTTATCATACTCATCTCTAACAGGCATAGTTAGCATACTACTTACCTTTGTGGTATTTGTGATGCAGCCCTCCCTTACCTAAATTCTACTTTGTGACTTAATGTCTCCTAAGAACTGGTATAAGAACTCCTTATACCATCAATTCTGCTTTTTCTACATCACAGTTTAGCAGTGGAGTGCTACTCTACACAGGAAATACTGTCTACAACTTCCACAGAATTAACGCCAGATGGATTCTAAATCAAAATGTTAAATGTTCAAAGTGCAGAACTTCTGGAAGATACTAGAGGAACCAGGGCTCTCTCAGTTTGGCCAATCTGTGTGCCATAGCCACAACGCAAGCGCTAAGGGTGCTGCCTTTTCACAGTGATGTCAACAAGGATATTTCAAAGCACAGTCTTCTGCACAGATGCAGCCTGTAGAGTGAAGTTACTCAGATGCTGCCAGCTGGCCCTGGGAATTGCAAAGACCATGCAGAACCATGCAGAACCACTTTGGACCATGCAGGAGTAGGCAGGAACATGTGAAACTCTGTATCTGGCCACTGATTCCCACCCATTCAGGGAGGTTCCCACCACACTGGCTCCCATGGCTCAACTAGCAGCTCCTCCCAGTCTGGGGATAGCAGCCCCTGCTCACCATGCCGTGGTTTTCCAGCTCGCCCATGCTCTCTGCAAAGCTCCCTGCAGCAGCTGTCCCAGCAATGTACACAAAACCGCTGGCGCCGGCTTCTGAACCCGGCAGCCGGAAGGACCCTGCACAACTTCTGACTGGCAGGTCGCCTGGAGTGTCTGATTGGCTAGTGAGGTCTGAGTGACAAGAGCACCTCCCATAGGGTTACACTGTGCTTAAAGACACACACACACACACACACACACACACACACACACACACACAATGGTTCCTGATCCTGCCTTCCACCCCAGACAAAGACCTTTTCTAGGTTAACAGAGATAAGCATTTCAATAGCCCTTGCCCCTGGCTCCTAAAGCAGATCCTGCTATCTTCCTGCTCTCCAGAGGCACTTCCTTTTCTCCTCCTGGACACAATGTGGCTAGATAGCTTGTACAACTCACTATACTATATAGGATGGAGTGATTCCTTATCAAACAGGTTGAAGGGTACCTAGAATATTAACAACTAAAAAGAGATTTAAGGGCACAAAAGGATATGTTTGTTATGTGACTTCACACTGAGGTCAGGTGAACTGAAGGTACTTTTTACCAGGTTGTCACAGGGACTTCAGACAACCAGGAAAGAAAAGCAGGAACTTGATCACAAGTCTTTCTCCTATCAGAAAGCTGGATGGTGGCTATTGTACCATTCAGAGACCCCCCCAAAGATCACCAAGAGAACAAATCTGATGAAAACCAAAGAGTCTTTTTTATTGTTTTGAGTTAACCTGGGTGTCTCTGTCCATCTGACACAGCAGCAGAACAGGAAAGACCATGAGTAGCCATCAAGCAGGGTTTTTATAATGGTTCGGGTAGAGGATCTGGGGGAATTCCAATTCTATATAGTTACTAGGTCAGGATTGGTGCCTACTTCAAGTTAGAGATGCTTGGTTTGAACTGATTGGAGAGTTGCAGCTGCAAGGAAATTGCCATATCTTCTAGCAATCTATGTTATTGTATCCCACAGGACATATCTGCTGCTTTGTTTATTATGCCAGTTATGTTATATCATATCCTTTAGGTTATGGCAGAAAATGTCTGGTGTGCAGCTCCTAATTGTGTGGGTCTAGAGGCAATGGGGCAGCACATCCTCTGGTGGTTTGTTTATTTTGTTTTGTTTCGTTTTTTAGAACAATTAGTCTGCAACTCTGGCGTCCGCTCAAAGGCTCCATTGTTTTAAGAGTTTTATTCCTGAAATTCAGAGCACACTGTTGGCAAATGAATAATAATAAGGAATAATCTTCATGGAAAATAATAATAAGAAATAATCTTCATAATTGAGCTAGGAAGAACGTTTTTAGGAGCACCATTTTTAGCCAGCACGTTTTCCTCAGTGGGAAGATGGAAAGGGAAAAAAAAACCCACAGCCGGATGGTGGTGGCACATGCCTTTAATCCCAGCACTCTGGAGGCAGAGGCAGGCAAATCTCTGGGCTAGAGAGTGAGTTCCAGGAAAGGCACAAAGCTACACAGCGAAACCCTCTCTCGAAAAACAAAAAAACAAAAAAAAAAAAAAAAAACCAAAACAACAACAAAAACAAAAAAACAGCTGCATTATTCAAGGTCCTCTACACGAACAGGACTGGTAGAATGAATCTCTCCATGTATATAGAAAGTAAATTTATTTGAATATCTTACAAGCTGTGGTATAGGTAGTCCAACAATGGCTGCCTACCAATGGAAATTTGAACAGTCCAGTAGTTGTTTAGTTCATGAGGCTGGATATTTCAGCTGGTCTTCATTATACACTCAAATTCCAAGGAATTGGGCTCTAATGTTAGTAAAGGGATGAACTTGGTAGCCAGAGCTAGGGCATGCAGGCAAAGAGAGAGAGAGAGAGTCCTTTTTCAATAGCCTTTATATATGTAGGCTACCATGAGAAGGTTTGATCCAGATTAAAGGTGGATCTTACTCTTTGATTTGTGTGTGTGTGTGTGTGTGTGTGTGTGTGTGTGTGTGTGTGTGTGTGTCTGTGTGTGTGTTTGAAGCAGGGTTTATCTGTGTAGACCTGGAACTCATTCTGTAGACCAAGCTGGCCTCAAACTCAGAAATTCCAGTTGTTTCTGCCTCCTGAGTGCTGGAGTTAGCCCATATCACGGGGACCCCCGAAAGACCATCATGGAAATCAAATCCCATATGTAAAAGCAAAGAGCTTTATTTTCAAGCTCCAAGCTTGGTCTCTCTGTTTTTCCGATGTAGCAGTGAGAGCAGAGAGCCCTGATCTCAGGTGGGGTAGAGTTTTTATCATAGCAGAGGTTGGAGTGAGGGGATTTCCAGAGTTCAGGACCCTGGTTGTCTGACATTTGTCTAGGGGTATCTGTAAAACAGAAATAGATGTGTGCTAGACTCAGGGACATCTGGCCATCTTATCTAATCTTATCTAATGGTTGGAATGTTTGGGCAGTATGGATAATTGGCTGAACTTGTTGTATTGGATAAACAATTAGGGAGCTCATTCCCACCTGAGTCTTATTCTCTCTAAGAGAGGAGAATTCTACTTTTCCTTTTTTTTCCCCCTTTTTTTCTTTTGATTTTTCAAGACAAGGTTTTGTGGGGCGTTTACCCACCAACCCTACAGCTCCCCATGGTTTTCTTGAGTGTGAGCAGCAGGAAATATTAGATAGAAGGATTTAGATTTTGGAGACAAACAAATAGAAAATAAAGGATAGCCTCAAGAGGGCCTGGAACCTATTCCAATGAGCCCTGAGTGTCTCTGCCTCAGGTTATTTATAGAGACGCCAAGGGGTGGTGTAGCTAGAGTTTTCCTTCCTGGCCCACAGCCAGGACAAATCTCTCTCACCTGCCAGTCCCACAGCCACTCAAACCCGACCAAGTAAACACAAAGACTTATATTGCTTACAAACTGTATGGCCATGGCAGGCTTCTTGCTAACTGTTCTTACAGCTTAAATTAATCCATTTCCATAAATCTATACCTTGCCACGTGGCTCATAGCTTACCGGCATCTTCACATGCTGTTTCTCATCGTGGCGGCTGGCAGTGTCTCTCTGACTCAGCCTTCCACTTCCCAGCTTTATTCTCCTCCTTGTCCCGCCTATACTTCCTGCCTGGCCACTGGCCAATCAGTGATTTATTTATTGACCAATCAGCAACACATTTGACATACAGACCATCCCACAGCAGGGTGGAGTGATTTTTTTTATATATTAAGAAAGGAGGTCTTGTGGGAGCCCGTTCTCAGATTCCTCGTGGCTTTACTCAGCAGATCTGCATAGAGAGGATGATTAGGATCATGGGCCTGAGTGCATCTGACAGACTCATTTGTGAAGTAGGATGTACACAAGGTCAACAGTTCAACCTCACATTGGGTGAGAGCAGTCCATGTACCAGAAACACTTGAATTCAACTAGTGTCATGTCATGATTCAGGATTTTAAATTCTGGAAATTGTTGATTTTTTTTTAATTCAGCTGTCCATTCTTCTTGGCTGTGTATATATGGCTTCATCTCAGCATCCTGTTCTTCTCCACATCCCTCTATTAAATGCCAGTCTACCATTGAGAGGTGTGAGCTTACTCTTCAAGAATAACTGTTTCAGCTGCTGTTCCATTGCACATCAGAAGCCATCAGCCCACTGCCTGTTCAGCTGCCTTCAAAGAAAAGGGCACTGTACCTTTTCCAGATTGCAAAGGCCACTTCAGGGATGGTGCCACATTGTCCTGGCCTCAGAAGATGCCTTTTGATAAAGCCATAACCACACTTGTTTTGGCAAGAATCAGTAGTCCTTTGTTTCGTGTCCTTGTAGCTTGAGTTTTCCTGACTGGCCCACAGTCAGGACAAATCTCTGACACCCGCCAGTCCCACAGCCACTCAGACCCAACCAAGTAAACACAGAGACTTATATTGGTTACAAACTATATGGCCGTGGCAGGTTTCTTGCTAACTGTTCTTACAGCTTAAATTAATCCATTTCCATTAATCTATACCTTGCCACATGGCTCATGGCTTACCGGCATCTTTACATGCTGTTTTTCATCATGGCGGCTTGCAGTGTCTCTCTGACTCAGCCTTCCACTTTCCAGCTCTATTCTCCTCCTTGTCCCACCTATACTTCCTGCCTGGCCACGGGCCAATCAGTGATTTATTTATTGACCAATCAGCAACACATTTGACATACAGACCATCCCACAGCATGTCCTGTCTGTCCATTTTGTCCTGTTGATTCGAGGATACTTTGTTGTCCAGTGGATAACTTTTGCCACAATGAAAATTAACTCCATATGCAGTTTCTTCAATGCCCATATTTTCTCTGAAGTAGATTGGTACTGCCAGAAGCCAACATGTCTCAAAAAAGAAAAATTTTCTAAGTTATTAAAACATTTTAAATGCCATATTCTGTATATCTCTGAAAGGTTTGAAGATGACCTGTCTATCTAAAATATATCTGCTCAATCTTGAAAACATACCCAATATGACTACAACTTCTATTGCAATGTCTAACTACTTTCATTTCTTTATATCCTAATAGTTGGTAATAATAACATTCAAGGATCAGCAAATTGCATTACATTGTTAAATGAATGGTATAAGTACAATTAGAAATATACATATAGCATTTTCTAACAATATCAATTTCAATATATATAATTTGTATACAATATAAAACAATACAATCCAATGTAAAGTATTTAAAACTAGTAATTGTCTTTTTCTTCTTTTCTTTTCTTTTCTTTTCTTTTCTTTTCTTTCTTTCTCACTTTTTTTTAAACAAGAGCCTTAAATCTAATCTCCTTTGCTTAGCCTTTTTCCTAACACTTGACAACAACTTGTAACCAACCCCCCTAAACAATGAAAATTATCCCAGAACCAAAACCCATTAAAAAGACCAAAAAACCACCCACCCCACACCACCTCTTTGGGAATGTGGGCGTGGTATTCTTAAAATTGCTTCCTGCTGGGTATGGGCAAAGTTATCTTTATGCTGATAGAAAAATTCTAGGTTAATTGTCAAATTCTAGGAAAGGTAACTATATTCTTCATTATCCAGTCTGTGTATAATGCCAAAGATCAGGGTTTATCTCAAGTCCTTATTCAAGTAGTCTTTGAGACTGGATCATCTCACCTAGCCCTCTCAAACTTGCTCTGAGCACTTTGTAGTTCAAAGCTGATCTGTAGATGATGTTTCTCAGGTTAGTGATATTATTATTGTCCATGTGGAATTGTTGTTGTTGTGGGGCCCCATCTTCTTCCTGGAGACTTCAGTTGATGTTAGGCCTGGCCGTGATTTCCTGCAGAAAACTGATAAGAGACTCAAACACAAAGACATATATATGTAGCTAATTGAAGCCTTTATTCTTTCTAAAATTAGTTAATACTCTATATGACCATTCATATTGAAAGACCCTGCTTACACCCCGCTTATAGCAGGCTTTTACTCAGCCTAAGGAACGCCATTCTGCAAGGCATGTACCAGGAAAACAGGAAGTTCATGACTGTGGCTGGCCACCCGGCCTTGGGAAAGAGAGCTATGGTCGGCCACCCAGCCTTGGGAGAAAAACCGTTGAGTCAAAATAAGACATCTGTGGTTAGCTACTCGACCTTGGGGAATAAACAGTTGGGTTGGGAAAACACCCACAAGGCCAAGTCAGCCACACACATCAAATTTCCGAGAATTTTAAAAGTTCACCCTGACCTCAATTGAATCAACCAATGGGAACCCTGTAACTATGCTTCTCGCTTCTGTAACCGCGCTTCTGCCCCTGGGATCCTATAAAAAGTCCCCCTTACCCGAGGAAGGCTCTGTGTATCTGAATAAACCCTCTTGCTGTTTGCATCTGATCCGTGGTTTCGGCGTGTTCCTTGGGGTTGGGGTCTCTCCTGAGGGAAGATCTCCTCCGGGGGTCTTTCAATATCTTAACAAGGTTTAAAATGTATCTATATCTATATCTATATATATATATTAATCTTGTAAATTTTGATATAAAATTTATACTTTAAAAAAAGTTTAAAGAATCAGAATAGAATCAAAGAGTTGAGATTAGTAATAGAATAGTCCCTTAACTAATTTGGCTTTTCTCCTGTCCCACAGCAGAAGATGGCTCTTTTCTACTGGCATGATACAGGGAGTTTGCATTTTTCTTTTAACAATATGCTTGAGTTTAAAGAAGGAGAGAGCCATTCTCCAACTCCAAAGCCAGCTTTAAATTTTAACTGAACTGGGACTATTAGAAGACCAATAGTGTTAGATCTTTAGAGAAGTGCAGAAACAAACATTTAGGAAGACATAAAATTTTTTAGATGATATACCAATAGGCCATTTTACTCTTGTTTCCTGGGATAGATGATTTGTCCTTTTTCCTCAGTTGTCTCATTTGTCCAGTGTTCTTCAGATTCCTTAACCTTCATTCTCCTAAAAGACAAAAACAAAAACTTTTCCCCAAGACTAATTTTGGGGATTTTCCTTTTTTAAAAAAATTTAGTTTCCTGTAATTTGTTACTCCACCAGAGTAATAGCCAATTCTTTTGTATTTAAGTGAGATCTACTTATTTTACATTCCTCAGTGCTCAGTTATCAAGGAGGCTTTAAGCCCCAAATCCTGCCGACTACGCCAATTGTACAGAGCACATAACCCAGTTACGGGGGAGGAATAATCACTCTTATTCAGAATTGGTATAACACTCATTTATTCACACAATAAGATTACAAGCAATATTTATCTCATCTCCCAAATGGAAGCGGGAGTACCTCTCCGGGTATACAGGTCCGGACTCACCAAGTCTGTTCCTCTGGATCTTGGGTCACCCTTCCTCTGGTCAGCCATGTCTGCACTGGGGACAGGATCTCACGTATCTGGCAGAGGAGAGTCGTCTCATGCGAGGGCCTGACGAGCTCTTTTGGTTGGGTCTGAGGCTTCATCTTTTATATTCTTTTCTGGCTAGGTTTCTAGTCTTATCCCTACTTCCACACATAGCTTATAGCTTCTCACTACTCCATTTATGGTTTACTTACATCATTCTATTGCTTATCACTTCTGATCAGGGTTGTTCACCCTAGGTCTTACATGTTCCTTACAAGTATATACCAAAATTCCAAGGAAGGAGGCTCTAATGTTAGTAAAGGGATGAACTTGGTAGCCAGAGCTAGGGCAAGCAGGCAAAGAGAGAGAGCTTCCTCTTTCAATAGCCTTTATATATGTAGGCTACCATGAGAAGGTTTGATCCAGATTAAAGGTGGATCTTACTCTTTGATTTGTGTGTGTGTGTGTGTGTGTGTGTGTGTGTGTGTGTGTGTGTATGTGTGTATGTGTTTGAAGCAGGGTTTATCTGTGCAGACCTGGAACTCATTCTGTAGACCAAGCTGGCCTCAAACTCAGAAATTTCAGTTGTTTCTGCCTCCCGAGTACTGGAGTTAGCCCATATCACAGGGACCCCCGAAAGACCATCATGAAAACCAATCCCATATGTAAAAGCAAAGAGCCTTTATTTTCAAGCTCCAAGCTTGGTCTCTCTGTCGGTCTGATGTAGATTTATAGAAATGGATTAATTTAAGCTGTAAGAACAGTTAGCAAGAAGCTTGCCACGGCCATACAGTTTGTAAGCAATATAAGTCTTTGTGTTTACTTGGTCGGGTTTGAGTGCTGTGGGACTGGCAGGTGAGAGAGATTTGTCCTGGCTGTGGGCCAGGCAGGAAAACTCAAGATAGAAGGGGCTTGAGTAAAAATTGCTTCTAACTCCTGTCCTGGTGCTGACATTCTGAGATATAAGATTTGAAATTGGGATACTTAGGTTGGAGCATGAAGTCCCATGTTTGGGAGACTGAGTGAGGCAGAAGGATTCTTTGAGGCCAGAAATTTAGGGTCAACTTTGGCAATATGGTAAGACCCGGTGTAGCTGAAAGTTTTCCTATGCTTCGTTCAGGAAAAGCATTGTTTTGGAAATAACTCCCATACTTTCCTTGTCTCCTGCAGGTAAGAAATCTTTTTCATTTCTTCTGTCTTAGCTGTTTGATGACTATTCTTGGTAGTCAAACTGACTGTAATTAACTAAAACCCAAAGAGTTGGTTACACCTGTGAAGGATCTTTCTTAAAGGTTTTGATGTTAAAGACTCATCTTTAATCTGGATCATTTGAGGTGATCAGATCCATCTTTAGCTGCTTGGTGCACACCTTTAATCACAACACTCAGGAAGCAGAGGCAGTCATATTTTCTGCGTTTGAGGCCAGTATGGTCTGCAAAATGAGTTCCAGGGCTATACAGATCAACCCTGTCTGGAAAACACCAACCAACCAACCAACCAAACAAACAAACAAACAAACAATCAAACAAAGAATAAGATCCACCTTTAATCTGGATTGCACCTTCAGGTAGCAGCTGGCATATATAAAGAATATTGAAGAAGGAAGCTCTCTCTTTTTGCCTGCTTGCCCTAGCTCTGATTATCAAGTTCATTCCTTTACTAGCATTAGAGCCTACTTCTTTGGAATTCTGGTGTATACTGAAGATTAGCTGAGACATCCAGTCTCATGGACTTAACAACTACTAGATTCTTCACATTTCCATTGGTAGGCAGCCATTGTTGGACTACCTGTACCACAGCTTGTGAGACATTATAAAAAATCCACTTTCTACATATATGGAGAGACTCATTCTACCAGTCTTGTTCATATAGAGAACCTTAAATAATGCAGCTGGTTTTTGTTTTTGTTTTTGTTTTTAACCTGCCCACTGAAGAAGACATGTTGGCTAACAGTAGCGATCATAAAGACATTTTCCTAGCTCCATTATTCTCTAAGTATTCAACTTTTTGGAAGCCTACTCTTTTTATTATTATTCATTTGCCAAGAGTTTGCTCTGAATTTCAGGAATAAAACTCCTAAAGCAATGGAGCCATCATCCAGCCTTCTGATTGGAGAAAGACCTATTATCTTGTTTGAGATCTGGTTCCTGCTTTTCTTTCCTGGTTGTATGAAGACCCTGTGACAACCAGTTAAAAAGTACCTGCAGTTCATTTGATCTCAATGTGAAACCACAGAACAATTATTTCCTTTTGTGTCCTTAAATCTCTTTTTAATTGTTAATATTCTGGGTACCCTTCCACCTGTGGGACAGGGAATCACAGTGTGTATAGTGGGCTGTGCAAGCTAGCTAGTTAGCTACATTGTGCCCAGGAGGAAAAAGGGGACGTGCCTATGGAGTGCAGGAAGATGGCAGGGCCTGCTGCTATTGGAGCAAGGGGCAAGTACTATTGAAATGCGTATCTCTGTTGATCTAGCAAAGGTCTTTGTGGTGGAAGTCAGAGTCAGGAACCATTGTGCTGTGTCTTTAAGTACACTGTAACTCAATGGGAGGTGCTCTTGTCACTCAGGCCTCACTAGCCAATCAGGCCCTGTAGGTGACCCGCCAGTCAGAAGTGGTGCAGGGCTCTTCCAGGCGCTGGGCTTCAGACTTGGCTTTGAAGAGGAGCTGGCACAGGTGGTTTTCTGTGCTGTTCTACCATTGCTGCTGCAAGGAGCTGAGCATAGAGCTTGGACAAGTTGGGAAACCACGACATGGTAAGTGAGGGGCTGATGGCCCCAAATGGGTAGGAGCAGATGGGGATGTGCAGGAGCCAGTGTGGTGGGTCCTCCCCAAATCTGGGTGGGAACTTGCAGCCAGATTCCCTGTCCTGTGAGATCACATGCAGTCTTTGCAACTCCCTGAACCCAGGGACAGGCCTCTGAGTAACTTTGCTGTGTGAGCTGAATCTGTTCAGAGCATTGGGAGCAGGGAGCTGTGTGTAGAAACATCTTTGTAGTGAACTTAAACATGCTTTTGGTGCATCCATGGAAAGCAGGTTTCGAAACTTGGAGAGTCCTAGTTTCTCCAGTATCTTCTAGAGTTCAACAATTTGCATTTAACCTTTATGTGTAAGATACATTTATAGTTAATTTTGTGGAAGTTGTAAAGGGCATCTCAGGTGTTGGGGTAGCACTCCACTAATATATGCCATGACGTAGAAGAGTAGAATTGGTGATATAAAGGATTTACCAATGCTTAGGAGATAAAGTCTCACAAAGTAGAATTCAGGTGAGGGAGGACTGCCTCTAAAACATTCAAAAGATAAGTATATGCTAACCAGCCCTGTTAGAGATTAGGATGTTAGGATACACATTTGTTCACCAGGATTGTCCAAACATTTGGCTCCAAACCATACAAAGAAGCCACCCCTGATTAAAAACTAGCCACTAGACCTATCCCCATATCAAAGAACAGGCTGCTAAAGGAGGCATTATAGGGTCACAACCAACCTGGTGTGCCATAAAGTTCCAGTTTTCTTTTTGAGAAAAACATAATTCTGTCAGATGGGTATTATGAAACCAGGTGACAACTATTTGATAAGTAAAAGACTGTTGTGTTAAGGACTTGGCCTGTTCAAGCAAGGCTTTCAGTTAAGCCCTGTGTTTGTCTGCAGGATTTCCCAGCTATGAGGCAATGGATTGGCTGCACTGGACATAGAGTTTATAATGGAATGTTCACACAAAGGACCCTGTGCTTTGGATGAGGAACAGGATGTGCTCTAGGAGAGTGGAAGAATGTCTACTAAAATACAAATGTTCCAGACTAGAGCCTTTTCTGTTGGGCTGGAAGGACAGAGTTGGAAGGACTGTGCTGTCTGAGTCATTTGATCTCTGATCACCAAGTAGGGGAGCTGCTAATATTCTGAGGTCTAGCTGGGTGGCCCTAACCAATGAGGGATTCTGAGGAGGCTTGGCAATCAGGAGTACTAGTGGCAAGTTGCTTGTGAGTTCTTTCCAGGATTCTCCTCTGCTTCTGGTGTAGGCAGTTGTAAAGACCACAAACCATGCCATGGTGAGTGTAGGGTGTTCAGAGCAGGTCTGCTGAGCTGTCATTTCTGCTGGGATTTGGTGAACCATGAGCCAGACTGTGGTTCTGTTGGTTCATGTGGTTACCTGTCCTCTGAGCCTCCCTGTGTATGAATTTCCTGGGGAAGGGGAGACTCTGAAGCCCTGACATGGGAGGATATGATGCTTGTAGTGTCACTATCCAGTGTGCACACACAGGCACTGCTTTTGGTGTGCAGTGGGAAGACAGATTGGAAAACTGAAGGTCTGGTTTCTACAAGTTCTGAATATTGCATTCCACTTTCAGGTTTGTCTTATAAATGTTACAAATAGTTTGGAAAGTGGTAGAAAGATGTGATGTGTCTCACTTTTCAGCAATACATGATTAGAAGGCTTTTAAATTTCTGCTACTACCAGCCACAATGGTGTGATTCAGTAAAGTTTAGTTCTAGGGGACAAAAGGAGTTTCTGATCTGCAGAGATTTCTCAGGTGTGCATGGTGTTGGTCAGGTGATAGGGCAGAATACACATCTTGTGCCATAAACCATGTGGCAGAAAGTACCAAATTCCCCCCAAGTGCCTGCCTTGAGGAGATTTCTATCAGGGTCCAGAACAGATGCTACAAGCAGCTAAGGATACTAATCTGAGGGATGTTCAATGAATCTAAGCACACTGAGCTCATTAGTCCATTCACTTTACTCTTCTAAGTCAATTCTACTATTGCTGTGGGTGGGAAACCAGTATATATACATGAACAGTCATTCTTTTACAATGCATTGTGAGATTTGAAGTTTTCAGGGTCACTGAGAAAGGTGATAGGGATCCACACATAAAACAATAATTGTCAGTTTCCAATTACAACCCAAAAGGGGAGTGACTAAAGGGGAGTTCTCTGGTAAGGTCAACTAAAGGCTAAGATCAATCAGGGAATTTATTTGCTCAAAGTATAATCTAGAAATGGCTAGGTAGAATGTTAGGGGTCAATAAGTCACAAGAAAGTAAACTGTCTTTGGTACCACTTCCCCCCAACACACACCCACTTTCTCGTCCTGGCTGCAACTGCTTTCTGATAGGGAGGGGGAGTACGCCAGGTTGCTAGACAACCTAAGTCAGAGCATGCAGCATTCCGTTAGTAAAAGCTCAGAGTAATTTTAGAGGAGAAAATCTAGGAATAGCACCTGGCTGAGGAGGAGTTAAAACTTAATTTGCACAAGAAAGAAGCTTGGCACCTATCACCTGCCTGGCCTGTAGGCAGTCTCCTTGGGTTGGGGGAAGTAACTGCTTTAAATCAGTAACTAGCAAATGGCTAAAACATCATCCCAGGAATGTGAGCAGTAAATCTCTTAAGTTAGGGTCTTGTCTTAATAACCCGTGGTGAAGGTAAAGAGTTGAGAATTTAATTGCTAGTGGTTATTTTCTCTTATCTGTAAGTGAGATGAGCTAATGTTTGTCTATGTGCTGTTTTGTTCTTTTTTTTTCCAAGCCAAACTGTATCCAGCTTTATTAAAGATACTTTCCATAAACAATCATGGTTTTTCAGGCAGGACATGGGCAGATAGTCATTAACAGTATACAGGAACTTCCAAACTCCCTTATTGTATAGACTACCAAAATCAGAAAGCCACTATAAAACCCCATGAGTCGTCATTTGATGCTTTGAAAAGGGGGAGAGCTTAGAGTGAGGGCTGACAGTTCACACTGAGGATGTTGTTTAACAACTTTTGACAAGCCGACCCTGACTTTCAGGAAGCCAGACGAACACGGCAGAATTATCAATCTGAAGATCCACAATCTTTTATAAAAGGAACCGCTGCTCTTTTGAGGACACAATTGCTGTGGGATGGTCTGTATGTCAAATGTGTTGCTGATTGGTCAATGAATAAATCACTGATTGGCAGTGGCCAGGCAGGAAGTATAGGCGGGACTAACAGAGAGGAGAACTGAGAGAACAGGAAGCTGGGTGGGAGAGACACTGCCAGCCGCCATCAGGACAAGGAAGATGTAAAGTACCGGTAAGCCACGAGCCATGTGGCAAGGTATAGATTAATGGAAATGGATTAATTTAAGCTATAAGAACAGTTAGCAAGAAGCCTGCCACGGCCATACAGTTTGTAACCAATATAAGTCTCTGTGTTTACTTGGTCGGGTCTGAATGGCTGTGGGACTGGCGGGTGTCAGAGATTTGTCCTGACTGTGGGCCAGGCAGGAAAACTCTAGCTACAAATGGCGTCCAACGTGGTGGCAAGAGTTTCCACCTAAAAACTGAGAAAAAAGATTCTAAAACGGAGCTAAAAACAGTTCCTAATTGTCTCTCTCAAATGAGCGGCAGCTGCCGGTTTGAGCTGCCGGTTTGAGCTACTGGTGGTTCCTAGCGTGTGCGCTCGACCTGCCACCATATGGCGGGAATGAGGCCTCTGCAAGTGGCACATTAAGCTGCGTGGTGGATTTAGCCTTTGCTAGCACAAAACAAAAAAAGAGGTTTTGGGGCTACACGCTGCTTGGATAAAAGCATAGACCCACGATAGCTCCCAGAGCTGGCGGAAAACGTACTACCGCCATGCTGGGAAGCTGAGGTGGGTGGAGCCAGCAGCCACAGCTGCTGCAGTTTAAGGCAATAGATTCACAATAAGACAGATTCAGATGTAATAGTTTACAATGTGTGTAAAATATACGTAGGCTTGAAAGAGATTAAAAAGGTGATATATACAGTTACAGAAACAAATACGTAGTTTTAAAAAATAAAGTCTTTAAAGAGACAGTAAAATTAATATAAAAAATAAGCCCCATAAAGATGGATATCACACAGAGAATCTGGATTGTGTTGTCTTTGGGATTCTTAACTACAGAGAGATATTTGATTGTAAAGGAAGCTGAGTTAAACCAATATGCATATTTTAAAGGTACCTTGACTTCAAAATTTGGATATAAGGATATGTTACTTTGGAAAGGAGACTCTGCTTTTGTTTCCACAGAAAGCCAGAGGCTATGGATTTGTTCCAGATTAAGACACATCAGGTTTGACCAGCCAAGACCACCTGAAAGGTCTCCGATGACACCATAGCCCAGATGATCCAACATCCAGAACCGTTTCAAGGCAACTGGCTCAGATGATACAGCCTCATGGACTACTCCATAATCCTAAAATATTCTTTGTGTCCCCATAAGATACAGCGCCCCCCTCCAGCAGGAAGTAGTAAGAGAAGCTACGCCCAAATTCCCAAATATACCAAGCTGACTTTGGAGATGTGTAAAGGTTAAAACCTTCCTTTTTAAGAAAAGAAAAGGGGAAGTGCTGTGGGATGGTCTGTATGTCAAATGTGTTGCTGATTGGTCAATGAATAAATCACTGATTGGCAGTGGCCAGGCAGGAAGTATAGGCGGGACTAACAGAGAGGAGAATTGAGAGAACAGGAAGCTGGGTGGGAGAGACACTGCCAGCCGCCATCAGGACAAGGAAGATGTAAAGTACCGGTAAGTCACAAGCCATGTGGCAAGGTATAGATTAATGGAAATGGATTAATTTAAGCTATAAGAACAGTTAGCAAGAAGCCTGCCACGGCCATACAGTTTGTAACCAATATAAGTCTCTGTGTTTACTTGGTCGGATCTGAATGGCTGTGGGACTGGCGGGTGTCAGAGATTTGTCCTGACTGTGGGCCAGGCAGGAAAACTCTAGCTACACACAATGATACCACTGCAAAGTCCAGATTGCCTGATAGACTGGCAAAACCAATTTTGGGGGTCAGGTTCCAACAGGTGTCTGGTTTGAAGGGAGTTAAGTCTATGTTGATGGTACAGGGGAGGAAGACACAGAAATGAATTTAGAGTTTCACACACTAGGCATTTTGTGCCATGGTGGCCACATATGTCAACACCAGGACGTCTCTCCTGAGAGCCAAGAGGAGTCTTTCAAAATTAGCAGGGAAAGATGTTTTCCAACATCAACCATCACCAATCCAGCTTGGGAGATGACACATGTTCCTTCCCCACCCCAAAACAATGAAGTATTCTGTGTGCTAACAACATAGCTTCAAAAAAAAAAAAGTAAAACAAAATTCTGCATTTTTATAAAACTTGATAAAAAATAGTATTTCAAACTGTACAGTCACCAGAAGTACACAGTTATCAAAAATGCACACATTTCACTTGGCATCTTCAGCACCTTCAGCTTTTTGTGCCTGGTCTGTTTTGGCGTCTCTGTTTTCTGCAGGATTATTCACATCCTTCCTGGCATCAGCCTTCCCCTTCTTCCCCTTGGGGACCTTCTCTCCCTTCTTTGCAGGGGCCTTTTTAGGCTTGGGCTCTGACTTTGGAGGAGCAGGTTTAGCAGATAACCTTGCAGATCTTCTCTGTGGCTCATCCTTCACCTTGGCTTTATCTCCTTTAGTATCCCCTTCAGTCTTTCTTTTGGGCATGGCAGATGTCGGCACTGGACGCAGGGATGTAGCGTTGCGCAGGTTTGGTCGTCCGGGTGTCGTTCTCGCTGCTTCTTCACACTGCTCCGCAGTTTTGTTCTTGGAAAAAGGTTTCTTTGCAGAAATACTTTTGTCTGGAGAATGGCTCTGGCCAGATTTATGTTAATGAAAAGGTAAACATGACTGGGGACAGCCATCCAATTACCCCAAATGTATAAGGAGAGTTGTGCCAAATTAGTGATCAATCATACTGTTATAAATTCTTGAAGGAAAAGTGGAATAGGGAAACTCCAATAGAACACAAGAAATTCATTGCAGGATACAGCTAATATATTCAAAGCTAATATCACCAAGTCTCCTTAAGTCTTGGTTTTCCTCTGGAAAAGTCCATAACTTTTTCTAGGTAATAGCTTTGTCAATATTAGCTGAACTCCTTCATATTTCTACTGTTGGCAGCAAGAAAGCAGATTTTAGGATATTCAATGAAGTTTTGGGATTGGGTTAGGGCTAGGGCTGGGGCTGGGGCTGGGGCTGGGGCTGGGGCTGGGGCTAGGGCTAGGGCTAGAGGGTTAGGGTTGGGTTAGGGTTAGAGGTTGGGAGGGAGGAGGGAGGAGATGGGATATTTATGTAGAGTGAGTAGAAAATTTCTTAATAAAAAATTAAAATAAAATTATGCCCTTCAAAAAAAAACAAAAACAAAACAAAAACAAAAATAAATATTCCACTATTATCCTATCTACAAAATCCCACCCCTGGGTATGCATCTACACAATCCCACTCCCATGACCTGTACACACATGACCTACCCAAGCAGCCTTAGGGGGTTAGGGTTAGGGTCAGGGTGTGGGGTCAGGGTCAGGGTTAGGATCAGAGTTAGAGGATAAGGGTCAGGGTGATGATCAGGGTCAGGGTCGGGGTGGTCAGGGTTAGGGTTGGGTTTAGGAGCTAGGGGTTAGGGGTTAGGAGTTAGGGTTAGGTTTAGGCCTCCATTCCGTTCCTTTCCATTTCCGTTCCATTTCATTCTGTTCTGTTCTATTCCACTGTTTGTGTCAGGGTCAGGGACTAGGGTCAGGGTTAAAGTTGGGGTCAGAAGAGTTAGGGTCAGGGTCAGGGTTAGAAGGGTTAGGGTCATGTTCTGGGTTGGAAGAGTTAGGGTTAGGTTCGGGTATAGGGTCAGGGTCAGAGTCAGGGTCAGGGTCGGGTGTAGCGTGAATCCTAAAGGGTCTTATTAATAAAAATCAAACCTGATGCCAGGTATTGGGTGAATTGAACTCACAGAGATCTAGGTGGATCTAGGCCTCTGGAATGCTAGGATTAAAGGTGTGTGCTACCACTGCCTAACCTCTATGTTTAATATTGTGGCTGTTCTGTTCTCTGACCCCAGATAAGTTTATTAGAGTGCACAATATTTTGAGGAATACAATATCACCACAGTCGGTTCAGGGTTAGGGTCAGGTTCAGGGTGAAGGTGAGGGTCAGGGTCAGGGTGAGGGTTCAGGGTTAGAGGGTTGCTGAGGATCAGGATTAGAGGATCAGGGTGAGGATCAGGGTTAGAGGGTTGGTGAGGATCAGAATTAGAGGGTCAGGGTGAAGGTTCAGGTTTAGAAGGTCAGGGTGAGGGTTGAGGGTTTAGAGGGTCAGGGTGAGGATCAGGGTCAGGGTGAGGGTTCAGGGTTAGAGGATAAGGGTGAGAGTCAGGGTGAGGGTCAGAGGGTCAGGGTGAGGGTTAGAGGGTCAGGGGTCAGGGTCAGAGGGTGAGGGGTCATGGACAAGGTCAGATGTCAGGGGTCAAGGTTGGGGTCAGGGATCGGGGTTTAGGGTCAGGGTTTAGGGTTAGGGTTTAGGGTTGGGGTTAGGGGTTAGTGCTGTGGGATGGTCTGTATGTCAAATGTGTTGCTCTGATTGGGAAATAAATAAATCACTGATTGGCCAGTGGCTAGGCAGGAAGTATAGGTGGAAATTGGAAGGTAGATTCAGAGACACTGCCAGCTGCCACGATGACAAGCAGCATGTGAAGATGCAAGTAAGCCATGAGCCACGTGGCAAGGTATAGATTTCTGGAATTGGATTATTTTAAGCTGTAAGAACAGTTAGCAAGAAGCCTGCCACGGCCATATAGTTTGTAACCAACGTAAGTCTCCTTTTTTACTTGGTCCGGTCTGAGCAACTGTAGGACTGGCAGGTGAGAGAGATTTGTCCTGACTGTGGGCCAGGCAGGAAAACTCTACTACAGGTTAGGGTTAGGGGTTAGGGTTAGGGTCAGGGTTAAGGTCAGGGTCAGGGTCAGGGTTATGGTCAGGGTCAGGATCAGGGGTTAGGTCCAAGGGTCAAAGATCAAAAGGTCAAGCGTCAAAAGTTAAAGATCAAGGGTCAAAGATCAAAAGGTCAAGGGTCAAAGGTCAAGAGATCAAGGGTCAAAGGTAAAGAGATCAAGGGGCAAAGGTCAAAGGTCAAAAGATCAAGGGCCAAAAGGTCAAAAGTTAAAGATCAGGGGTCAAAAGGTCAAAGATCAAAAGGGTCAAGGGTCAAAGGTCAAGAGGTCAAGGGTCAAAGGTCAAGAGATCAAGGAGCAAAGATCAAAGGTCAAAAGATCAAGGGTCAAAGGTCAAAAGTTAAAGATCAAGGGTCAAAAGGTCAAAGATCAAAAGGTTAAGGGTTAGGGTTAGGGTTAGGGTTAGGGTTAGGGTTAGGGTTAGGGTTAGGGTTAGGGTTAGGGTTAGGGTTAGGGTTAGGGTTAGGGTTAGGGTTAGGGTTAGGGTTAGGGTTAGGGTTAGGGTTAGGGTTAGGGTTAGGGTTAGGGTTAGGGTTAGGGTTAGGGTTAGGGTTAGGGTTAGGGTTAGGGTTAGGGTTAGGGTTAGGGTTAGGGTTAGGGTTAGGGGTTAGGGTTAGGGTTAGGGTTAGGGTTAGGGTTAGGGTTAGGGTTAGGGTTAGGGTTAGGGTTAGGGTTAGGGTTAGGGTTAGGGTTAGGGTTAGGGTTAGGGTTAGGGTTAGGGTTAGGGTTAGGGTTAGGGTTAGGGTTAGGGTTAGGGTTAGGGTTAGGGTTAGGGTTAGGGTTAGGGTTAGGGTTAGGGTTAGGGTTAGGGTTAGGGTTAGGGTTAGGGTTAGGGTTAGGGTTAGGGTTAGGGTTAGGGTTAGGGTTAGGGTTAGGGTTAGGGTTAGGGTTAGGGTTAGGGTTAGGGTTAGGGTTAGGGTTAGGGTTAGGGTTAGGGTTAGGGTTAGGGTTAGGGTTAGGGTTAGGGTTAGGGTTAGGGTTAGGGTTAGGGTTAGGGTTAGGGTTAGGGTTAGGGTTAGGGTTAGGGTTAGGGTTAGGGTTAGGGTTAGGGTTAGGGTTAGGGTTAGGGTTAGGGTTAGGGTTAGGGTTAGGGTTAGGGTTAGGGTTAGGGTTAGGGTTAGGGTTAGGGTTAGGGTTAGGGTTAGGGTTAGGGTTAGGGTTAGGGTTAGGGTTAGGGTTAGGGTTAGGGTTAGGGTTAGGGTTAGGGTTAGGGTTAGGGTTAGGGTTAGGGTTAGGGTTAGGGTTAGGGTTAGGGTTAGGGTTAGGGTTAGGGTTAGGGTTAGGGTTAGGGTTAGGGTTAGGGTTAGGGTTAGGGTTAGGGTTAGGGTTAGGGTTAGGGTTAGGGTTAGGGTTAGGGTTAGGGTTAGGGTTAGGGTTAGGGTTAGGGTTAGGGTTAGGGTTAGGGTTAGGGTTAGGGTTAGGGTTAGGGTTAGGGTTAGGGTTAGGGTTAGGGTTAGGGTTAGGGTTAGGGTTAGGGTTAGGGTTAGGGTTAGGGTTAGGGTTAGGGTTAGGGTTAGGGTTAGGGTTAGGGTTAGGGTTAGGGTTAGGGTTAGGGTTAGGGTTAGGGTTAGGGTTAGGGTTAGGGTTAGGGTTAGGGTTAGGGTTAGGGTTAGGGTTAGGGTTAGGGTTAGGGTTAGGGTTAGGGTTAGGGTTAGGGTTAGGGTTAGGGTTAGGGTTAGGGTTAGGGTTAGGGTTAGGGTTAGGGTTAGGGTTAGGGTTAGGGTTAGGGTTAGGGTTAGGGTTAGGGTTAGGGTTAGGGTTAGGGTTAGGGTTAGGGTTAGGGTTAGGGTTAGGGTTAGGGTTAGGGTTAGGGTTAGGGTTAGGGTTAGGGTTAGGGTTAGGGTTAGGGTTAGGGTTAGGGTTAGGGTTAGGGTTAGGGTTAGGGTTAGGGTTAGGGTTAGGGTTAGGGTTAGGGTTAGGGTTAGGGTTAGGGTTAGGGTTAGGGTTAGGGTTAGGGTTAGGGTTAGGGTTAGGGTTAGGGTTAGGGTTAGGGTTAGGGTTAGGGTTAGGGTTAGGGTTAGGGTTAGGGTTAGGGTTAGGGTTAGGGTTAGGGTTAGGGTTAGGGTTAGGGTTAGGGTTAGGGTTAGGGTTAGGGTTAGGGTTAGGGTTAGGGTTAGGGTTAGGGTTAGGGTTAGGGTTAGGGTTAGGGTTAGGGTTAGGGTTAGGGTTAGGGTTAGGGTTAGGGTTAGGGTTAGGGTTAGGGTTAGGGTTAGGGTTAGGGTTAGGGTTAGGGTTAGGGTTAGGGTTAGGGTTAGGGTTAGGGTTAGGGTTAGGGTTAGGGTTAGGGTTAGGGTTAGGGTTAGGGTTAGGGTTAGGGTTAGGGTTAGGGTTAGGGTTAGGGTTAGGGTTAGGGTTAGGGTTAGGGTTAGGGTTAGGGTTAGGGTTAGGGTTAGGGTTAGGGTTAGGGTTAGGGTTAGGGTTAGGGTTAGGGTTAGGGTTAGGGTTAGGG